>NC_090020.1:54967075-55291434 GCF_036417845.1 Apteryx mantelli
ATCTCCAGGCTGTAAGCCATTCTAATCTTGCTGTGAAAAATAAAACTGTGTGTTCTATTAACTCAATCATCCTTTAACAAAATAGGCACAAAAGAATCATTTGAAGGCATCCTGATCTAAGATTTCCAGAGGAGACTGAGGCTGTGAGCAGACTCTCCTTGCTTACCAAAATAGACTGAGGCAAACACATGCTCTGCTCAATAGCTGGATTCCTCTTCCATTGTCTCTAGCGCAGATGGTAGTCCTGGGTGAAAGAGGAAGCTACCTGCACTTCCATAACTACATGTACTGTATATATCTGGATCAGGAATGTTAGGGTAAGAATCAAAGGATCCTTGGGGACTGATGGGACCATGTATATTCCTTATTACTCTAAGATTAGACATCTGATACTACAGTCACTTTAACACTCATGCATTCTCTTTAGTTTTGATGGCTATTGACCTCGGTGGTAGTTTATCATCTAACTTGTTTGAAGGCTTCTGACAAACCACACAGACACCCCACTCCGCACCTTGTGGGTATCTAAATACCTTTGACCATCTGGTCCTGCACTTAACCAGCTCAGCTGCAGTGTCAGCATTTGACACCTGCATCTTATATTTTACTGCTTTTTACAGATTGAAGAGTGGAATAATTACTGCCAAGCAGTTATTTATTCTTTTTTAACAAGACAGTTCTTGCATCAGAGGGCAGTATTAATCCTTCTGTCTCTTCTTCCTCTGACTTCACTTTATTATCTACAATTGGAAAGTCCAGTAAACAGCCAGACTTTGCCAAGGAAAAGGAGAAAAAAATCCTGATGTTAAAGGAGAAGTGTTAAAAGATGGGCAAATAAAATTTCAAGAATAATTACCTTGAACTATTTTAACCTATTTTAAAAGGTAATAAATAGGGCTATTCACATGTATCCCCCAAGGACAGTATTCTTCTATAATGATGAAAGGTAGAATATAAACCAGTGCTGCTAATGTTATTATGATAATCCTATGTTCTTCAGTGGCTGTTTGCACTTAACTGTTTGTGGCATAAAACACTTTCTGCAATCAAGCTCCTAGATATCACTTTCATAATGTGCTTTCAAGATGGTTTTTTTTAAGTTTAAGAAGGAACTAACCATTTCTATATACAAACTATATAGGAATACATACACGTAGCAATTTTTCCCAAAAATCTTTTTCATGCAAAAGTTCTACCTCTAGCGCGTATCTATTACCTCAGCAAGTTGTCACATTAGTGCAGGTTTTGTTTTTCAGAATCTATTTGCTCTTTAGATGTTTCCCATTAAAAGAAAAGCTTTTGCAGGCAAAACTGCAATTCACCTTGGTCCACTTTGTAAATGCTTGACATATGACAGCATTGTTCTCAGGCAACTAATCTACAAATAGTCTAATGGAGCACTTTTATGGGGCTCTTTCTAAAGAGCTGACAGTACTCTAGTACTGCCAGCTGTTAAAATGATGGATAAGATACATTATTTTAAAGCTCCAATATACTCATCATAGAGGAGCAATGCATGCGACTGCACTTGTGTCGATCCTGCTGTGTTCAGAAACTACGTCTCCTCTGTTCAGTACAAGCCTCCCATCAGAGCCAATGTTCTGTCTCCCCAGTGCGGCCAAGCTGTGATTCAACACCGTAAGCCTTTGGGGTCTCCGAGCGCCAGGCAGATTTCCCACCGTGTTCTGTTACCATAGGAAAAGAAGGGAAAGCGTGCCTCTGCTCTGCTAAAATCTGTCTCTGGCATCACTCTGAGAACAAGGACAATGTTGTTCCCCAGCAGCATGCTTGTGAGAAGGGGAAGGAGAGTTGTGGCTATGCAATATATCACTATTTACTGGAGGTTCAGAAATCAGAATTTTGAGATACAGACTGAGCAGAACTGGCCAAAGGCAGGGGAAGACATGCATCTGCACGGCAGTCTAAAGCATTAATGTGCTTTGAGCTTCATCTGTGACAAATCAGCATTATTCACATTTCAAAGTCAACCCTAATATTTTGTCTGGACTAGATCACAGTGGTCCCGAGGATAATTAAATTAGTTGCAGAGATTATGGTTCCAACATGTAATTTCAAGTGTCTTTCTGTGCAAATTACCTGTGGGCCATGATTTTAGTTACCACTGGGGACCCTTTGGGTACAGTAATGTTGCCTGTGTTTAGTGATCCTGTAGTTATGTTCATCCAATTTTTGGTTTGCCTACTCTGTGACTGAGCTGACAGGATTTTATCATGCATCAGCACTGAAGCATGACACCATTAATCTCACAGATGTGCCAGCATCACTCAGCCCATTTTGCTAGCAAGTACTGTGCAAAAAAAAAAAAAAGAAAAAGAAAAATATACCATTAAGTATTTTAACCCATTAGCTGTAGAACAGACTGGGCAGTTGTGTCTGGCACTAGTGCCAGTTTGCTGTGGTACACTAAATATTAGGCTCTCCATGCCACTTGCTGCACTGCCAAAGTAGGTAAAAAAACACAAATGTGTAGTTTTTCAAAGCAATATAAGAACTGCTATACAGTTAATTCTTCAAAAATGCTTTGAAAGATCTCAACCTCCATGTTTTGGATTTGGAACTAGGGCATCTCTCTGAGGCAGTAGATAATATATGTTGAAGTATAAGGGAATGTATGTAATGGATATATTCAAGCGTTTGTCATGCCATTTGACACCTTTCAATGAAAAGCAAGAAGAAATGGAGGAATGAATGACTTTAAAGTGTAGCCAAGCAAGTGCAAGGCAAACACAAGAGCACAAAAAGCAGCGAGTAGTGGCACAAAGGGCGGTCTGTTCACAGGGATGAAATGGCACAGAAAGCAGTGAGAGAATAAATGAGATGCATATTAAATTATTGCTACAATTATACTGTTAATAATGATGCACAGAGACACTCATCTGTTTAAATTTATCCTGTGGGCAAAGGTATCCTTTCTCCCACTACACAAATGTAGACTAATTAGTGGTACAAATGCTTAATTTTCATTTCTCACATACACAAATGTAAATCAAGAATGACTTCCTGTAAATAAACAGAGTTATGCTAATGTAAACTGATAAAAGAGCAGAAATAAGATCCAGAAAAAAAAATTAATGCTTCTATATTATTTTTACCCATTTACCTTTCAGTAAAATTAAACAGGAAAAAAACATGGGATGGAGGTCCTGTTTTTTCCACTCAAAGAAAGAACAAAAGGCCAGTGTGTACATCAAAAAATGTACAGCAGTATAAAAGGGCAGAATCTGGCCATAAGTGATATGATGGTCACAAAGCTTTCATAGGTGACAATAGCTTTTTTGTTTCTGTTATTTATACCAGGGCTAGAGTTGCTGCATGTAAGGGCTGGGAATTTAGAACTGATTGTATATCATCTACTGAACATCCCGAGGAAGTTGAGGGATGGGAATATATCTCAAAGAAACCATATACTGCACATTGGAATGTGCGATTTTGTCATTTTCTTCTGGTACTCCCCCAAAGAGGATGAGTCGATGGAGTAGTTCAGTTCTTGCACCAGAAGCGTGAGCAAGCCAAGCTTCAGACTTGTACTAGCAAAGCTACATCCAGCTGACCCCCTTTTGCCGACACAGTATCCAAGTATGTCAGCCATAGCATTTCATTATGCTGACAAAAGTATCTAGCAAAAAAGTGGGGCTGTTGGGCAGGGGAGGAACGGACAGACATTAGACAAGTAAGCGTGCCTTCTCTGAACAATCATGAGCGAGCAATTGCACAAGTCACTAATCACAGCCAGCTCAGTCAGAGGCCAGTAAAGGACAAAAAGAGCTCATCTATTCCTCTGCTCAGGATCATGAATGTGTAGGTCTTTCCTGGAAGATGCTTGTCTAACTTGTTAATACTCACAGCGATGCTGAATTCATAGCCTGCTTATGCAATCTATTCCAGTGCTTCAGTAGTTAAAAAGCTTTACTTAATGTCCAACTTCAAGTATTTATTGCTGCAATTTAAGATTACTGTTTCCTATTCTACCTTCCATAGACATGGAATGATTGTTCCTTGACTTTCTGCAGCAGTATTTGAAAACTTCCATCCTTCAGCCTTCTTAGGCAGACAATCCCACTTTGTTCAGTCCTTTCCACATGGGTTGTGTCTTGAAGACTTCTGCTCATTTTCACTGTTTTCCTTGAAATTCTCTGCAATTGGTTCATATTTTTCTTGATAATGGATATATTACTTCAGCTGAGGTCTTCACCATGCTGAGCACAAAAATAACTTCAGGGCTTTACAGGTTATATTTGTGTTTATACCTCCCACTGCCATTTTCATAGTGGCATGGGACTGTTGACATATGTTCAGCACATGAAACACAATGAGTCCCTAAAGCTTTTCTGCAGTTATTCTCCATCCTATGTTTGTACAGCTAATTAATTACACCTACGTGCAGTACCTTGTACCTCTCCCTGTGTAGAGTATCAGACCATACCTATAATTTTTCAGGAGCACTTTGAATTCTAAGTCTATCCTCCAACATACTGGCAGTGCCTCCCAGCATAAAACAGTCTGCAAACATAACAAGCATATTTGCTATCCCCCCATCAGGTTACTAATGACAGTATTGGTATGAGCTGGGCCTAGCTCAGCACGCTTAGGAACTTCACCAGGCACATCATCCCACTTGGAATGGGAAGCACTGATATTGACCCTCCAAATACAATTTTCTGATCCACTTTTGCTCCCACCTTACAAGATTTTCCTTTATAACATGCTATCTTAATTTACTTAAGAAAATGTCAAATGAAAATGTAGAAAGTGTTAATACACCCACACAAACATGTATTTTCTCTGCTCTATTCACAAGGCCTGTTACCCATCACAGGAGGAACTCAGATGGCTGTGACACAGTGTGATCTTGACAAATCCACACTGGCTGTTACCCATTTCCTTCTAGCTGTAAACAAGTATTTTCTTTGATTTTTTTGATTTTCTGGGAATTGAAATTAAACCGCTTTGAGCTTTACTTCCTTTTCAACAGACACAAGTACAAGGTTTGCCCCCTCCCAGCACTTCCAGTACCATACCCATCATCTGCAAGTTCAGAGATAACCAACAGATTTTACCAGCACTCCTTGGACCTGTAGCACTCACCTGTTAGTAGAGATGCTGAAAGTTGAATATTATGTGTGCACAGAAATTATTGCAAAGCCAAATGCAGAAGAGGTCCTCCCTTTTGGTATACTCACTTGACACCTTTTCTACAGTTTTTACCATGACACTAACTTTACATAGCTATTCCTACAGAAGTTTGTGTCTTATCTAGTGGTATTAGCTAGAGATTTTCTTACACTGATGAGTCTCTCTTAACTATGTATTACAAAGAAGATTTTTATTACTGGGGTAGCTAAGAAATGGTGAATTCACCAGGTCATATATAACTAAGTAGAGGTTTCTTAAAAGGTATTGTAGTGCTATAAAGAAAAATGTATACCAAGATCCAGCACAGAGCTTATATTATTCTTATCTATTTTACTTATGTGCAGTCCATTCATTATATGGCATATTATAAACATTGTAAAAATCAAAATCCAATTAACATTTTGAGTAACTTAGCATAAGTGAATTTCAGCCAGTTCTAGCCATGACCCCAGTTACAGTCATTTTAGAACCAGAAGTCGTCTGTTATACTCAAGGTTTCCACATATGATAGATTTCCTGTGCTAGTAGCTAAGGAAAAAAAAATGATATGAGGAAGAAGGTGTTTTATAAATTGGAAAATATAACATGGCAGTTACTGAGGTGTGTGAAAACAGAATGCTGAGAGGGCAGAGGCAGACTTTTTTATGTCAATCCTTTGCTAAGGGCAGTGTAGACTTTTAGTTGCTCTGAGAGAGGAAATTACACAGCTATCTTTCACTGGTCAAAAACTGCAGCACATCCACATATTTGTATCTAACAGGATTAGAGGTGCTACCCACCAAATTTCACCTACACGATCCAACTCATCCAGCTACACTGATGTCACAGTGGTGTGAAATATAGATACAAGAACAACCAGGTTAAGGTAGGACTTGAATCATAACTGAGAAAAAGACTCAGAGACTGTAGAGCCCACCAAATCGCCAAAGGGAGATTTGGAAGCAGTGATTCTGATTTGAGTCACTCTGGCAGGAATTTGAAGGGGGTAAAGTTTCAGACAGATTTGTTAACCATTAAGGTATGCTGATAAATCCATATATTTGAGAGAACTTTGGGGTGAGAGGTTTTTTGTTTGTTCATTTGTTTTGTTTCTTTCTTTAAACAGAGGAATTAAGGTGTGTACTTTTATTTCATCAGTTTTATACTGAGCTGCATAAAGGATGTTCATGTAGTGTGCTTTTAAAAAACGTAAATGAAGTTCCCCAGAAGGACAGAAACAATACAAACACAGAGCACAAAGGAGACTGCACTCTATGTTTGTAGTACTATATTATACAGTCTCCAAAGTCCCACCTTAAGTCTTCTCCAAAACACATTTCTACTGATGCCAATATGCCTTGCAACACATCCTGAGGTGGCAAAACACAAACACAGGTTGATGGGCCTGGGGTCAAAGTAAGTACTGAAACCCAGGGGCCTGGATGGAGAACAGCCTAATCTGCTCATGGATTAACCGGAGCACCACTATAAATGTAGTTGGTAACTGTAAGAAAGAGACAGTGTCTTACCAAGGTTCTGGGCCTCTATAAAAGACACTGGATGTCAACAAGAGATTTCTACTAATTTTTGTCATGTTCCCTGTCAAAAAGGCAGGAACACAAGAAAAGAACATTCAAATAATTTGACTTTGTAAAGACTGTAAACAGTCTAACAACATCCTCCCGGAGCTATTTTGGGAACTTGCACTAAAGCCAGTGACATACGTACAACTGAGGTACTGTTTAGAGCATACCAAAATAAAATCAGTAGATACTGTCTCAAAGGACACCACTCAAACAGAGCAAGAAGTCTTCTTTACTAAAACAACCATAGTCAGCAATCAGAAAACTCCCCAGCAAGAGGTGACACACTGATTGCATGTAGTCATCTAAGATTAATTTGGAATCTTTTGATGTCTAAAGTAGTATACGAGCCAAATGCCCACCCCAGAATTCTTATGTGTCTGAAGCTAGTCTAATGTTTTCCCTGATCTGCACCATACATTTGCTCTCACTTTGCTAGCCACTCTCAATCCACCTTACAGGCTTTAACTTAAACAAGTCTGTCATAGATTTGCAAGCCTAGCCTTGAGAGAGTTTACAGAGAATGAGTAACTAATACAGACTTGAAAATATTGGTAAAAAAATGTTATTGAGAGCAGACTCTGTCCTTTCCTCACTCTAATTCTGGAGGGATGCCACCAGATTCAGTGAAGCTACTTCAAATTTATATCATCGTAAGAGAAATAAGAACAGAGCCCTGGATGCTTTGCAGTAGTAGGTCCCAGTTTGAGAGACTGCAAATAATCTTCCATCCTGCTTTTATATGGCTTCAGTGTTGCACAAATTTAATGCTGGTTTTTTTACCCAGCTGAATTCTTGGCTTGGGACTCAGGTAGAAGCTGATTTAATATTCTCAATAATTTGATAGGAACAGGGTTTTCCCTACTTTATTTTTTTTACTAATAGTAGAAACACATAAGACTATAATTACTTTTATTTATTAGTGGTCAGCAGTGTCTTCTACACTGAATGAAAGAGAATTAGTTTCTATTGGAAAGAATATATGGTTTAAATTGAGACATCAAGGTTCAGGCACACTATTACACTGAGAAGCTAACATTTTAAAATAAGCTCTTAATAAACACATGGATTATTATGGAAAGCACTGCTTTTCAGTAAGGTGTTTTAAGAAGGGATCTTAGTGCATGGACTCTCTACCATCTCTCTTGTCTTCCTGCTCTACTTATAGCTCTGCAGTCCAAACATGCTTAATAAATCCAGGACACTGAGGTCAATGGGGCCATGTGTTTGAAGTTAGGCATATGCATACATATTTTGAAAACAAAACTCCACTTACCCAGTTTTGTATTCAGACTGTCTTCTGCTTAATCTTTTCTGTGAGAAATTAGGCAGAAACAAGAAATTGCAGCATCATAAGTTCTGAAGTTCTCTGACACTTCAGCAATGCCTCCTGGCTAAGGCGAGCTAACACCTCTGCTTCTTCTCCTGGGGAGCAAGTGCTGAGGCAAGGCACTAAAAGGAGAGGTTATTGCATCCCCTCCCTCATTACATCTCAGTTTTTGAATAAGCTGCAAAATCTATCCTTCCATCCCTTTCCTGTGTGGTCCTTGTAATGCAATACTAGTTGTAAACACTACTATTTGGGAAGACTAACATCAAGATTTTCAGACATGATAAGTGATTCAGGGTTCTTCAACTCCAAACCTCTCAATTCTTTTAAGACTGCTTTTTTCAGTGCTCAGTATTTTCTAAATCTGAGGTTCCTTGAGATATGTTTTTTTATAGCCAATTTGAGACTAGTAATTCTAAAAATGTTGCCAGGAGCATCTAACTCTGAAAGTGCTGAACGTCCCCCATGCCTACCAATGTCAATGGAAAATGAGAGGTATTTTTTAATTTAAGGAGGACTCAAATCCTCAGACAAGGATTGCTATGTTTCCTTTTATTTTTAATCCTTTCTTTAAATAAAACCAAGAAGATATTTTCCACAGAAACTGTCATAATCATTTGTGCTCAATATATATTATTATGTATAATTAGAATAAAGCTGGTTGATAATGACATCATCCATCATGAATTCACCCCAAGATGCAGCTGTGCAGTATCTGAAGAAGTTGGTAAAATGTAGCTAAAAGAAATAAATGCCACAGAATGTAATTAAACATTTCACACATTCATTCATCCCCCACTAGAGTGGCCAACAAGTATCTATTCATGTTGATGAGAAAGAAAAGTATTAGTTACTCTAGCCATATTTCACAACTATGTTTATTGTGTTCTTTAAAAAATTTAAACAGAAATAACTGGCTGTGAAAATCCCCTCATAAATGATAGTCTGTCATAGAAGTCTCTATAGCTGAAATTTTCCCCTAAACTGTTTTGCACCTGACTACTTGCATGGTTTTAGCGCCATTAAAATAGGGCTGACACTTCAGCACAAAACAAATTGTGCCTGAAACTGGGACTATTAAAATTCTACAATGCCATCAGGAAATCAACAGTGGTAATACAGAAGACCCGTAAAGAACAAAAAATAAAAACACATGAAATGTGATGCTCCATTCGTTGTGGCATAGCTAACATTTTTAAGCTCCAAAAAGCTGGTTCGTATAGCTTTGTCAGGTTATAACTTACCAGCCAAGGTTGGAACAAACTTGTAGCACAGTACTTATAAAGATTCCTTAGGAACTGGAATTTTTCAAAGGCAAATATTGCCCAATTCTTTTTCAACCTTGGGGCATTTACAAAACAATTTAGCTAGATCAAAGGTAGTAAAAATTCCAATTCTTCAAAACTTCTCCTCAGTTTTCTAAAAGTGATCTACAATAGGCAGGTATTTTTCAAC
Organism: Apteryx mantelli; assembly: GCF_036417845.1. NCBI lineage: Eukaryota > Metazoa > Chordata > Aves > Apterygiformes > Apterygidae > Apteryx > Apteryx mantelli. Next base: position 54,976,577 of record NC_090020.1, read on the forward strand.
ACACAGATTTCATGTCAATCACTGATCTGTAACAGGGGGAATACTACTAGCCTTTCTTCTGGTAATAAAGGAAAGAGAAATGTCATGTCAATGTAGATTCTCAAAGGAAAGGGAAAGAAGGCTGGGCGCTCTGCCTTTCTAAATCATCCTTCTCTCACTACACCTCAGTGTGCAGTTTTTATTAAGAATGTTGCCTAATAAGAAAGCATTCCCTACAAATTTCATACGATTCAGTCTGCTGCAGACATTCTTCACAACACATCCCTCTCAAAGATGCACATATGGAGCTATATTTTCAAAAGAACTCAGCACATCATAATTGAATCCAAACTTTCAAAAAGATTCAGTTCCAATTTAATCTCCTAAATAAACGCCAGATTTTCAGAAGAGCTCAGGACCCAACAGCTCAGCTCCCATTGTAGCATGCATGGCCCAGATTTTCAGGAGTCCTTAAAATGTGCTGATCTCTTGAAAATGCGGCTACTAATTTTGGTGCCTCACTGGAAGCAAGTTCTTTTGACAACTGATGCCCATCTGCTGTTGCCAAGCTTTTTCTGAAAATATGGCCTTTTTTGGTTAAGTGGATATTCATAAAATAAAATCAAGTAAAAAAAAAGTAAAACTTTCTTCCTGAAAAAAATGTTCCATTGAAACTCATGATTTGAAGTAATTTTCATTCAGAAGTGTTTTGAAGTCCAGAACTTAGCAAGAGAGAGAGAGAGAGAGAGAGAGAGAGAGAGAGAAAGACTTTGCTCAGTAGTTTAGGACATTTACTTGGCTTATGGGAATGCAGGTCCCTGACTGAAATGGTATCCTGTTTTCTGCTCAGCTCTGTTTATGGGCTTCATGTAGCAGCTAAGGAGAAAACGTGCCATTTTATTTGATAGGTTTCACCTTCCTGATCCTGGACAGAATGTCATCTAAGTCAAGTGGGAATTGAGAGTTGTAATAGCCATTTAAAGCCAATAATGTTTTTGAAAGCCTCTTTCCCTCTATTGAAATAATCCTAAAAATTTCCAAAGGGCAGGCAGAGCTACCCAACAGATAATGAATTGGGGGTCTTTGTCCTGCTTTCAAGTCCCACTTCTGTCATTGGCCTTTCAAATTATCTTGAACAAATGATTTTTGATGACTCCATTTTCTACACCCAAGAAAATTAAAATGATGGTGATCTTTGTCAAGAGCTTTGTGATTTTTTGGAAATGCTGTCTAGGAGCTAGTTATTTTTTGTTAGAGTTAGCTATGTAATTTAAAATACATAGAAGTGATATAAGCAGAATACAGACCAATGTATCATAGTTTATAGTCAAAGGTAAGATTGCACCTCCTTACCAGGTGAATTAGCTTAACTGGAGTTTGAAATTCTATTTAAAATCTAAGAGAAATTTACAATTACTTTTATGGACATACAGTAAGAATCTCAGTTTTCTTTTGACTCTGACAGTGAAAACACAAATACAGCACATTTCAGACTTAACTTCTGTGGACTTGGGAATGATTCTCATTGGCCAAACAAACTAGCTATGCTGGGGCATTAAGACCAGCTTTTGTAGCAGCACATCATGCTGAGTCAGGAATTAGAAGTGGCAGGGAGGCATGTCTGGGTAGCGTATAATTGCTCATCCTTCCCAGCAGGTACTGCTGCAGGATACTCCAGAGAGCTACATTTTAGGCAGCTGGTTAAGATGGGGGAAGGGAGGTGGACAAGCAGTACATATTTGAGAAGCGGATTTCTTTTTGTAGCAGAACGTGAATCTTTGACTATCATATGCTGCAAAAAAAAGTCTTTGTGCTAAAAGAATACTGTAATAGCAGGCATGTTTTAGAAGTTAAAACTCTGAGCTGTACTTAATATGGAAAACATTTCCATTAATACGGAAAACATTTTCCACATTTGAAGTCTATATGAGATAATACATAACATTTCAGTTACTTATATTTTACAGGTTTCTAAATCTAACATGCATGCACATAAGCACATACATACATACACACATATACACACATGAACAGAAACAAAACACACAAATACACTACACAGAATCCACACAGTCACTTCTACGATGCACGGCTGTTCCGAAGAGCCTATTCTTTGCCCCGCATTCCTGAATTAATAGATTATAAATTCTTTCCTATAGTGCAAACCTTATTATTGCCATGTTCATCAGCCTTCACAACTGTTGACTCCCAAAGTCTGCAAATGATACTGATTTACTTATTTGTGTTTTTATACCCCTCCTCTAATAAAACTATTGCCCCACTACAAAAAAGACAATATTCCAATTGTTAGAGACAAAAAGAGATTGGATTTTTGTAATAAAGGCTTTCTAAACAAAACAAATTCATTTAATGGGCATACATATATATTTTTGAATGTGTGTGTATCAGAAGAAGAAAATATGGTGTTGAAACAATATTCTATTCTTATTAAGTTTAAGGAATTAAAAATGCTTAGAGTTTGGTTATGTTAGGTAGGTAGCGAGGAGAAAGGCAATTTTTTTTCACTATATTATACAGTTAATTCAACAGAAAAGCCAGTAAAACACTATTACTTTCAAATTTAATGTGATCTGGTGCTGCTAAAGTGTATCTATTTTGCACTATCAGCTTCCTTTAAAACTCCATCATTTCAAGCAGAGCAATGTCTAAATGGTTTCATTTCATATTACATCTAAAAATCAATGTTAATAGATGCGTACATTTTAAGCCTAGACAGATCTATTGTGATCATCAATTCTGACCTTCTGCATATCACAGGTTACACAAACTCAACCATTAATTTCTACATTGACCCATAATTTCTGGTGGAATGATAGCATATGTTTTAGAAATATAACCAGTCATGTTTTCATTATTTCCAGTGACAGAAAACCCACCTCATCCTTACAGAAACTGTTTCATTGATTAATCAATGTTAAATATTTTTGCCTTAATTTTAATTGAGGTTTATTTACCTTCAGCTTCTGACCATTGGATTCTGCTATTACAATGCAATTAATTTCGGTGCAGTGAATAACTGTGCTTACTTCCAGGAGCAATTAGCTATTTGTATCTAAAAATGTTATTTCCAGGTTCAGTTTATAGTACCCACTGTTGTTTCTCTCAAATATTTTGGAACGATGCCTTCTCCAACTCTTTTAATAGCACAAGTAGAAAAATTGTGAATTCCCCAGGTTTTACACTGTCAGTCTCCTTTTTCCACAGCTTGAAAAGGGATATGACATAATCCCAAGAGAAACTGTCTGATACTCCTGATATTCCTGAAATAAGTTGTTGAAATCAGAACGAAAATTTTCTATTACAATGCAAACTAAAACCAGCTGAGGGCACCTTTCCTCTTGCTTTATGTTGCAAGTACAAGCCAAAGCCCTGTGCTTTATTAGAAAATTAAATCAGATTAGAACATGAACCTTAGAAGTTATGTTTACTAAAAGGATGTTAAAACAATTTTGTCTTTCATATTGCCATAGGCCAACGTTTAACATTGTGACAGGTCTTGGGTAAACCCTATAGGAAAAAATAACTAAAGTCAGATTTGCAGCTAGCTAACACCATTTCCCCAGTATGTATTCTATCCTGATCTAATTTTCCAGAAGAGACAAACCTTGAAAGAGATTAATTTGAAGTCTTGATTAGAGAAGAAGCATCCTTAGCTGCCATTTCCCGGGTTTGTTAGAGTGTATGACTGTATGTGAAATTTAAAAGGCCTAGAATAATTTTTTAAAAATTTTGTTGATGGTATGCAGGCTTAGTGGCCTTTTTAGTGTTATATCCTTTTGCTTAGATTAGTTTTACAGTTATGTTTTCTATAGGCCTTATCTCTGTATTAAAGGTAAAACCTATAAAAGGATCCAATGGTCTTGGAAACTCATGGAGTAAAGTTTGTGGAGTAACCTCAAGACCTTTTAAAGCTGATTGGAAATCACAGTGATGTTGACAAGGCAAGAGAAAATGTAGCGTAGGCTGAAGAATCACTGAATTCCTGAGCCAGGGAACCCTTGTCCTGCAGGGACCCCCACTGTCGCCTAGCCCCTTTCCCGTGCTACTCTGCCAGTATCACAAACCCTGGCAGTCCTCAGGCAGTCCTCACCAGTGTTCATATAAAGCCATGTTTTTTTCCCTAGCATCTAATCTAAACCTACCTTCTTTTACAGTTTAGGCCCACTTTCTTGTTCAATGTGGATATTAAGAACTCTTCATTTCTTCTACACTAATACCTTTTATGAATTAGTACATTGCTGTTCCCCTCTCACTCCTCTCTTCTGATGGCTCCAATAATAAGTAAATAGTTTCACTTCTAATTGCTCCTCACAGATCGTCAAATAACTTCAAGGCTTTTCTTTCTTTGCCCTCCCTTCCTCCCCAGCATGTCACATTCTGATAAAGCCCCACTGCCCTACTGTCTCTCTCCCTAACCCTTCAACAGCATAGTTGTTGAAAACTGGAGAAAAAATATTAATAATATTTCATAGAAAATCATTTTTATTTCAAAAGTAAAATATTTTTTCTCATTGTTCATTTAACATATGCATAGTATGGGTGGTTGATATTTGAACTTTACTATCAAATAACTTTAAAAAGACTTATAAATATTTTTAAAATTCTAAAACCTTCTTCTAAACGAGAAAAAAATCCTGTAAAATTTTGCAATAAAGAACATTGGTTGGAACTCAAAGGTAGATCTTCTGCTCCCTGAATTCATGGAAAAAACACTCTGACAGAGTATAATCCTCTTTCTTTTTGGTCATGAGTGGCGTTGCTGCTTTTGTGGTATATGTATATGTATATATATGTGACTGTGGCTGTGGTCATGGCTGTGGCTGAATGTATGCTTTGGAAGAATGGATGAAGCTTATTCACTTTCTCCAAGGGAGAGACTACAGTTAAGCTACTCACTGTGAGATAGCGGGGCAAAACCCTTGGACCCATGCTCCTTCCTGCCTCAGTTACACTAATAATTACACATTCTACAAAATGTGGTTATTAGCAATATATCTGAGAAGTGATCTGCAAGCAGGATAAGCCAATAATACATCCCTCTGCTGTTGATTACTTAACAGTTTGTCAAAGGGACAAGAGGCAGTTCAGGCACAGAAGAATCTGAGAACTGCACTCCAAAGCTTTTTGCATTTTTTTAAATCCTGTTCTACTCTAAACTCTCAGGGCCTTACTGCATTTATCTGATTTTTTTTTTTAATTTATATTCATCCCATAATAACAGTTGTCATAGAGTATGGACAGTTGACATCTGAGAAGTTCTGTTGCTTCTTTGCAGTTATTACAAGCTGAGAGTCTAAATTTCTAACCGATTTGATTGATATAGAAGAGAAGTAATTCCTACATGATAAGTGGAATAATACGGATGCAAATCCAGCCTAAATGTGAGGAAAATCAAGCTCTACTGCCTATGATGCATTTTGAATGATGTGAAAAACACATGATTGAATACAGGCACACAAAGGACCAAAAATGAGCTGTGGGAGCATAATGAGTTACCATGCACTGGTTGAACTACCATCACTAATCAGGTGTGTGCTCTTTGCCCATTCCAATTATGAGGTAAATAAGTTAAACATCAATGCAAGAGCTTCAGTTCAATTGTGTTCAGTGTGCGTCTTAATGCTTTTTTATTGAATGAATCTGTTTCTGAGAAACTGCTACAAAAAAAGGCATTTTATGCACAACGATGTATTTAAGTTTTTTTCCATGTTGCATTTTATCAATCTGAGTATGAAATTCTTTCCCTCTTACTGTATAACTGGCACAATAACTGTTCAGATTAGCATTCTCACAAGCAAATAGGAATGTGTAGCATAGCTAAACACATGGTGGGTGCAGAATGGTTGAAAAACTGTACTCAGTGAATAGCTATCAATGTATTCCTGTCAAACTGGGAAGATGAAACCTGTGAGATCCTGCAAGTTTCTGCCCTGGGTCTGGTAGTATTTGATTTTTAATTTTCATTAAGGACTTGGTTGACAGAATACAAGGTATGTCTAATAAATCTTCAGACAACAGCTAACTGAGAGGGACTGCAAGTTGATTGGAGATGGGCTTAGAATTCAAAATGACCTTAACAAATTGGGCATATGGCATGAAAGCATAGGATGTTCTTCAACGTACGCAAGTGCAAAGCATTTTCCTCAAGAAGAAATAACATGGTAAATGATACAGGACAAGGAAGAACTGCACAGGTAAAGGATCTGAGCCTGCACAGTGCCTCAGGTGCCTTAGCCTTTGGTACTGCTCAGGGCTTTCTCTCTGCAACTCTGCAGTCTGCTTTCCTGCTCTCACAGCTCTGTACTGTGTAGCCCAAGCTGCCGTGACAGTATTTCCCAGAGCCTGGGGCAGTTTTTTTCCCCTGTTCTCACACCATTGTTCCTGTGCTGCTATTCTCACGGTCTTGCACCTGCAAACCGCAATAGTGTTGTTATGGCGGGTTCTCACAGGAAGCAATGGCCACCAGCGTGAGAATCACTCCTTCTTTCCCCCCCTTTTCACCTTTTACAAGGAGCAGCATACAAATGTGTAATGTGATACCAGCTGATTCCACACACACCCTGAGTATGCTCTCACCTGGAACAATGTCAGAAGTTCTTGTCTCTCTCATCCCACTAAAAACAGTACTAAAGAAATACAAGAAGCTCAAAGAAGTGCAGTGATTGATAGAAATCTGGCATAAAGGGGAAGTTGATTAAATTAGAAGGCTAAGAGTTGGGCACTTGAAATAATAAATGTACTGTATTAAATAATGTGGGCATTTCCTGCTGTTCTCTTATTATTACAAAGATAACAAGAAAACACCAGTCTTAAGTACCTTGCTGAAATGGGGGCTCAGATTGATCAGAGATCTAAGGCTAGATGAATGTTTTCTGTTCTTACAGCAGAGAAGGGAAATGAAACATCCAACAATGTTGTTTATTCCAAATCAACTCACAAAAGGAATCGTTATAAAAATATAACTTTACTTAACATTTTGCAAAATAGGGCTATCAAACAAAGCATATGCACAAAATCACAGGAATTACTGGCCTCAACTATTATTGCTGAAAGACAGGGACCAAAAGAACAATCTTCCACTGAATTTGAGGAAGATCTACACTCTTTATAATTTTTATGATAATTACATATATTTCAAATGCAGAAAATCTACCTGGCAAACAAGTCTGACCTTTTTTTAAAGGTCACTAAAGTCATTAGACTTATAAGGCTGAGTAAGTCTGATTAAAGTTAATAATGAATTTTGAAGTGCAGATTTAGCCATACTCTGTAACAAACTCATAGGGTCTTCCAGAGACATCACTTGTTTTTGTCCTATTTTTTTCAGACTGACAACTCCAAGTCCCACTGAAAGAAACACTCTTTGTGTGTATGATTTTTGTCTGTTTTAATTTAATCATGATATCAACAACTAGCCACTAGAAGAAGAAGCAGTGACAAGCACATTGGGACTGCCTGCTGGAAAGCACCTCTTCCTTTGAATACTCATTCTTATGCTGCTGACCAGTTTCTCCAGATTGGACACCCAGTGACAGTGAGGAAAACAAGTTGCTCCTGGTGTAGAAAATGAACTAAAAAAGACTGTTTTCCTGCGGATGTGTGCCCTGTGTCCCCTAATTTTTTCCTACTGCTTATCCAGCTCTCTTTTGTATTCCCTATTTGCCATGGTTGATAGCATATGCCATGATTTTGTGTGTACTGATTGATCAGCCAGCATGTGCATGCTGATTGACCAGCTGGCTCTTGCCTCCTAGAAAGGACACAGATCTGAATTATAACTGCCTTTGCCTCAGTGGGGGTACTAATTTGGGCTTCCATTTTCCACCCTGCCTTCAGTTTTCTGGCTACTGCCAACTAGAATAGGACAGCCAAGTTCTTCCTTGTCTTTACTTTTGTGATGGCTGAATCTGGGTCCCGTTCTGTTACCAGGTGCCAATTTACACAACATTCATAAGAAATTAATATCTCTGAGCCCTCTGGCCATCTGTCAAGACTGGTCAAAAGGTTTAGAAAATATTTGGTGGTAATTAACAGGCAGGTAGGGAGATCATATATGTAGCATTTTCTTAAGAAGTCAGGCTGATAGCATGTGTACAACTGTGAGTCAGTATTTATGTACAAAATTAATGCTCAAAATATAGGATAAAATGTGAGTTTGGGTGACTTCATATGTTACCATCTGCCAAATGAGTCACAGAAGCCACCTGCATGCACATATTTACGCTGTCCCAACTGTGAAAATAAGTCTTTTTAGCTAAAACCTCAGTATGGTTCTGCAAATCTGTACCTTTGCAGATTTGTGTCTCAGTTCTCCACCATCTTCATTCAAACATTTACAATTTCCTTCCATTTTGACATATGGATTTTTTCAGCCCAACCCAACTTCTGACAAAAGCTTAGCTTCTGCAGAACATACTCACCATATTATTTTATACACTTGAACTGATGTTTGCAATGTGGCACGGTGACCCTAGCCAAGCTTTTAAAGGCAACATCTGACCTTAGCTAGAAATAAAAAATTCCAAAGATGAACTTGATGCACAAAAGAAACACAATAAATATGTTAATTTTCTTAAAGAATTGCTTTGAAAGGATTATCCCTTTCTGCCTTTCAACAGGTAATTTATTTAACTGCAACTCTCCTGATAGAAAACCATTATATCTTTTGGAACATTTGGCAACCCTAACTCCTCTGGACTGTTAACAGCATGGGAGCACTTAATGATAGGATAACAGCAACAAGATCTGAAGTAGATAAATACCACAGGCTAGAAAAAGTACAATAAAGAGGACTGAAAGAAGATTTTAATAAGCATAGTGAAATGTAGCCTAGCTCCTGGGCTGGTGGTTTTATTCCCATAATGTTAATCAGAAACTCTGAAGTCTAGAAAAACTCTAATAATCTTTTAACTCCCATTATGCAAAGTTTGAGATGGAGTGTGTTGCATTTATTGCAATTAAACAGGCCTAGACTGTTCACTACTTTGCACCTTGCCTAATCACTGCCAGTGCAATGCAAAATGATAATGGAACAGAATGATAGCATTTTCTCTGCTGTACACTTTGCACAGTTGGTAATGATTACACAAGACACTAGGAAGTGAAGTACTGGGCTGCTTCTTAAATATCTCTTCTTTCTTGTTCTTTAGCTCCAACTCACTATTTTGATGTCCACCTAATGACACAATATTGTCAAATTACACTCAGCAAAAGACTGACTCCTATGAAGTGTTGTGCATCTTCAGTCCTGTTCAGTGGCAGCCAAGAACTCTCATGACCTGACAGAAGCCTGCTTGGCACTTAGCTTGTTTGAAGCTCTACCAAACAAGCAGGATTTTAGCACTCACTTCACTAAAAAAGCTGGTGATTCTACAGATTCCTAGGTCACTGAGTTATGCAAACAAAAGCTCTACCATTGCCATAATCCTACTGGACAAAACAATAGATTTTAACATTTTTAGTCAGGGAACTGCTACACAATAGAAAAGAATTCTTTTGTTGGCATAAGCTCTGTATCCTTTAGGATAGCTTTACCTGTAATGCTATACCAAAAAATGCTTTTGAATGGAGACTATTTCACAGAAATCAATAGAAGGAAAGAATAGAAAGAATAATAGAAAGAAATAACGTGCACTTGCATTTTTGTAAAAGACAATAGTCAGTAACAAGATGGAAATGCATTTAGATGGTAATGCATTTTAGAATGGGAGGGCTGGCAGCCAACCTATCGGAGAATCAGTGGCAAAGCAGGTGGTGCTCCCAGCCAACGAACGGCCCAATCTCCCTAGCACACACAGCACAACTCAGCACGCTGGTAATGTGCCTGGAATGCGCTGTTCCATTTGGATGACATTTTACATGTGACGTAAAAATTATTAACAGCTGCATTCACAGACTCACTTTTTAAGCAAAGGACAAGGAGCTGCCAGAAATGAAGTCTGGTATTCTGGCTATAAATGGAATGACAGGAGAAACATGTGCTTTTTCAGCCCAAGTCATATTCCAGTTTGTTTACATGGAAATGGACTGGAAGGATGGATGCAGAAAAACAAGCAAGTAAAAAAGACATTACTAGCTTGGGGGAGGAAAGGAAATATCTTTTCTATAACTGAAAAAATTGGGGCTAAATTTACAGGCAGGCTGTTGAGATTTAGGAGGAAGTAATGGCTTTGAATAAAATAAAGTTGTCTGTAGAAGGTATTTGGCTGTACAAGGACAAGTTTCAGTGAAGGCACAGTTCCTTGGTCATGCAGGGTGAACAGGAGGAGCATCTTGGATGTCTAGGACACCTGCTACAAAAAGATAAAATGTAAAGAAAATACATTCCTCTTCCTATTCTTGCACAAAGAGTGGCAAAATAAGATACAAATATTGGAAAGCACAGTACAGGCCAACACAGAGACTTGATTTAACACACAATCTCTCAGCTTTCTGCTTGGATGATGCTATTAAAGGCCTTCATAATCAACAAATTTCACTTGTGCTAGGAAAAGAGGGAGCCTGAACACATCAGCAGTTTCTTACGAATGTGCAAACAGCAAACAAATTAGTGATTCATTAAGTAGACGATCCTGACATTTTAAAGAGCTTCTTTCTAAATTGTGCCACCCTCTGCCTGAGAAGGCAGGATCACCTTGATGCTCATGATGAGAGTCTCTGTTTTGCATTTTTTAACAGGATCGGACGTAGTTTGTTTATAACCCAAAATACTGGTATTACATTGGATATGACCTGCAGCAACACAGCAGGTGACAAGCCTTTCACATCTTAATCCCACTTCATGCTCTTTGCTAATCTCCGGCTGGCGACTCTGAACTGTCAGATTTATCTGCTGAGATTTCCAGTGGCCCAGAGCAACTGTAAAACTTCATTTCAAACTCTTCACCTTTGCTGTAGATTAGTTGCTGTTTTTTAAAATATGTAAAATCTGCAATCGTTTTTGTGTAATAAGGCTCCTTTTCCCCACAGCAGTCCCAGCCAACAAGGGCACCACCTGAAAACTAATAGGCTAAATAATAATGTGAAGTGGCTGCAGCTTTCTGTTTATCATATGAATAGAAGCAGCACTGGTCACAGTAGGCAGGGCCTTAACAGGAGGACATAAAGGACATACTTTCATATACAGCATTGAGCAAGTGTGCTATAAGCTATGCAGAAACAGAATGTGAATAATTGCATCAGATGTGTCAAAACAACAGCAAGCATGGGAATGGTGAGGATTACTCAAAGTTTCTCAGCCATGGCTTCTGGGCAAATAGAGAAAAAATGCATGTTTATAAGGTAATGCTATTCTATAGATGAATAGATTTTAAAACCAAAAGGAACTCCCTTATGATCGTCTTCTTTTTATGGGAAATCATGTTCAAATAAAGCACATATTTATGCAACAAAAGCAGAGCTGAAGCTAGCAGATCCAGAACTAGCTTAAGCTAGCTAGTTCAAATTAGGGTAGTAATGAAAATGGATCAACATGGGCTTCAGCCAATGTAGCTGGAACATAAAATCTTGGGAACTATGGATTAATACTTTCATTGATACCATATTGCTGTGTCTTCGTCACCACATTTACCCCCATTTTTTAACTTAAATTAACACGACTAAACTAGCACATGATACATTCTCAGCTTTGTTTTGCTGCATTGCATAATTTTCAAATTAACACTGACAAGGTCAGGATCCTTCAAGGGAAGTGCTTGTAATCACATGACATGGCACAAGGACAGGTGAAATCCATGGAGGTGGCTGGGACAAACCCAGCCCATACACATTAAGAGTAACATGGACGTAAGCTTTCTCCTACAATGCAGCCCAAAGATTGTCACAAGCCCACTGCAGAAGCATGCAAAATCAGACCTAAAGCAGCACTTCAAAAACACATGACCATCAAATAACTATAGGCAGAGGCATAGGGTTTGTCCAGGGCACCTGGAGTCAATTTGCCCTGATCTTCCTAACATGTTAGTCTTCTAACATGAAGCAAAGCCCCTTCCCACCCCCTCCTCTCATCTTTCTACTCTCATCTCTCTGCCCTCTAGCCTATGCTAACCCTACAAAATTCCCCAGATACTCAGGGGATGCCAGTGCTGGTAACACCTGCTGTATCTCTAGCTCCAGGCTTGGTACTATGAACTCAGTGCAGTATGTGTAGTGGAACGTACTGCTTCTTCCTCCTGCTTGGCTCTTTAATGTCTGAAAGCGTTACAGAGGGTAGGCAGTATTCATGCACTGCCCTCCCTATGGCTTGACTACAAGCCTAATGAAATCCCTATATCCATTTGAACATACAGCTGTTATTGTGAGGATAACTGAGCACCTGATGTACAGGTATCATTTAATATTTAGAGATCCCAAATGAAATAAATAAATCCTCAAATATTTGAAGTCACAAATTTACCTTTGCCTGTTGTGGATACTGGAAGGCAAGCCAGTCTTCTAAATTTTGGATCTCTGTTTTGAATGCCAATAATTATGGATTTATTTCAGAGATCTGAATGCTAATCCAAAAAATGAGCACAAAGAGAGAAGGAAAATCCAAATTATATCTTCTTGGACATGTAGACTCTGGGATTGCTCCATAAGTTTGATGCTTCTGAGGATCTTTCTTGTACCTTCACCTCCATCCTATTCAGTGTTTTCTCAGGGTAACTGATCTCTTCCTATGATTGAAATGGTTTTTAGTTACTGTCCTGATAAACTTTTCAAGATCATGTGTGCATCTCTGAGTAAAGTTTTCAGGGATTTGAGAAACCATCTGTAACCTTCTTCTAAAGCAGCAGTGGGAAGTATGAGCATATCATCGACTATTTGATTGAAAATATGTCATGATCTGTCACTAGGCATACACATAGCAATGATGAACCAATGAAGAAATACTGGCTCTTACATTAGGATTCTAAAAGGATGCATGAAGTATAATTTATTCCCAGAGACATATCCAAGAAAATATCCCTAGGAATGCCAGCTTTTTTCTGCTGAAGTCTACTGAACAACTTCCTAAAATGTTATAAAATGAAATTTTTCTATGAAAGAAAAGGAAAGAAAAAAGTTGGGACCTCAGAAAGCTGATGGAACTGGGGGTTAATTGAATTTGGGATTTTTAATTGGATGTTGAATGGATAAACCCATAAGAATAGTTTCTCTTGGATGCAGATATAACTCCTTATCCACTTCGATTTTGGTTAGCCAGAGAATAAGAGAGCAGAGAGGTTCTAAAAGGGGGAAAGAAGGATGTCATGTCTTTTCAGATAAATGTGTAAGTGAATCAGCAGAAAAGTTTGTAGCTCTTCAATAAATCTAAGGTCATATCATCAGCAGAAGCAAAAACATATAGCGCCATTAAAGTCAATTTCACCAAGCAAATTCACAGCAGCTAAAAATCTAGCTCTTAGCATTTTGAAAAAAAAGCTATAAAAACTTATCTGCTATTACAGTATACAATAATATATAAAGTTTTTCTTCGAGAAGGAAAGAAATGCATCTTTCCTTATGGCACAGGAGAATGGATAGCAGACTCAATGTTGAAAGGTACTGTGATACCATCCCTGCAGATCAGGCAAATCTCCTGATCAGGCAAATGCCTTCAGTGAGAGTTTTGACTGACTAAGGATTGCATAAGGACTTAAGGACTCAGCCCTAGAGGACTAAAATATGAAGAGATAGGAATCGTTTTCAAAATATGAAAGTTTTGCTTCACTTCCAGTACAGAAAGGAATCTGATAAAGATAATAATAATCAAGATGTCAGTTCTCCGAGTCCCAAAAGAGGGAAAGACTAAGATGGCTGTAGGAGCTCTTGCTGTATAACTAAGCTGTGTTTTTCTCCTACAACTTACCTCAAAAATAAAAAAGAGGAGAAAAAGGTGGGGAGATAGATTAAGAGAGCATCAAGGTGGCCAAACAGCTTGATTTACTCAGACATCTCAGAATCTTTCATTAAGATTTACATCATGATGCTGACCTAAGTGGCAAAGCAATTTTTTCATAGCAGGAGAAGGAAGCTAACACTCTCCAGCTGGGTTAAGTAACCTTTCTTTTGCTCACAGTAAGTAATGGAGTCTTTCTTGTGTGAACAGAACTGACCAACTGACATGTATCCTTGTGTTGCTCTGAAGCAGAGTGTTTTTCATGTGGTCAGTCTGTAGCTGCTTATAGTTGAACAAATGGTACCTTCATTTTATCCATTTTCCTCAGTGCATCAGACAAGGCTAAAAACAACAACACAGTTTAAAAACTCTGCTCATGCTGACATTGCATATGGAACTTCAAAGGCATCTAAAAAATTGTAATACAGTACCTTAGCAATTGAACTCCAAATTAAAAATAATAATAAGGAACACTGCCTGAAGCCTTGCATCAGATCAGAATTTCTGGGGTATTGGCTTTAGTGTATTTCATCCACATATCCATTTGGTATGGTTTAAGGTGTGTGTGAAAGCTGTGCTTGTGCATGCACAATAAAATGGATTCCATCAGTTTTGCTAATCCTGAAATTTTAATAATTATAATAATTAAGACAGAGAGAAGGAAAACTCAGAAATGAAGACCACCACAATGTGGGTGCAGAGATGAGATTCAATGTTAACCTAGATGTAAGTTTTGAATTTATTTTTTATCTGTATTTCCTGAGCTATTTCCTTCAGCTGTCTGTGCAAAGTAGCTAGCTTATGCAGTGTAAAATTTGATCCCCACAACACCCCCTTCCGAGCTGCACACCTTCAATACAGAATCGTTGGCAAAATTTATTGAGGACTTCATGGAATTTCTCACACCCTTCAGTGACATTCATGGAAAAAACTGATTTTGGATTAGAGTTTGACTTTTGTGGGGTTTTTTACTTTCTTTCTGTGTTACTGATAACAGGGCTTTACTGTGCGGGATGGCAACCAGTCTTTTCATGAAAAGACAGAATGAGTTTGCCTGTCCTCAGGAAGCTTGGATATAACCAGTTCCTCTACACTGAAACTGCTTCCGCCCCAGCCCCAATTCACAGTCCTGAATCCCAGCACAAGACAACAGAGAGCTGCTCAGCATTCAGATCTGCTCCAGACCCACATCCTGCGTCCCCACCCCCAACTTTCCTGCTAGTGGTGCGAAAACACTTTGACACCAGTGCAATATGCCAACAATGGAAATAATTGCACAGCTGCTAAAATGACACACTGAATAATCTACTTAGAAAGGAAAGGACCACAAGAATCAGAATCCTCATAATTATATTAAAAGAGGAAAAATAGTTGTAGGTATTCAACATCAAAATGAGATGTTTTCATTTTTTGTTTGGTGATTGATGTTTATCTTGACAGGATGGAGCTGAGGCATGACAGATCAGTATCAAGTAAATAGAAAGTAGATGTTATGAAGACAATGTTAGGACCTACAAAAGAGTTCACTCCTGTCAGAAGTAAGATGCTGAGCACCTAAGTCACTAGGACTAGAAACTGTTTTGCACTTAACAGTTGCTGAATACTTCCCAAGATAAGGTGTTTTTAAAGGAAAAATACCATGTTTATATGACTTACTGGTACTGTATCATAAATTTTTTTATGACAGAGGAATAAGTTTAAATTAAATTATTATTTTTACTGATCACTACTAAACAAAGACAATGCTGGGGCACACACTAGCAACATACTGGCATTTATGAGTTTTTGTTTCTTCATACTTCACTAACTCCTTTTCTTTACTTTCTAGATGAAAGTTTTCGTCCACTGCTCAGTCTTCTTCAATGCACAATAAGTGTAACATTCATGCCTGCATGTTAGCTGTTCATTTCAGGTCAGCTGCACCTCACAAGCCACTGTGATAGGTGTCTCACAGTTACCTTGATAATCTGATTGGGCCCACTGAAATCAGCTGGAGTACAGTGCTTAAATAGCATCGAGCTGCCCAAATACCTTTGAGGGTCAGGGTTTGTACTGAGTCATGTTTGTATGCAGGTATGCTGCTCTCAAATTTTGTGAAGTGTGGTCCCAGGTTCAGAAGCTTCTGCTGGTTTCAGCAGAGCTGATCTGACTTACACCCGCGGAGGAATTGGCTTGAGATGCTCTCAGTCATTTGATGGGCACTGAATCTTTGTGAAGCAAATTATTATTCAAGGAATGTCTTCAGTTAATCAAGTATTCTTCTTAATGGAGACAAAGGGCCATCTGCCAGGGCATCTTGATTAGGATTCCACTGTAT
The DNA here is from genome assembly GCF_036417845.1 of Apteryx mantelli. Taxonomy (NCBI): domain Eukaryota; kingdom Metazoa; phylum Chordata; class Aves; order Apterygiformes; family Apterygidae; genus Apteryx; species Apteryx mantelli. The sequence continues at coordinate 54,992,755 of NC_090020.1, forward strand.
TAAATTTACAGTAGTTGTGGGAAGATCAGAGCTGAGCGAACCAAAACAGGTTTTCTTCTTTCTGTCTTTTTGTTTAGAATTATTCTTCATTGTCACTGCACATGAATTGCTTTCCCTTGATCCTCAAACTAAAAAAGAAGAAACTTAACTTTCTATCTTTCCACCAAATTTAATCACAAAAAGAATCTCATCAAAAGCTAATTTAGTCCTAGGTTCACTACAAAGGGGGCCTGAGTTTGTGAATCTTTGAGAAAATGATTTGACTTTTTAGTTTATAATGAACCATGCAACCTGGCAGCATTACTTGCTCAGAATTTCATTCCAGACATTTGCATGGCTCTGGAAAAAAGCTTCTGTTATGTGGTGATTAGCAACATGAAAGGTGTTTTAAATTTTAGCAGCTGGGTAAATAGTTTTTATGGACATTTGTGTATGTGTTTAGACAGAACTGATAGAATCACAGAATCAAAACAAAAACCTGCACTAGGATTTTGCAGAGAAATTGAAAGAAGCACTTCCTTTTACATATTCAACTGTTTATTAGCAACATTTTGGAACTTGTTTTCAAAATAGCAAAATACAAGACCACACATAAAAAACATTTGTGTAAGCCAGAGCTTCTGCCAGTCTTCCAGATCTGAAGTCTTCAGAGATTACGTATTTCCTACCACCTCTCACTGTTCAGGGAGCTAAACACTCTTTGCACAATTGCGCAGGTGGAAAACAGCCGTGGTCTCACCTTCCTTTGCACTCCTCTGTGCCCCTGAGGAAGCGTGGAAAGATCAGGCTCTGAATTTTGCCTTGCCCTTATATGGGTTATTTACCCCTCAGCAGTTGTATTTATTTATTTATCCATTTGTTTATTTGTCTTGGTATAAAAAAAACAAAAGTTTTGCCCAGGTAACCTATTTTGAAAAACTTGACATGGACTTAAAATACTAACTGATCTATGAAGTTCAGTTATCCTTGTTAAAAAGAGAGAGAAAAAAAAGGTAACATTTTAGCACTGTGTTTTGGTTGCTTAGATGCAATGTCCTGCGCACAGCTAAAAACAATTTATTTAAGGAATGATTAATGTAAGAAACAGATGGTGAAATAACAGTATCCTCAGCTATTAAAAATATTAATCACAGCTAACAGTGAGTACTTGTACATGACCTAATCATCTACAGAGCCAGTTAAACACTTTGTGAAAGTGTCTGCTACATTAACCTCAGATACTTCCCCATTATGCTGAGAGTTCAGAAAAGTTTTGTCAAGTCATTTACAGACACAAATTTTTCTAAAACAAACCTCTACTTGTTTGTAAATCCGGATGAGACTGAAGGCTGATTAAAGGTACATGGTCAGGCTGGCCTCCTGACCTTACAAAAAGAATACATTTTATCTTCATCAGCATGCTTGAAGAACTTGGAAAATTATTGGTCAAATCATAATCATGAGCAGCATCAATTTATAGGACTACATCTTTTTAATAAATGACAGTGCTTTGGGGGGAGAGGAAGAGAAGGAATTGATCTTCCTTCTGCATAAATACAATGACATGACTAAGACATTGCTAAGATAAGAGAAAAACCTTTGTGTGAGTTGCTTAAATAACACATTGTCTTTGTTCTCTATTAAAAACATATAAAAATGTAAGGTAAGGATAATATATATGCTGTAACAACACCAGTCTCACCCAGACGCAAAGGATGTGTGTGCATTTCAGAAGCCATTTAATCTTCCTGAAAAAATCTAAAATACAAGAAACTTTCTATTTTAATTTCTGTATGTCAAGATATTTCATTTCTTCTTTAGCTTCTCCTTGGCATTGCCTTGTTACTTTATGTTTAATTGAGAGACCTTAAGAAATCTGATGGTTCTTTACTTATTTATGGCTTGTGCTCACGTTTATGCAAATAAGGAACAAATCCAGCAGTATCCTTTAAAAAAAAATCACAGATCTGACTGAATCTACAAAAGAGCAATCACAGAGCTTTTAATGCATTCCTCCCAGGAAAAAAAATTGAGGAACAACAATCACAGGCAAAACTTTGCAATACAATTGCCTTGAAAAGGCTACAAATATTTCTCACAAAATAAATATTGTCCATTCCTGTCAGCCTTTTCAACCTCTTTTGTGTTCCAGGAAATTGCCAGTAATGAAAACAGAGCAAAGCCAATCAAATTGTTGTGTACACTACTGCACTGTGGGAGCTGGAAGCCCTGCATTTAAAATAAGTCTTATGCATTATTCATAGATTATGTATGTTTATGTAAATTACTGAAGGCGGAAGTGTATACTAAAGCAGAATAAGAGGTAAAACGGTGATGTTAAAAATACCCTCCTTAAACTGTACCTTAGCAGTTGATATATATGCCCCTTTTACATCTCCTATTTAAAAATGAGTGCATCATGTGTTATATCCTGTATGGAAATCCAGTATACTTTCTGGCTTCTAGGATAGACATGTTTTTCAATATTGACATTGGAACAAGTTTACACATATAAACCAAAGTATGCAAGCAGTTTTGTCATTTCAGAAGGAAACTGGGGAGATTTGGTAGTGTTATTGTCAGGGAAGTTACACACTTAAAAGTAAGGGAAAGATATTTGCTGGAACGGTCACCTGAAAACTTACTAAAATAATGACAGGATAAGAAGCTTGCAAAAGAGAGGAAAAACCACTCTTTCCAACAAAACCAACATTTCCAGGTCAAGGCTCCTTCTTCTACACATTTACAGTCGCTATTATCACAGCATATACACCACCTTTTGAAAGGAAGAATTTTGGAAAAGATCATATTCATTATACAAATATAGGTACGGGTTAAAATGCTAATTTGATCAGGCATTATGAACGACAAGACAAGGAGGAGGAGGAGGAGGAGGAGGAGAAGGAGGAGGAGGAGGAGGAGGAGCATTTATGTAAAAGAGCTTTCTACCTCATGGTCGACTCTGCAGCCCTCTGCAGTTAAGTACCATACATAGCACAGATATATTTATTGTTTTTTGGATTCATATATTTGCATACAAAATTTAGTGACTTCCTTCGAATGTGTTTAAATATCATGTTATAGGATTTTGAAAATAGATTTCAAACATTATACATGTTATATAATATCAATGAATATAATACATCTTACATGAATGTTACATTATATGAAATCATTCTTCTTTTCATTCTTTAAATAAAAACTGTTACTTGACCTAAGGTCAGAGCATAACTGATTGCATGAAAATGGACACATAATTACATATTTAGTTTGAGAAGAAAACTGTTTTCCCGTTCTGTATTGCAATTTTCCTGTAATGCATTAAAGGAAAACCAGTGCCTTTTGGAATATTTCAGATTTATAACTTGCACCTCAAATAATCCATGTTTCTTTAAAAGTATGGGTATTTTGAATAAGTTCTCAGGTAACCAAGGCAAAATCAGAGAAAACTCAGAGTACTGATTTTTTAACAGGTAACATCAGGATTATAACATGAATATATGTTAGAAACTCCAACGCTGAGCTATTTTTTAGGGTTAGGAAAACACCGTGGAAGACAGCTGGACCCATAATCCTGTACTGACAAGAAATCTTGACTGAGTAACTGACTTCTGATACCAAACATCTTTCTGTCAGAATATGGGGCCATACTTTATTTTTCCTACATGTATTTATAGATCAGGTATCTCTCTGTCACCATGTCTCTACATGTGTAGCACAGAGACCACTTGCGAATGCCTATGATGAAATGTGTAGGCAGGGTTGGGGTGGTTGTATCCGAATGATGTCTTTGTGAATGTTGAAAATCCCTCAGGGCAAGGAGCCTAGGACCTATATTACTATGTCAATTCTCATCTCTCAATGCTGAGGTGGGAAGCGTTCAATGTCATGAAGTCTGAGAAAAGAGCACTGTAATTAGTTTATGCTGTTAAGCCAAAGATAAGCAGGATACACTTGACAGACTTTTCCAGGGAAGGATCTTCTGCATTCAAGCCTGTCTGAAAAGACTTGTGTCTTTGAGAAATATGTTGTACCAAAGAAGTCTGGCAACCTAAGGCACCACCAACTTTATACAGGACCTTACTAGGTTTCAGTGATATAGTACTTGTAGTCTTTGATGTACTGGAACAGAACAGTCAGCTACAGACTTTGCACTAAGCACTATAAGCTCGCAGCCTGAGCCACTGACTGCACATTTCAGCTTTGGGATGTAGTAGGATACACGATCATGGTAGGAATCAATTTAAGAGGGTATTTTTTTTCTCCAATGGTGCCTAATATTTCCTGCAGTTACATTTTTCTGACAATACTGAGACTGTAAAGGACAGAGTGAGAGACTATTAACTATGAAGTAATGAGATCTATCTACATCATAGGATTTTAGGAAGCAGCACAGGTATTTAACCGTGCTCTGAAGCTGAATTAAGGAAAAGCAATATGGTAAAGGTTTTGTTTCGGCTAAAATGCACGTGGATTTTTTTGAGAAGAATTATCAGTGTAAACCTTAGGAGGCTTAAAATCCAGACTGATGTCCTAGAGTCTTTCAGCATGATTCTTTTGTAGTTAGTCTGTGATCAAGGCAATTTTGTGGGTGCATATATCTGTGGTACGTTTCTGAGAATAATCTCTTGAGCAGCAAATTTTTAGTCTTCACCATGGTTCAAGACGGGCAGGTCTTGCTCTCCAAACATAACACCTTTTCTAGATCTGAATGTCATACTTTAAAAGTACCATGACCTGCCAAATTAGAAAGGTAAGTTTTATTCTTTCAGAAAGATCTCATCGGTACCCAGCACTCCACTTCTGGAAGGCTGCAATAGTTGACTTCAAAGTAGAGATATTTAAACTAATGACATTAGGTAGAGAAACACTTTACATGCACTAGTTTTCTTTCAGCTCATGGTGAATACGGTTCCTTAGAAGCAGACATCTAACAGTACGGTTATTGGTACAACACAGAATCTATGGGTTATATTCAGAACACGAAGATCATGTGTGCTATAAGGGGTTAGATGATTCTCCAATAACATGACTTACCTGCTCATTAGGGAGTAATGCAATCTGCAAATACTTGGGCAGGTAACATACACACAATTTTCCACCCCCACTTTCAAAATGGTTTTAAAAGCATCAGACTTTATTTGGCCCACTCAAAGGTATGCTTCACTGCAGAATGACTGTAGAGTTTCTAAGGCTGCCCTCACAGAAGCCCAGTTACGGTGACAAAGCAGTATGTGGAAAAATTACTAGGGCTACGCAACAGAGGAGTGCTTGGCAGCTGGCAAGTTGTACCTATTCAGACTGCAACCTAAGCCTCCCAGCGCTCCAGCCAGCTCAAGGGAGAAGCAGTGTCACATCTGAGTTAAGGTCTTTTATATATAGACAGAATCCAAGTTAAGCACAAATCTTGATTACAACTTGAGCTAAAGTTGTGGTCAGTAAACATTCAATGGGACAGAAGCTGACAAATGAATTGGAGTTCATATTCCAAACCCTTCCTATAGGATGTGGAGGCTTAGATCCGCATACTGTAGTTTATCCAAAACTGGAGAATGTAGGTGAAACCACACGTGCAATGGAATTACAACAATACATTTCACTTGCTATACAATCATTGACTGAATGAATAATAAGCTGATGGAAATGTATTTCGAAACATGGAAAAAATCAAAAATATAAAAAATCATCAGAATGATTACAGTATATTTGTGGGATTTTTGTTTATAAAACTTCTCTCTCATATGTATATTAACTAAGCTCTAACGTAAAAATGGAATCTCTGCAAAATGCCAGCAATTATTCTGCAAATTGTGCTTCTTGCTGGCATGAAGCTGCAGCTGATTTACATATAGCATAGTAGGAAATGAAGCAATGTGACACATAGGACTTCACAAATATCAGACATTCATGCTACAAATTCTACCAGCTCCAACAAATAAATACTGCCACTTATAGATCAAAGGCAGTGTTGCAACTGTTATGTATTCACTGTAAAATTCTAAAAATATTTGTTTTTCTTTAATGGGATTAGGGCTAAGAACTTCAGTACCACAAGACAATACTTTCTTAGACAGACAATTCTGTATTTTCCATCAGGCTGCCAAGTTTTTGTGGCGTGAGGAATTGTGCTGTAAAAGGATAAAAGTCTTCAGGGACTTGATACCCTGCGTAAACAATATGTATATAAAGCTTATTTTGTTGTTATTTAAACAACATTCATCAAAACAATAACAACCTCTGCCTGCACAAAAACACTGGGAAGAAATTATTTTCATATTTTAGTACAGAAATGCTCGAGTATAATTTGTCCTGTTTGAAACCTGCTGATACTTCTATACACGATACTGCTTATTTCAAATCATGTTTTAGGAAGGTGGTCAAGGGTCCTTAGATGCTACATCAACAAATACTGTATTACCAACACAAAGACATAATATTTACCTCTTAAAATATGATATCAAATGTATGAGTGATGCAGAAGTTATCTATGATTTCTAAGGTAATTTCCAGGGAGATGAACTACAAGTGTGAAATGGGGACTTGTTCCTGGATTCCCTGAGCACAGAAATCTGAGATGTAACTTTTTATTTTGGCACTGGGTACTAGATGATATTTGTTGTTCTATATTTGATAGCAAACACAAAACCAAAAAACAAGTGGTGTCATGATTTCATATTATTATTAGCCTGTATGACTGCAACTACAAAGATCGCTAATTTTGCTTCTACAACCAGACAAGGAGGATGGGAGAACTGGGATTACAAAATAACTTTTAAAAATGACCTCTAGATTTTCCCAGTGCCAATGCTTTCTATTTTCCTAAGTAAATAAGAGAGGTCCCCCCAGCTGCTAAATACTCATGGTCCCATGACACACCAAAAAGCACAAAAGCAGGAAGATGGGGTAAGAAGGGTGCTTGTATCAGGTAGCCCTTTGAGGAGGAAGGACAAATATGGCAAGCATGACCAAGCCCTTCAGGCTGCTGCCACCACTGCTGCTGCTGCTGAAGCAGACAGGATTTAGGTAAAGACAGAAGGAAGAAATCCAGATGGGATTAGGGACCATAGTCCTTTCCAGCTAGGTTGGGACAGCACTTATGGGACACATGTCTTTGCCTCCAGGAAAAGGTCAACATAATTGTGATAATTAAAATTTATTCCTCCTGGATTATCTAGCATATTACCTGCTTTGGCAATGAGCCTTCCCAATTCCACATATTTCAGGATTAATTTAGAACACAGAGATGGCAAAGAGCTGTTTCAGCATCTATCACAGCTCTCAAAGAATATTATTTACTACAACATCTCCTGAATATTACAAATTGATTAATATACACATAACTCTACACTGAGGAAGGATGATCAACAACACTGGAGTCCTGTCTTTCAATATGCAGAAAGTAACCTTGTGGTTTCAGTTGGGGTAAGTCTGTTTTAATTTTAGGGTAAAGCACAGTAGCTACAATAAAGTAGCACCTGGTGCCATAAACACAATTCAGACAGCACCATTTCTAGCCAAGAAAAAATAAGCTCTTCACCCCTTTCTTGCTTTATGGGTTTTGAAGGATGTTTTGTTTGTTTGTTTGTTTTTAAACAGCCTCACAATAGAGATGGAACATTGCCTAATGATATCAATATTCCTGACTCCAATCATTTCAAATTCAAGAATCAGTCCACAACAAAATCAGAAGAGGTTAGAAGCCATGACATACCTTTTCTAAATGTAGGCACTTGTAATTTTTGTATTATTATTATTATTATTATTGAGCTTTAGGATCAGAGCATTTTCACAATTTTACATTTTTCTTCACAAACATGAGAGTCAAAAACATAATATATATGTGCATGATCAGACTGTCAGTCCCAGGTCTGAGGCACTGAAGAAAATAATAAATAATTTTGAGACCTGGGGTAAAATTATAAGATTCATTAAAAATGATTACTAGTTTCAAGATTTCTGCACAGATTAAAAAACCCCAAAGAAGAGCTTGCAATACAGCCTAGTACTGTCAACACTTGGACTTCTCAACAATTTGAGTGGGAAGAGAGGAATGAGTTACAGGAACTTGGCATACTCTGCTAGACCTATCAGTGTTTGATATGGCTCTGGAAGCTTCAGAATGGACATATGGAGGTAGAAGTGCTATTCTAGGTCTGTGGCATTGTTTAAGGTTTGCTGGTCTACAGTTTGTAAGCGTAATGATGGCACCGTGTTTCTAAGCATGTACTGGTGGAGGTAAAAGGAAGAACATAACAAACCAGTGCATGTTAAATTCCAAAAGCGCAAAAAATTCTGACAACCAAAAGGACCTTTTGTGGTTGAACTCAGTTGCATGTTGGTATCCAGTGTCATTTGAGACGCCTCAGGTTATCCTGCTTGGCTTCAGTTTGATGTTCTAAATGATGCAAGTCTCCCATAGGTGCCAAGTCATTGCTACTAGTCCTGTGCGCATGGATTGGCTACCCAAGGGCACCTCCAACGCAGCTGGACACCAGTGCAACCCAGCAGACCTGTCCCGGCTGCAGGTGCTAGGAGGCCTGCTTGATCATTCTCATCTCTGAATGGGAGAGAGGGACCACTGAGATTTCCTCTTCAAGTGGGAGACAGGGCTAAAATAGAGTGCTGAAATCGCCATGCTGGGGGGCTGGGAGGAGGGGGGGTCTTGAATTAACTACTTCAGTCCATGCTGTCACAGAAATACTCTTAGAAAGGGTTTCAGGCGGGGCTAAAATTGAGTTCAGTGTATCAAAAGAGAGTGTTTGTAGCATGCTTAGTCACCAGAACACTTACATCAACATTTGTATCAATCACTTAAAAACACAATAATAGTATGACAGCAGACAGTCCAAGTCGTCATTTGATTTGAAGGAGATTTGTATCAGGCTTATAGTTTTGCTATACAGAATTTAAATTCTGTATTATACAAGTCTGCAACTCCATTAAGTCATGCTTTATTCACAGGACCAGTAAAATAACTATAAATTCCATAATAAAATCCTTGCAAAACACAGCTTTTACAAATGTTCCATATGAAAGATATCTACATATAAGAAATAGACTAGTTCTTTCCCATTTTTCTTTTGAAATGAGATTATTAAAGGAATGGAAAAGGGTAGAATTTTAATTAAATGAAGAAAAGTTGAGAGAATTTTTCTGAATAACTGTGAATTTAGGGTCCAACATATTTTGTAACATAACTGTCTCCTAATCTGTTGCTGCTGATTTTTGATAACACACAGCAGTCGGAATCTCTTCAGGTCGGTAACAGCTCAGTTTTCTGCAGAAAGTCCATTTTAGAAAGTCAATTCCTTCTTTAACAAAATCTTATCTCACTGTTCTGTGCAAGCACCAAAAGCTTCACAGTCATGGCAGAAGATAGAAAGAATACTCATAAGACCGTCATCAGTTTAGAGATAAAGTGCTTTTCCTGCACAGTAAAAGGAGTGCACAATTTATGAAATTCCAGTTAAGGACAAACTCACTCAGGAACCAATTTAGCAATAACCCAGAGTCCAAACTACAGCTATCTTCCTCTTACAAAAGAAATAAATCTCTGGATTTTGCAAGGTGATATGACTTGATTAAAAGCAGAAAAAAAAGAACAGTTTCAGACCTTTACACTTTTTCTGCATTCTTTCTGCTCTTGTAATTAAGACAGCTGCCAAACAATTTACATTCCTCCAGTTGCCTAACAGTAGTGTGTCTAATTTTCACTTACAACAGCAAAACAGGGTGCTGCCACCATGTAAGGGTGAGCTGGGTGGGGGCAGCAATGGCACATCTTCAATCACAAGAAGTCAGACCTTACGGTTTTCTCCTTTCACCAGTAAATCCACACTTGAAGACTGTAAATCAATGTTCTTGCAGAACCAAGAGAATGAATTATTGGCAATTTAAGATCATGTTATACCATCAGAGTGTTATAAAGTAATTCTGATGTAAATCAGAATTCCAGAATGAATCTAGAGAAAGGGAAGACAAGAGGATCTTTTCATATTTGGAGGAAGGGTATGCAAAATTAATTTACTTTTGCGTAAAGAATGATTTCTTCTGAGCCTCACAAAAAGCTTCAGGCCCTCCTTCCAGAAAACTGTGTGAAAAAAGTAGATGGGAGTTACTAGTCTTTCTAAAGATTATATATACATTTCTAGAGGCCTTTCACTAAATGTGTAAAGAGGGCATATTAGGCAAAATATAGTATATACAGCAGTACATAACAGGGGACTAGAAAAATCTGACAGATATCTGACATCTATAAAGCATTTTTATTAATTTTTAAGCATTTAAATAAGAAGAAATGCAAGATAGCTAACTACCATATTTTCAACTGGTTTTATATGCCATCTTGTGCTGAGTATTTTAAGGGGAAAACCGTGTTTCTAGGGCAAACAGGTAGTATCTGAAAAGGGCTGGGAAAAAAAAACGTCAAAGAGATGCTGAATAAGGAGAAGTAAAATGAAACTAAAACAGTCCTTCTTGTGAAAATAAGTATAATCACACAAACAAAAGCAAACAAAACAAGTCCACCCCACCCCCCCCCCCCACACACAGAAGACACACAAAAAATCCCCCCGAAACCCAGGATAACAAGTTCTTTCCCTCTTCTAAAATCTTCTCTTAAAAGATATACTTTCAGGGTATGATCCTAGCAAAATTCTTACTAATTTCCACTTCTTTTTAAAGACCATACTCTGAAAGAGAAAAGCTCTCTATGGATAACGTCTTGTAAATTTTTGCTGCTATACTTAGTCTGCTTCCCAACTTTTCTGAAATTCAGTATTTCAAACATAATTCTTATGTCCAACTGACAAAAACACAACAACCAACAAAACATGCCCAATATCAAAGCAATTCAAAGCAAAATTCAGCTTGAAAACAGTTTCTGTCCTGCTACTACTTTCAACTCTTCTCTTTCCCGCCCCCAGCCAGTGGAGCAGTAGAACTGAAGGTCATAACGGAAACTATCAAACAGGCTTATCTACAAAATCACTGTCGTGGCTCCATAATAAAGTACTCAATCTGGCATTACCATTCTACATGTGCCAGTAACAGATATATCTATAGTTAGTCCATCCTGCACAGCATAGAGACCTTTTTAATAACAGGTACTGATACCATTTTAAGTCCTTATGAAAACAGTTTTCAAAAGACAGGGTGTGACAGTGATGAAATCCCATTTAGCTTCAGTGTATACTCTCAACAGTATACACTTACATTTCCTTACAGAAACTGAAGTCTTCTTTCTACAAGAAACTGCCTGGGAAGAAAGGTAAGAGGGATAAAGATAACTGTAAAGAGGAGGGTAAGAAACCTTAATAGCAAATGAAATTTCTTTATTGGTAAGCATTCTATTTTATTCTTGGTTTCTTAACTTTCTTTGTGTTCTCAGCCTTTCCAAATCTTGAATAAAGTTCAAGAGAAAGACCACAACTTACTGAAAGAAGTTCCTAGGACATGAGTGATGAGTGCTACCTATCTCCATACAGTACCATCACCTTTATTCAAAGGCAAAAACTATTAGCTGATGTTTTTCTTTCTTCTGCCTGCTGAGTTGTAGACTGTACAACAGAGAGTAGTTGTAGGACATTCAATAAAATGAAAAGGAATAAAATACTCATGGAAGTTCCAAGGTTACGAAGAGTTGTATATTATATACTGGCATTAACCTCTGTATGTATAGTAAAACTGTCTCCTAGGTTTTCAAGGGGAAAATATTCTTCTATTTGTGAAATCTGCACATAGGTCACTACGATCTCTTTTCCAAATATTCATTTGTAAACAATAGGCAAAGAAAAATACATTGAAAAGTAGCAGGTTTTGCTAGTATTATTCTTGGAGTCTCACCGCAGTGCATGTATTAAATGAGAAAAAGGCCTATTGCATAATTTACTTTGACCATCCTGAGGTACCTACATTGCCAGGGATGATGTGTTGGGAAGACCCATATCTGAGAAGCACAATGTTTCAGTTCTCTGGATAGCAGAAGGCCAGCATAAAGAATAACTCAGTGCCAGAATAACCCATCAATGAGTCAGGTTATGTGTGCTTCAGGTGCTTCAGACAGCCTAAATACTGCCTGGGTGATTCTTTACACCTACGGGGGGAAATTTACCCACAGAGTACCATAGAGCCTCAATTAGACGTCCTTTGCCACTCAAATTAGCCTCAACGAATTATTTTGCTGATGAATTCAGTAAGGGAGGAAATATAAAATTTAAGTGGCTGACAAACAGCAGAAAGCACATGAATGAAATCTCAGGTCCATAATGTCAAACCTAGCTGTCTGCCCAGCTGCCAAATTTGGGCTCTGGAGAGATCCTAATGTTGCCACCCTACAGCAACACCCAACAACCCTGGGTAGGATTTGTGCTCAATACAACAAAAGATACCTACAGAAAGCATTCTAATTCTTCATTGCTATCTAACACTAAAGAAGGGGAAATGCCTGCAGAAAAATATCGTGTGAAAATAGAAAAGAGTACTGTTACAGAGTTTTAGTAAAATAAAAAATATAGTATTAGCTCTAAAGCTTTTTCTTTGTCTCATTGTATAGCTTTTTCCACCTATAATTTTCTGTTACCTATTTACAGAAATATTGTTAATATCTTTAAAAAGCATTTTTCATACAGCGATTATTCTTTCTTTCCCACATGTTTGGTAATGAAGATTATTACCGAGAAAACCATAACCACTGAAAAATCTAACTCTATCATGGTGCATATACCTACACAGTGGTCATAATACCTGCTGTGTCCAATACTTTCTCAATGCCTAAGAGGTCTGCCATGGTGATCAGCTGCAAATCTGAGAGACAACTTAGGCCACTGGAGGTTTCTATAAACCTCCAGTGTTTTTGAGAACAGAAAAGCACTACCCTCTATATGTTAAAAAAACAAAGAAATGAGAATAAAGAGCCCCAATCCAGTTTTTCTTTTTATGTCTTAATTCTCTTAGTTGGGTTTATTTATTACCTCCAGCTGACTTGACTATATTCCCTGCATGTTATGGGAAACCAAAGTGGGAGAGGCATGTAATTTTTGAAGACAGAAAGGATGGGATTTGAAAGAACTAGAGTACAGTGTTTTGAAGTAATACATTCATTTACATACCACTCACTTTTTCTTGCAATACAATATGTCTTAAGATCAGATGTAGCCTTAATCTAAATGGTGGGGACTGCATTTCCACAGCCATATGATGTGATTTGAGAGGAGACTACAGCCCAATTAGCCTTTCCTTCCTCCCCCAGCTCTCTTGCCCCCACAGTAAATGTGTACTTTATCAAATAGTCTGTAGAACTGCTGATACACAAAACCCTACTTTCCTACTGTATTTTCTCTGCTGTAATATTGTCCTTGTACAGCTGCACCATCCTAGTTTTATGCCCCTTACATACAGAGTTGGCCTTCAGAAAGGAAAAACTGTCAGACACAAAGGTGGTTGTCAAAGTGAGGTATTTACAACTCTGTGGGAGAACCTGTGATGTAGCTATGCAAACTTCTTCAGGTTGAGAACTCTTCTGGGCAGGGATGGCCTTCATTCTATGTATCCAGTACCCAGTGCAGCTATGGTCTTTATTAACAATTATTAGGAATTATTACTAAACACAATTCAGAGAAATTCTGAAAAGCTCACTATCTATCCTTGCTTTTAGAGTTTGCTACACTTGAATTATCATATTATTATAGTTCAGTGCATTCTATATGGTAGCATTACTCTAATGAAAAATATATTACTATAGAAGCATAATACATGACTTACTTATATTCTACTACATTTTTATTTTTCTGGTCCTAAGATACATTTTTTATCATCAATTAAAAATCAGCTCTGTCAACCAAGTAAAAGCAAAAATGTAGGAAATATAAGGTTACTCATTATTGTTGTTGCCATATACATTTAGAAAATGTATAGATATTAATTGTAGTATATTGTTAAGCTGTCTGCCAGGGAATGAAAGTCTCATTTAGTTCGGGCTGCAAAGAAAATACTGTAGAATGTAAGCAATTAATGTAAAACCTTAAGACAAAAATATTAGTCAGAAACTCATCAAAATCAATTGCAGAAACTGTAATGCTTTCTGTGTACTAACTAAAAAAATTATCTATGTCCGTAGTTTTCAGATGGCACACATTTTGCAGTCACTGGCAATTAACAGTATATTTGAAAGTTTTAAATACCTTTTTATAATTTAGAAAAATACCATGGAGTATCTGAACTATTATACCTAATCATTCTTCCCCAGATAGTTTTTATTTGATGCCACTTCCTAGGAACACTACAGAATAATTAGGTCAGTTTTCCCATCCCTCTCCCCAAATGATATTTACCCCAATATTTACTCAAAAAATAATGGTAGATTTTTTTAAAATCATTTCCACACTAAATATATTTAAAGAAGTGTTATCATTGGTTTGTTTTTTGGAGTTTTACTTTGTTTTTTCCCCTTTATTTATAGCACATATAGAAGACTGAAAAATTTTTTATTTCCTTATTAATTATGTATTTTATTTCATTTAGCAAACACTGAAATGTCTGTCTCGTTGTTTTTTACTCTATTTGTTCATTTATCTTATGGAGCAAGTATTGTCCTGCAGTTAAAGTACTGGATTGAGTGTAAGGTCATTTCCTGAAATATCTGTGGATTTTTGCATGACCTTGGATGAGCCACTTAATGATCATTTCTTAGTGCTTTCGTTCCTATCTGTAACACAGAAAAATGTAATATATCCCAATTTTATTGCAATGTTCTGAGAATAAGTTCACAAATATTTGCAAGCTTCTCAGTTGTTGTTTGATCTGAGCATCCACGGAGAGAGACAAGGCAAATACCAAATGCCATAGCAAATGACACAGCAAATGACCTAGTAATTACCATCTTGCCATTATTATTGGTGGTGATGTCAACACATCTCTGAAAAAGAAGTTTCCCACCAACATTAGATCATCTTGGGGTCCTATCAGGTCTAAAAAGCTGCTAAATTAGTGCTGTAGTATAGTTTTGGAAAGACATTAGTCTACAGGAAGCTTTCCCTTAGGAGGGAAGTAAAACTCAGACCTTGACAGCCTAGATCTCATGACTATATCAGCAGGTCAATCATTTTTCCTGTCCTTTGAAAATTCTTGAGATTTCCTTATTCCTCATAAAGGCAAATACAGGTTTGAGATGGGCAAGAAACTGAAGACAGTTTGAGTATGGCACCAAATCTAAATGAATTTTGAGTTTTCAGTAAGATTGATGAGAACAAAGACAGGATGACTAATGGGAATGGTAGTTGCTACACACAAGGTAGAAGTAAAAATAAAATATCATTATATGTTAAAATGTGCATCCTTCTCCATCCCAAAAGAACTTGTACATAAAAGTGCAAGTTCAGTAGCCAGGATTTTTTTCTGAATGAATCTACTGACACAGGACTGGACTTTATGACAAGAGGAGAGAAAGTCTAGCACAAATACTTTGGAAGAGTGTTGCAAGAGTAGGCTAAGCATTTTATTTTATTATTTCCTCATTCAAAATTTAAGACAGAAAGGTAAATGGAAAACAGGATGCAATGCAACATGACATTATCAATATACATTATGCTGAACTAACCTAACATCTTTCATTAATAACCAATTCCCTGGACAAAGGAATTACAGTAGATTTCATTTGCATATGGAATCCAGTAAAGCATCTCTTTTTCAGTAAAGCATTTGATATGATATAAATGGAAACTTAAAATGGAAAGGATGAGGATTAATACAAAGATAGTTAATGGACAATAGTTTAGTAATGAAAAGGTGTCAAACAGATGGGAATTTATTAGTGGACTTCCTTGGGACTAATCTCTTCTAATATTTCCATTAGTGACCTTGTCAAAATAAATCAGAGTATGTCAAATACACTTGCTAAGGACACAGGTTTAGAATGTGAAGCAGAATATTCAACATCATTCAGCATAAGAATCAAAACAATTTAACATACCTCCACAGTCAATGGAGGTAAAGAGAGAGGGGTTTTGACAAGATGGTCCAGAGTGGGATTCCAGCTTACATCTCTGAAACACCTCCTGGAGAAAATGCTTTGCCTGAGAAAATCATGCTTCCTAACCTGGCAGATAAGTTAGATGATGTTGCATTACTGAGGCTGAAAAACTTCAGAATATCATGCAGGTAAAACCAAATGATCTTGAGGGACAGAATAAGAGAGCAAAGATGTTATTTAATAGTTAGAAGTACAAAGTCATGTGTTTACCTGTTAATCAGAATTTTTGCTATGAACTTTGAGTCCACATTGAAAATAACAAGAGGGAAAACCAAAACCCAAAAAACAACACTTGAGGCCATTTGTTAATTGTAGGATGACTGTGATCTAATGAAGGCATGACATAAAAAAAGTAAACACAATCTAAGTTTGTGTCAGGAACACTTCTATCAGCAGAGAGAGGGAAGTGTTAATGCCATTATCCAGAGCTATGCTAAGATGTTAACCAGGGTCTCATGTACAGTTCTGATCGAAGGAAAGGAACTCAGACTGGACCTAGGGAAGAGAAAGTATATTTGGATGGTCTGAGAAATAGAGTCTGTCTTACAGAAAACTAAAAGTGCTTAGCCAGACAAACTGTGGGCTAAGGGGAAGGGAGAAATCTGCCTAAGTTAATGAACTATGCTGCTACAAAACCAAATGTTCTTAAAGCGGCCATGAACAAAAGAAGATTGAAAAGTAGGTTACTGACTTTTAGGACAACAGATTCTAGGACAGCCTTCCACTAGGAGTACTGGGTACAAACAATCTACCAAGGTTTAAGATGGAACCTGAAACTTATGAATAAGCTTAAATGATATTGGTGAATGGGGCAGCATGCACAGCTAAATCAGTAACGATCTTCAGTACTATCTTCCTAGGACAGAGTATTAATTTCCACTTACTAGAGCTTTTTTCCTTTGTAGCTATTCAAATCAGCAGAACAGCCACACAAAGTTGTTACCCAAGGCAATGGCATTAAGCCACAAATCACCACTTGGGAATACATTAGCTCCTTTTGTTGGTCATTCTAGAGGGCTGTGGTATTACAGGCTGTATCACTCCCCTGTATCTGGCCCTGTCCACTGGAGAAAATTCGCCCATGAGCATTCATCATAAACTTCAGTTATCTGGCTTTGTATGAGGAAAAAGACTATATCCTGTTCTTGTTAATGCCTAGGGTCTTGGTGCAATGAATCCTATTCTGTCAAAGTGGTCACGGAGTGGATTGCAATGTGATGAATATAAAGTTCCCGGATCACTCAGCACAGTGATGGAGCCCTAAATAATTTTTTGAGAGGCATTCTGAAATCCTCAGATAAAAGATGTTATATAATGTGCAAAAACTTTTTAAATAATTAAATATACCCACTCATTAAAAAGATAACATTTAAGCTTGTTTATAAAAGAGAGGCAAATGAAGTATAACATCTTAAGAATCAGAACTGCTGCATGGACACATAGGGGTAGTAGAAGGTGGCAATTATTCAGAGATTTTAGGCAGTCTCTATAGTGATATTCCATAGAATCTGTAATACAGAGGAACAGAATCTTATTTCTGTAACCTCTATAACAGCAAAGAAACTGCCTGCCAGACTACATTTAGATATTTTATTATTGGGTGCTCTCAGTATGCAGTGCACACAAACTGTACAGTACTTCAGCTAATAAAATAACTGTTCCTAATGGCATGTTATGAACAGTTGATGACAGTCATGGACAGAGAAGATGCTCCCAGCACTCAGAGACTAAGTATTTTTGTGGCATTTTATAGTTATCCCTGGTAACAAGGCGCTGATGTTGTTCTGCTCTCCAAAACTCTGTTTTACATATGTGCAATGGCTGAGCAGCATTTAAAAAGAACAATTAGGATGGACTGGTTAGGGTTCCTGCCCCTCTTTTTGCCTCTCTTTATCTATTCTTTCTATATTATGCTTACTGAGAAAATATCTAAGTTACTAAACTACTCCAGCTTAATTGGTTTGCACTACTGAAAGAATGGTCCACATTTTGCAGCCTTGGTCACATTTTTGTTACCCTCTTGAATTTACAGCTTTAAATCAGGAAGGTGTGGGAGAAGAAAAATCAGTTGGTTGTCATTTCTCTGCTTCAATAATTTAATTCATTACATAATGGGAGAAAAAATAAACTGTGAAATATATCCTTGGACACTCCTCAAAATAGCAGTGCCTTTTTTTTCTTAAAAGGAAAGGAACTTCAAGAGGGGTGGTTTGGAGACCTGTATTTGCTGTGTGCTTATAATTTCCAGCAGAGTCAACAGAAGCTGGTGGGATGTAGGTTCCCTGCCTTATGCCTTGAATTTCCAGCTAGAATAAACTTAAATGGTCCAGATACTTGCACTGAGAAACTGGATTTTAATCTAGATTGTTCATGTCACTGACAGCTGGTTTAATTGAAACTCAATACCTAATAAGCCAAAAAGTATTTCAGAAGATGAATCTTCAAGATAACAGCCAAAAGCATTCATGGAATAATGGGTTCAAAGGGGCTCCTCCAAGCATAAACCCAGCTCCAAATCTTTTCTTTTTGGATTTGATGATACTGCTCACTTCTCAGCAGTATTTATTACTTTAAAAATAATACAGAGCAAGAATAAACTCAATAGAGTTTTATATTCTAATTTATTTAAAATAATATACGCAGTAGCAGACTGAAAAATGATAGAATCTTGTGAATGATATAGTTTATTTTTCTGCGGAGAAAAGAACAACACATTATTGTAAGAACAAAAAGATCTCAACAAGTGCACATTCTCTGTCATCAACATTTTCCCTTTGCATTAGTACCACAGTGGTCTACACTAGCAGCATTGAGACCGCTGTGCCATTGTAAATAGTTCTATATTCCTGCTGCTTCTACCGTTTGATGCAGCAATAGGATTTTTCTTTTTTTGTAAATGAGATGAGGACTGGTTCTGAACCATAACTGAGATGAAGCACTACTTGTGCTACCAATTAATCATCTCATATAAGAATGGGTCAACATTCTTACAGGTTTTAGGGTAGCTTCAGTGTGATACTTGTAATATTCCTCCCCTTGGAGCCCTTTTTACAATCTCTTTCAAGTTACTTTCCTATGACTCTCTTGCCTGCAAGAGTTTGAAACATACCACAGTATTCTGATAAATGGTGCTTTGTAGGCACAAAACTCAAGTCTCTTACCAGAAGTAGTAACTCATATCTAGAACTTACTGATGAGGTCTGGTGTTATTTTTGAAGGAACGGAATAAAACTTTATTGGTCTAACACCTGCTTATATTGGGAAAAATTCTCCTATAGGTGGCACTTTTCTTCCTATAAATAAGTAGCCATGAATTACATACTTAGAGTTATTATGTGACTATCTCTTATTACTGGAAGAATCTGTCATCTCATTTTCTACAAACAGCTATGAAACAGAAGACCACAGACACACAAGTGGATTCTATGAATATCTCCCTAAATATCTTAAAGGAATACTTTACTCAAGTTCAACTCACTTATCTAAAGGAAAAGAAACTGTGATTTAAGTTTTCCACACTGAAGCAAATGGATAAACTTCGAAACAGGAAATCCTCATGCCCAGAATATGGCAGAAGTTTTTTAGATCCAACCCTCCTCTTTGGCTTACATCAAAAGGAATCATAATTTTAAACATGATATGCCTGTTGTGAGCTTTGGAATCAAATACCATTAATATATCTTCATTTTTAAATCCCTGAATAAAGCATATTTTGATGATCATTTTGATATTTTTTCATTTCAGGACTAGTTTAGAATTCTGGGGTTATCACAGAAGTAAATCACAAACCTTGAATTACGATCTGACATAAAACCAAGTCTGATCTATGTTTGAATATGTGTTTTGGTTCAGAATCTTCATTAAGCATCTCAGAAAACTCAGAGCTCAATATGCTAAACAAAATCAAATGACTGAGATTGCCATCACGAGGAGAAAAGTATGTTACACCTATAAATGAAATGTATAGTATATTCCAATAATGGAACATAACTCATTTCATAACTTGCAAAAATTACTACAAAAAAAATCAAGAAAGCTGCATTCATACACTGCATGCTCTGATGCAAAGCATGCAGAAAAACGTTCTTAAACTCTAAGCTTAGTAGAAAATTTCCTTTCTACCATGCACACAAGACACTAGCATATGATCTTAGTTACATGGCAATGAGTACGACCACAAAACTATAGGGCTGGAGAAAATTTTAAGAGTTCACCTAATCTACCTCACTGCCCAAGGTAAATCAACTCAATCTGTGGCATTTGTGACAGAGGCCTAGTGATGGAAACATCTCTTCTTCAGCAATCCTAAACCTTAATCCTCAGTCTAAACTGAGTTTTCCTTTCTACAGTTGTAGACCAATACACCTTGTCCCGTCCTTCAAAGACATAGATGGCTTGCTGTCTATGACGGATTTTCCTCCTCAGATTTCTTTTCTCTTCTTCACTCTAGAGAACGCCAATCTTTGTAAGTCTATGAGAATTTTAAACTTTCTTGTTTCTTTCTTTTAGACACCTAAATTGGACCACACTATTCTAGAAGTGCCTAAAACTGGGAACAGTGGTCCATCCTTACATGTGGTAGGCAGAACAAAGGGTAATATTCAGAATTACACAACATATGCAACAGCCTGAGAATGGTTCATAATCAGTTTTTCCAAGGGATAGCTACCTAGTCAGATGCTTCTCATCTTGTATTTGTGCAGTTGACCCTGCATAACTGTATTCTGCACTTTCAGATAATTTTCTCAGAAAACCTTTAAACCTAATCCTGTTTTCCAATGTACTTGTAGACCTTCCCACACTGCTGTTTAATGCAAATGTAACATTTGTACTCATACTGCATCATCCAGGTCACAATATTGAAGAGTACTAGACACAGAACAGACTGCTACAGAACCCTACATTGCATTTCATCTGATTTGCCTGACCATTTTGAAACACATATTTTTCCAATTCCCCACTTGTTTTCTTTATATCTTCATAAAGAAACTATAAAAGCATTTGCCAACCTCCATCAGATTCCTTCATGTTATAATTATTTCTTGCACTTAGTCTGGCTCAGGCATTTTAGCTTAACAGGGATCCAGTTCCTTCATTTTAGCATATCCTACAGGCAAGAAAGAAGAAAATGTTTTCTTGTCCAATCTAATGCAATAAAGCAGTTACATGGAAGAAAGGCTCTTAAAACCACCTATAGAACCACTGAACCCAGTGAAGAGCTACTTCAGAATACTAACAAAGTCTAACGAAGAACTACTTTCGGTATACTGTAGACCATGAAGCTGATGGAAGATGTTGGTTTGATGATGCAGATGGCACATGGCATTGGCATGTGGGACTTTTCATTGCTTTGAAAAGTATTCATTCTTCAGGCACTAGGAACAAGCGAGACAGGGAGAATATCCTAGTTAAAACATGTTTACAGTGAAGGTGGAGAAAAGAAGGAAAGATCTGGTCCCTCATAGTTGAAAGACCATGAGCTGCTGGGAGTGAATGAATCTCTTCATTTCTTGACCAGAATTTTACAAATCTTCTGTATTTCATATTCCCCTTTCTTCATTTTCAGAGGAAAAAAAAAAAAAGACAAATGGCTGATAAGCATCTTATTTCCAATGAAAGGGTGGTGTGCAAAGAAAGTCATTTCATCTCCTTTCTTCTTTGCAAGAATGACTGCCCTTTAACAAAGGAGATGCAAGAGAAGGAGGGAGAAGGAAGCAAGCCAAATAAGCAAACAAGCCATCCCTAAAGTACCAGCGGAAATTATGGCTGTAGTTGGAAATGGGGATCTTTACTATCCAGTCTTTCAAGTAACTACACAAACTACACAGGCCAGAACAGGATTTGTCTCTCAGTGAAGGTTTCTGGCTAAGATGAGATATAAAACCACAAATACCGGAACATTGTCAACTTAGAAGTTTATTTTCATTTAGGAACTCAGCTTTGCATAGAAATTATGCAGTTTCAACACTACAAACAGATTATTTATGTATTAAGGAACAATGTAAAATGAGTAAATACCATAAAGCAGTTAAATTAGTTTAACTGTTGCATATAAGAAAGGAGTTTTGATTCTGATGGGCTTGTCTGCTGTCAGCTTTGGAAAGAGTGTTCCATCCCCACATTATTTTATTTGATTTATTTAAAGATACTAAGTATCACTGTCCTTCATAATAAATTTAAAACTGCTACTGGTCCTGTCTCTGTCACCAGCTCTGGGAGAGATAACGAATGCTCAAACTTGTCTCTCAGTCCAGTTTGTCTCCACCGAATAATGAAGGCTGTGACTCTCTAATAGGAAAAAGAGAACCTTTCTGAGCACTTTCACTAATATATGAAGGTCTAAGGCCCATTTGTCAATTTCAGATGCTTCCAACTCTTCTGGTTTGCTCTAATTCCAGCAGGTACTAAAGATTCAGAATCAGATGTGTAGCATCCAATTCCTTTATCTGTGGTATTTAGACCAGAGGGCAAAAACTCACACGACCAGTGCAGAAGTAGTTTCGCCTGCTTTCACATGGTCATTGTTGCTAGGGTAACCACTTCCTCAGTAATCCATGTGTGCAGCATGTCTGTCTCTCTATTATCATTGGCTCTTAGAGAGACAACATCACAGCACAGCATAAGGACAGGGACAAGGATGAAATTGGTACACTACCCTTTCATATACTGGGTACTCAAATATAAAGCGTTCTTAGTATGCCATGACAAAAAGCACATAAAACAATCACATAAAGTAATTCTAAGTTTAATTTGTGTTTTTTTATACCTTAGAACTGGAAAGAGAGCTTATGGATCTCTGCAGGCTGCACCCACAGATCAACAAAACTGATCTTTAGTAAAAGTAACCTGTCCTTTTCTTTTCCAATGACGTCTTAGAGCCCTGTCCAATTACATAACAATTTGAAATAAGACCTTGGAAAGAACTTTTGTGGCAAATACTCATAAAATGGGGGAGTTCGCATCAAAACTTATCTTTGCAACAATCTTTTCCCCTTATATTAAAGTGTATGAAAGCCGCAGCTCTGAACACTGTATATGTTGGTAAAATTAAGATCCAGAACTCAATCTCATGTTGTAGCTCAGATTTATTTACAAAAGTAGTATCTGTCTGTGTTAATTAAACACACAGAATTACTGATCAACATGCTATCTTGGCTGATCATAAGCCTGAAAGAAAGTGTTTCCAAAGTCGAAAAAAACTAAATCAGAGGTGTCCAACACATAGCCTCTAGGTTGGAAGTGGCCTGTTGGATGCATTTATGTGGCCTTCAGGGTATTTCCTTATTCTGCAGTATCTAAGCTCTCTCATTTTTAAAGTAAATTTCAAACACACTTGGTTGCAAAGAAATCCTGGCAAACATGCAGCGACAGTGCTTTCTGAATATGAAGATAGTTGCAGTCTATGGCTCAGTGGTGTAAACCCTCAGACTCATCTAATTTCAGGGTACCATCAGTTCAGAAATCCAGTGATGATTTTTCAGCATCAGC
The DNA here is from genome assembly GCF_036417845.1 of Apteryx mantelli. Classification (NCBI taxonomy): domain Eukaryota; kingdom Metazoa; phylum Chordata; class Aves; order Apterygiformes; family Apterygidae; genus Apteryx; species Apteryx mantelli. The sequence continues at coordinate 55,016,249 of NC_090020.1, forward strand.
ATCAATAATTTAATTATATTGATATCAGATGATATGTTGGGAGTGAAGTGGGCAGGAAGAATGGAGTTGCAAAAAAATGAAAAAGAAATGTCAAGAAGTATCAAGGCAAAGTCAGGAAGTGGAAGAGAGAAATTGAGAAGGAAAATCAAGAAACAAGGGATGGGAGCAGTCATATTTTCTCAATGAATGATTCAGGATATGCCAGTGAAGAATGGCAAAAATAACAACTACTTCACTACATAAAAGTCAGCTTTGGTCCTTGATCTTTAGGCAAATCTTCCACTGACTTCAACAGACATTCTGCACTGTATCAAAAGGAGTATGTAATTCCGATTACCCAGAAGGAATTCAGTGAGTTCATTCAGGGAATGAATGTGATACCTTTAATTTAAAAATAAACAAACATGTCTGCCTTAGCATATTTAATTTTTGCTCCCTTGATTTCTGATTTCTTTGAGACCATATGCAAAAGACTTTCTTTTCTTTGAGATGTAAAAAATGCAAAGGTCAGGAATTTCAAAATGTTGTTTCTGGTTCCTTTTCCCTTATTTATAGCCTGTGTTTCAGCCTAGAATTCTAATGCTTATGTCCTTATATTGCATATGCAATGTAAGTAAATTATAGGTCCATTTATATATATTTTTGTACTGGTTTGAATGACCAGCGTATTTTGCTACACTAATACAGAATAGTGCTTCTTCTCCAAAATAATGCGACTGATATCAGTGAGACCAAATCAAAAATAACGTACTATTAGCACAAGCAAGAGAGGTAAGAATTTAGTTCTAACTAGTATTTCAGTATTAGGACAACTAATAGTCACATAAAGTAAAGTCAAGTAGAAGCCACCACAATACTATATTCACATATTCAACAGAGTGAGTACTAAAACACAGTATTTCAAACATTAAATTTAGGACTACTGACAAATTCTCAGTAACATTAAATATAGCAAATATTAAAATTACTTTAATATGGGATGTGGTAATAAATTTTTGAGTTGTGTTTTCCCCTCTCAGGCTTCTAACCCTCTCCAAGAACACCAACAACTTTAACTCCTTCTTCCTTTGAAGGTATTACCATCTTCCTAGGCTACATAAGAAGAGCTGGTATCTGCACTTAGGCTTAATAGGAATTAATTAGCCTTATTTGCAAATGAATTATGGGAAAACTGTATTCTCTGTCTCTAAAATCACTAAGAATTGGGCCACTGATTTGAATGAAAACAGCTTTCAAAAATGTTAGACACCTGTAAAAAACCTGAGATGAGGAAAATACACTCAATGACAACAGTTTAAAACTGTATGTACCTGAAGGCAATTTTCCTTGGCAATACCTTCACAAAACCCTGATTTTTTGACCTTGTAAAAATTTAAATAGACTATTTTTAAAACCCAGGAAAATAATTTTATCATTACATCACAGGTTAGCTCTGTTTTTTCACCATTCACACAATCTTGAATAAGTTTTCCTTTATTATTTGGGAAAATGCAGCTCCTCTGAGCTCTTCCACAGTTTTAGAATATATGTGACACTAATTTTTCTGCATTTTTCCCATCTTTGATTTACGATAGTGAAAACACTGTAGTGTGCACTATATATAATAAGTATGGTTTATATTTCCTTTAGAGTATCAACATAATTCTTTAACATTCAGAGGCCATTGTACAGCACTTTTCCTTTGAAGTTGTTAAAAAAAATAGGTTAATTAGCATCAACCTCAACTGAAATATGGGAAACATGAACAAAAATCATGTGTCCCATGTCAGATGGCGAGTCAGCAACAGAGGTCCTAATTTCTAATTCCCAGTCTACTGGATTATATATTAGAAACCATAATTTGTCCTTCATGGAGGTTGACGGGAACATAATTCTGACTAATTGTTTAGATTTAAGTTACAACTTTTATTGTGGCATCGTACATTTTATTATGATTTGAACAGAGAAAGTAAATTTTTAGGCAAAGATACTGAAAACCCTTCTCCTCTTCCAAACACTCCATAAACAAATAAGGAAAAGGAAACCACCCATTATATTCCTTCATCCCAACTCTTCATTCTCTATAGGCTTAAGCAAAAGCAATTTTATTTTTTTCTCACACATTACTAAAAAAAAAAAAGCTCCTGTTGAGGACATAACTATGGCAACAACAGTACCAACGAGAGCAGAGTTACATGTGAATCTAACTGTAATGAAGACTGGAAAAATGCAGAACAGTTGTTTTCAAGATTCTTATGAACTAAGTGTGAGAAAGTATTATAAAGAGTCAGTAGGAACCTCTCTGGCTCATGCTGAAGGCAATGGAAGTTTTATTCTGAATTTAAATAATGGGTTACTCACTTATTCCTAGTATCTAGTAGGGAGGGAATATTTTCAAAATACTAGAAAGACATCAGCTATTTTTGAGTCCCATGTCACAGGTCCGTTTCACCCAACTTCCCTTGAGGCAAAAAGGACATGACACTATCAAAAAATCCAGGCAGATTTGGCTTGTGAGTATGAACCACACTGGGAAAGGGGTGGAATAGGGAATCATAATAAGAGCACTTTTGAGAAGACCTCAAACGTGCAAACATGACTGAACTCAACCAGATGCTGTTTTGAAGGGCTGAAGGTCTGAAGAGTCAGAAGATAAAAAGAATCCAGGGAAGCAAAGAATTACAAAGTTGGAAGAAATCAGAGAAAGAGAGAGGAAGAAACGCTATTCCAGGGGTGCCAATATGTCTCATTGTCACTTCAGCATTACCATTTGTTCTCTTCTTAAACTTCCTCCCAAAGAAGAAAGCTTTTATATTGCTTCTCCACGCAATATAACTGAGTTCTGGAATCCTTGGGGAAGATTGTCCAAGAGGAAAGCAGTGTAAGGGGTCCACACTGCATCCTATGACAAGCACATACGTTTGCTCAGCAGGTGGTACCCACATTTCTGAGCCTCCTCTATCATCAAACCATACTTCTCTCTCCATGCAAACTTCAAATCTGTCACCTCCCATTGCACACTTTTCACCAAAACTGTTCTCAAGGAAACTCTTATCTTACAATAGATGCATATGGGTGAAACTTCATCCTTAAGAGTGCTCAGCACTGTTCAAATACTACATCAGGAGGAATATCTCTGTGGCACTTTTTGATACAAGCATGTAAGTTATGCTCCATTTACTGTCACGTATTCTTGCTCAAGTTTAGCAATGGATTTTGGATTTCTGAGCCAAAATAGTTTTAGCCCAAGATGGTGGATGCTATTTATACCTTCAGGTAATTTTTCTGAGTAATTGCTGAGCGCATTTTCAAAAGCCTAGGCAACTAGATTGTTTTTATTAGCTCACAAGTTTTGCTCTGTTATTTCACTACTTGTTTGGTTCAAATGTTTACATTTTATTGGATAGAGCAACTGATTAATAATTTATACAGCTACTTATGAAAACGAACACTGTATTCTAATTCTCTTCCTTATGGACACTTTGCGCAACAAGCAGATCTGCATTTCACAATTAAGTTGTTGTATTTTTGAGCTTTAGATTTAAGTTCCTGAAACACCTTCCAGTTGTTGTAGTATCTTTCTCATTTATGTAAAGAACTATTTTATTCCTACTCTACACTTTTTTAGTGTAGTCCATGTAATTCTCAGATTTTGTTACTTGCACAAAACTGCAATCACACTGCATCATTTCTACTTTTTATTAACTGCTTGAATTAAGGGACAATATATTAAAATGGTGCTGTAGATAAATAGGTTGTGAAGAGTGCTATAGTTAAAGTACAAAACTAGAAATTGGGAATTCTTGGTTCTGCATGTAGCTTTGTAACAGACTTGCATAAAAGCTTGGCTGAGTATTTTATGATCACATTTTCAATTGTGTCATCTAAATTTGCCTGTCTCCACTTTCAGCCTAACCTTTAAAATCGTTAATACTACAGGATACCAGCTAAAGTCAATACAGTCTGTGATTGATGGGTACTTCTAAAATTATACTCATACCTCATACAAGTACAGATTCTGAAAAGTGAAAAACATAAAGTCAATGGGCATTTTTTAAAAACTCCATTTTAACTTCTCTATTGCTCTTTTCCTTTGCAGAAATGGTCATTCTTACTATTATAATCCCTTTTATATGGTGATGATGCAAGATGACATATGCTCCCTCTATAAATTGGCTGATAATATTTACGTATGCAATTCCTATGATTGTCTAATTTGCTCATGAAGCTCTATAATTAGGCGCACAAACAGAAGTGTACTTCTTTTGGTATCTTTGGTATCTGGTTATCTATGGTTCTTGAAAATCAGACCGTATCTTGTTCTACCAACAGATTTCACATTAAAGTTCAATTGTTGTATTTAAATATAAAGAAGTGACAGACTCTAACTATGCAGATGCTAAAAATATTTCTTACATAGTTGAGGAAAAGTGTCTTCCACATTTCAGAGCACCAGAAAGCATTTTAACTACTGACCCTGCAAATATCTACATGTGTTTATCTTGAAGCATCTAATTATCTCACTCATTTCAAATACATGTGCAGGAATAGTTAGAATTTGGTTGCCAAAGCAGTGAGGCTATGAAATGCTGCTTTCATAACTTAATTGGCTATGTAATGATTATTTTGGGGGAGCAAGAGACTAATGAAGAACCTAAAGGGAGTAAGTATGAACCTGTAAACTGTTATGTATTAAACTGAAAGAGAAGCTGAGACTGTTGTTACTCTGAAAAAGTTTATCACTTGCTTTTTGCCAAAGTTCTCATTATTCCTGTATGAACTTTTCAAGTAGACTTGAATTTTTAATTTCTGATCTGCAGCTCAGGAGCATCATATTTGTAGCAGGAACAGCACTTGTGTCAGGACCCTAGTCATTTTTAAACTTGGTCTTTTAAACAATAATGAAAAAGGAAGCCAGAATGGCAAAAGGTTTGCAAAGTAAGATTAGTGGAAAGAAAGTTCTGAAAACTAGGTATGCACTCTCTAGAAAAAAGACTCTGAGTAGTAACTAGATATCAATGTCGTTGGCCTGGTTATTTAAAGGACACTGAATAATTATCAAAAATGTAAGCAGCAACAGGGAAAATATGCAAAATATTGGAGAGAACTGTATGATTGGTGAAGCAATGGGACAAGCAACCAAGACAAGTTGTTATATCACCTTCATAGAGATATTCATGGAGACTATATATCAAGTTATGGGATATGATTTAATGATAATGAAATCAATCGTGACATTACACAGGAGTAGAGATTAGAAGAATCGGTAGAGGAACATTTCTTCTCACATATTTCTGTGAAAACTCACCAAGATTGATTTCATTTGGTATAACATAAGTGATTTCTTACTTTCTTTTTTTTTTTGTTTTAACTGTATTATTATTTGATGTTGATGAATTACATGGTTTTATAGCTACCAGAGATGAAAACTAAACAGTGATGTGCATTGGGAGCAAGAGACTTTCTTTTCAATGTCAGCATAGTTCATGGCACTTTTATGAAGCTTAAAAAAGCAGAAAGTTGTGTTTTATAGTTATGCATTACTGTAACAAAAATATAAATGTAAGACCGTGATCGTATTACGAGATAAAACTTCTGTAACATTGATGGGATGGGGATTTGCTAAAGCCAATAGGCCATGGCAGTCCCCAGAAGACAGCTAAGGGCAGTTGAGACTTAGTGGAATTGGAGTGTAGGCTTTGCCTTTGCCAGCACTGTAGTATGATGGCCTCCAGCGTTCCATGTCGCACATAGCTTTCATGCAGGGCAACAAGCCCTTTTACTACATGATTGTTCACAAGAAAAAAGTCATTTTAATTTCCTGGGTTTCCTATAACTTAAGATACTCCATGATGTGCTCACTCTGTACCAGATCCTCATAAAAGCTAGTACTTTACTCCACAAAAGGACCCAATAAAGATTATTTTGTGATGTTCTGCAACTAAAAGCAGTGCTCTCAATAAGAAATATCTGCATCTGATCCAGCTGTACTCTTTCTGCAAGTATTTTGTTCTGTCCTCTATTTTTTCCCCCTGTCTCCTCTTTTCTCCCACTACCTTTCAAGATATATATAATACTGTGAAAAGTCTGAGGTACTGACTATTTTTTCACGTTTTAAGACATATTTTTTCCTTATTATACCTCTGTCCTTTTCACTAAAAATATTACTCCTACTGCTTTGTAGTACCTTCTGGTTTCTCTTCCCCTCTTTTGGTTTCATTTCTTTTTCTGTAGCTTTGCTGCAGAAAAAGAGCATTGAAAATTTTCAGTATTTCGGTAAAAATTGGTATTTTAGATATTTTACATAGCTGACTGAACTCTCAAATCTTTGGCTTTTTGGAACACATATACGTATACATAAAAAGTATTGGTGAATAAAGTCTTGTTTAGATTTTGAAAGAGCAATTTTTCATCATCACATATAATACAGTTGGGAATCTTCTCCCTACCTGTACACATATTCAAATGGAGCTCTAGTCTTCAGCTTGCAAGGTTAACTGGATCAAATGTAATTATCCTTGGAACATCCAGTTGTTTGTGGATCATATTGGGCATTCAGGACTAGCCTGTATTAGTGTTTTACTTCTGAATGATAGACAGCACCTTTCTTGTCTCCTAAACTGATTCTGCCAATGATTTTAGAATATTTATTATATTCAGCATCTATTATCAGGGCTATGACAAAGCTTTCAAGTTCCTGGAGCCCAAAGCTGTCATATTTTATTGTAAAAATACATAAAATTCTCATTGTCTTCTCTATCCAGAACCCTTTACAGGCCTTTAGTCAGCTCCCTGACTGGATCAGATGATTGCAGCTGCATTTCCCATTCACTCAAGCAAACTCCAGTTCAGCACTGCCAGTTCAAGGCTGGGAGCAGTAACCAATTCACCAGTTCCTTTTTGGCACACCAGGTCACTGGCAACATGTGGCACCCAAGCAGCGTGAGCTTAGAGCAATCCTTCTTTCAACTTTGTGGAAGAGCAGGCTCCTTTAAGGGAATCAGCCTCGCAACGCTGGCTTCTTAGCCATTCACATCTGACATGGAGCTGGCCTCCCTGATCTGCCCAGGCTCCAGTATAACCATTTTGCATTAGACACCTTGACCTCTGTACTGCAGTCAGAAAAATTGTTGTCAGAATAGGCAGTTAATTCCAACTCCTGGCTGCAAGTGTGAAAGTACAGAGAAAAATAACATCCCCTAAGCTATGCTTTACAAATCCATGGCTGTCACATGGGAAATCCCACATTATATGGGGCTCCTGGCGAACCAGTCAGTGATCACACCATCCACCCCTCCGGACTCCCCTCGCCGCTGCAACCTCTGGACACACAGTGCTGAAGACTTGCAACCTATCCTCCTTAGCGGGGACAGCCAGGAGAGCTTGGGTACGTCTGCCCTGCAGTGGCATCCACAGCAAAGGGCTGTTTTGACACCCATCACCATGACTCTGCTTGGAGCCATAAACCCAGATCAAATGTCTCCTAATTAACCTTCTTCTAATTACTTCCACGAAAATGTCCTGCTTATGGTTTTCATCGAGTCATATGATTTCACAGAGGGGTTTTCAAAGCGGGTCCCCCGCCCTCCTCTTCACGGACGGGCTGGCGGGCGCCAACTGTCGCTGCGCCAACAGTCACGGGCGCCCTACCGCCACCACAGCCCTCGTGCACCTTCGGCGGCAACTACAACTCCCGACATGCTCCGCTCCCCGCGACAGCGCAGCCTGCCGGGAAAGGCGCGTCCGCATGGGCGGGGTTAGGCGGTGTGGCGCGGTGCATCCTGGGGTCGCGTGACAAGCTCGCAGGGGAGGGCGGGGAGCGCGGTGCATGCTGGGAGCTGTAGTGGGCGCGGCGTAGCGGCGCGTCATGGCGCACGCGGCGTGAGTGCGCAGATGACGCAGCCGTAAAGCGCGGCGGGGTGGGGGCGCGCAGCCTCGCCGTTGCGGGGCGCGGGCGCTGCTGCCGCCATCATGTACCACAGCAGCACGCAGCGCCGGCACTGGACTTTCCGCAGCGACGAGGAGCTGGCGCGCTGCCGGGTCGACGCGAACCGCAAGTTCCGCAGCAAAGCGGTGGCGGGCGGAAAGGTGCGGGGCTGGGGGGGGCCGTGCCACAGCCGGGCGGGTAGCGGGGCGCTGGGGCCGCCGCCTGCTTCCCCGGGGGGAGAGGGGCGCCTCGCCCTGCGCCTCTGAGCGGGGGTGGCGGCGGGCAGGGGAGGACAGGGGCCCCCGAGGTGGGCAGGCAGTGCGTGAGCGCAGCGCTTGCGTCAAAATCGATTTTGTTTCCCAAAGGTTCAGCAGACCGACCCTTTCCTTCTTGAGCCACTTGAGGAGCTGACGATATGCAAATACTACGAAAAAAGGTTACTGGATTTCTGTGCTGTCTTTAAGCCTTCAATGCCTAGATCTGTAGTGGTAAGCAGAAGTGTTTTGGCTCTGTCTCAAGATTTTCCTCCTCCATCTCCTGGCTTTGTCTTCTGAGAGAAACATGTTTCCCTTAATGATGCTTCAGATACTTCTGTCAAGAGATGTTTTTTTGAGATGTTACTGCTTCTTCAGTATGATTTGATGTGCTTACAGTGAGAAGTGTCTGCAGTGTGATGACTAATGAAGTTACAAGCTTTGTCCCTTCTGTGTCTTTTGTTCCTTCACTTGCTGCTTGCTTATTTTATTTCTGAAAGTACAGGCAGCCTTTGGCTGTTTATCCCTCCTGTATTGCAGTATTTCAAACTGCTTTTTTCTTTTTGTCTGTTTTCTGGGGAGGATGATACTTTTAAAAACAGAGAATTATTTCTCAGCTTCATCTGTTTCTTGTTCAGGGCTGGGTTTTAACCTCTTCCTTCCCTCTTCTCCTAAGCAAGAAGTAGAAATGAACCTAAAGATGAATGGATTTATGATATAATAAAACACACTCATTGCTGAATCCCATGTTTTGACTGCTTGGTCCACTTGCTTCTTCTGCAACAGCATGGGTGCGTGTCTGACCTCAAAATACACTGGTTAAAGCACCTATACTGGCAGTAAGTTAAATTATCAAAAAAAAAAAAATTCTGAAGTGACTTATGTTAAAGTCAGAAGCCTGTAATTCAGAAGAGAGAGTGGGGATTTATGGCTGAAGCAGAGAATGAAATCCGTGCTTCTTTTGTCACCTAGCCTGAAGAAGGGTTAGTTGCATTGGCCCCAGTCAGTTTCCCTCTTTTTAGCTGGTGTACTGACCAATAAAAATGAAAAGTGTTTCTTCTGAACATCTCTTTGAAACATAGCAGTAGGTTGCCATCACATGCTATACAATCTGACCTTATATTTGAGAATTAGCCCCCTTAGAGTATGCATGCTGGATCAGACCCCCAGAGTAATGTTGTTGAATACCTGGTTTCACGCTGATGGGGTTCAAATCAAGTTGGAAATCTAGCTGAAGGAAAAAGTCTGGATTCGAATCTCTGATCTGGAGGAAAAATTAACCAAACTACCACTTTATAAGATCCTTACAGGAATAATAGACTATGAGGTACTTACTGACATGGCAACATGTGCTTGTACTTGTAGCCCTAGTGTATTCTTTGTCTTTAGTGTATATTCAAAATTACTTCTGTTTTATGATTTTTTTTTAATCTAGTTTTGCTTCTATACTTACTACTTCTCCCTCCCCCCTTTTTTTTAATTTAGGGAACAGCTTGTATGTATTTCAAACGCTTTTACCTCAATAACTCAGTGATGGAGTATCACCCTCGGATAATAATGTGAGTTATCAACATATCTTGAGTTATTATATTCAGCAGAACATTAGAAGTTTGTATTTGTAAAAAATTGAAGAAATGAGAAAGGAAATCAAAGAGCTTAAATACAAGTAAAGACAGAAAATAGTCGCTTTCCATTTCCATTCTGAAAAGATTACTGTGTTCTAAACAGTGTTTTGAAGACTTAAGTTTTCTGAACAGGTTTTGATAACAAGATGGATGCTTGCAGATGTCAATTGTTCACTTTTTTTTTTCTCCCCTCCTCTCCCTTCTCAAGGTTAACATGTGCGTTTTTGGCATGTAAAGTAGATGAATTTAATGTGTCCAGTGCACAGTTTGTTGGTAACCTTCGAGAAAGCCCTCTTGGGCAGGAAAAAGCTCTTGAACAGATACTGGAATATGAACTACTACTTATTCAGCAGCTGAACTTCCATCTTATTGTGCACAATCCATACAGACCATTTGAGGGATTACTAATTGATTTGAAGGTAATACCATTTTATATGCTACATATTTCATACACTGATGCAATGCAAACATCTCGGGGATTGTATTAAAAAAGCTAAGTTACTTTTGTCTCTCTGCTTGGAAAGATCTAGATTCTAAAGTGATAAATAGGCAAGTATCTGAAAGGAAATCTATTATGTTACGGTCTTTAATCATTTTAGGTTATCTTTCAGAATAAGATGACCTGCTACTTTTTCCTTCATGCAGCACTGTTGAATTGTGTGTTCTGAACTTGTGAACTGGAAGATCAGGAACAGCTGCCTACTTTCATAAATACTTATTTTTTAGACTCGTTATCCAATGCTGGAGAATCCTGAAGTTTTGAGGAAAACAGCTGATGACTTTCTCAATCGAGTAGCTCTTACAGATGCATATCTGCTCTTTACTCCCTCACAAATAGCTCTCACTGCTATATTATCTAGTGCTTCAAGAGCAGGAATTAATATGGAAAGGTAGGCTTTTTTTTTTTTCTTTGTAGGTATGCTTTAAACACTTTGCTTCTGGTATTGTAGTAATACATTGTTTACAATGTATTATTTTGTTCTAGGCATTCTTAAGTAGTAAGTGTAAGTATGTATTTACTGATCATTAAGACATCTGGTGCATACTTTTTGTTTTCAAAACTGAAGCATTGCTATTTTTTCTTTCCAGATTCCAAAAGTGGGAGATATGATTAGCTGTCTCCTTTTTTTTTTTTTTCTTTATTTGCTTTTTCCAACTGACTTTGCCCTAGGTAAAACAGAACAAGATTTTCAGACCAATGTTGAAAAGTGAGTGAAGAAAACTGAAACAATGGGAACTGAGGGTACAAAAAACCTTAAAGAAACACTTAAATATATTCCTGATTAAAAAGTATCTAAGATTTGAGTCAAAGAGAATTTCTCTTTAACTAACAGCCAGGTATGCAGAAACTGTTGACGTGCTGTATTTGGCCTCACCTACAGTGCGTTTTCCATGAAAATGAACTAATGAGAAGGTGCTATTTTAACTTAGTCTCTTCTTTCCTTTCTGTGGTCTTATCTCTAGGTATTTGCAAAGGCATCATCAAGCACTTTGATATTAGTGCTAAAATGTGTTGGTTTGCCTTTCCCTCTCTCCTCCCCCTTCCCACGGACTAAAGGTTACTTTTTTTCCTTCCAGAAATGTAACTAATGTAGCTGCTCTAAGCTACATCTAACTGTATCTTGAGTGTTTTGCTCATCACATGATGCTCCATGTGAGTGTGTTGCATCTGGAGTGTAACTGCTGTAGGTAAAAAGGCTGATAATAGGTGCAAGCCATTCTGTTTTGAGAAAGTTTCCCTCTACCTGCTGTAAATGAATCTCAGTTTTGTTAGGAAGCAGTAAAAAGTGGCTTTCTCAAAAGAATGAGTCGGTGTGGGGAATGCCCTGTGCTGTGTTCACTGTCCTCTCGGGATAAAGACCTGAATATTTTTATGCTATTCTAACTTTGAAGTTGATTTAATTCCTGAATTTATAGTTTGTACTATTTATGCCATGATTCAGAAAAGCATGCTTATGAAAAGAACTTAGAATAATTTGTAAACAATGTTTGAATCAAAGTTTTTATGTTTGCATGTTCATGAAAAGCTAAATCTTTGTCACCTGTCTGCCCTGTGGAAATGCTGTAACCTGGTCACTTGTTATTCCAAACAAACTTGTGAGGTGCTGGATGTGACAGAAACTAATGCTGCGGTTCAGATGTTATGGGCTGGTGGGTGTGTGCGTGTGTGGAGGTGTGACGGGGTGAATGGAACCTGGATGCTTTGCAAGTCTGTCACTCACACAATGCAAGTGATGTGTATGACAGTCTGAGAAGAGTTACAGTTCCAGGAAAAAACAAGTGCCACTCTTGGCACTAGAACTCTAGAGCATAGATGGCTCCAAATCAGTCTTTCATTACGGTATCAGCAAAAGTTTAAATAATATCTTTGCTTAAAATTGAGTTCTACAAGAGCAGTGATACTAACAGAGCAGCTGTCAGCTTATAGTAATTATTTTCTTGGTGGCCATTTGCTTCAGACTGGAAGCTGCAACTGATACACCTCTTTATGTCTATATATTAACTAAGGTTTAAGGTAATGCACATTGGAAGACTTTGGAGTCTTGGATTTTTGTAATCTCTTCATAAGTACACACTTTCCCAAGAAAAGGAGAGGAAAAACTATTTGCTTATTATAGAACTTGGTGAGGACTGTTGTTTGTGTTGGTTGTGGTTTACCCTGTGTTTGCAGAGTGGTATTTTATTCATTTATTTTTAAGATTTGGAAGCTTAAGTGAGGCGAGTGCTAAAGCTAAAAGTGTAATCTGTTTCTCTGTGATGTTTTTACTCTAATGAGGTCATGTACCATGGTTTCATTATTTGCAATAAAAATTTCTTTTTTAACACTAGCATGTGTTAAATAAAATACCTAAATAATGGTGTTACCCTGTTGTTTTAATATCCTTGTTAAAAGGAAGTTTGAATCTTTGAGGGAAGAGGAAGGGCTCTACAGACTTTAAAAGAGAACATCTTACATTTGCTTTCGGTAGATTCAAGGCTGTGTCGCTGCCAAAAGAAGCAGTCCCATCTCAAAAACTTTCCTGTTCATTGATCTGTCTGAAAACTATCCTTTTGTAGATTTGCTTTTCCAGCAGTCATACAGTGTGATCTTAGTGTGACATTTCATAGAATCTGAAACGTAAGCTAACTTAACAAGGCTTATGTACAAATGTTTAATTTTGCAACATAGGAACTTGATCCTTTACATGGCTAAAAAAATGCTTTGTAAAATTGTTACAGAAGAAAAATGGAAGGAACAAGAGATTTCCTTTTTTTTTTTTTATCAGCTTATAGCATTTATGTAACAAGGGTGTTTTTATTAATTCCAATCATAAAGTTTTAGCATCTGTAAATGATACATAGTATTTTTTTTATTAAGTAGTAGTAGTTGCCACAACTACGACATGTTTTAAGAACTTCAGACTTGCTCTTTCATTTTTTTTTAGTTATTTATCAGAAAGTCTTATGCTGAAAGAAAACAGAACATCCTTAGCCAAGCTACTAGATGGCATGAAATGTAAGTAAACATTGGAAAAATATGATAAACTGTATCTCTAAAGGAAAACGTCTTTTCCCTTCAAACAGCAAAAGCTTTGAGCAGAAAAATGTTCTTTAAACAATTTTCTTCATTTCAGGGCTAGCATTAATTAAGTAAATCATAGGCAATAAAATGAAGCACTTGGCAGGAAGCAGACGGAGAGAACACTGAAACTTAGCTTTGACGTAAACAAATGAAGTTAAACCAAAAAAGGCCTGATGAATTGTAGTCAGTTAAATGCTAGTGACTAACTTGTATTCAAAAGTGCGAAGTTTATTTTCGGCACTAGATACTTCTATTGTTTAAGTCTTGGGATGAAATACTTCTTTTGGTCACTGTAACCTGAAGTGCAGCTTCTGGCAAAAGCCTGCACATAACTACTTCTGCCACCAGAGGGTACCTTTTCTAAAATAAATAATTAATGTTAAGTGACCTGCCAGGGTTTCTCTCTCAGTTATATTTTGCAGACTATAAGGATGGTTTGAAAGAGGTTTAAGTTTTGCTATATATATATATATATATATTTAACACTAGCAATATCAAAATGCTAACATGGTTTTGCTAGAACGATAGGGATTGTAGTACATTCTATAATTATTAAGTTTAATTAAATAAAAAGGCTGAGTTATGAAACTTTCAGTAAGTAATCAGTTCTGTAATGTATAAGTGAATGCATGCATATAAAATGGAAGAGTGAGAGCATTAAAAATCTAAAGTCTTTCAACTAAATTGACTTTAGTAGTGAATATATTACACTTGTCACTGGTGTCTACACTTAAATCCAAATTGGATTTGTAAACATAAGATATTTTTCCCCTTCTCTTCCTACTAACCAGTCTAGTCTTCCTGCTTCCATTAGTAAGAAGCCAAGGGAAAACTGGGCTCACTTCCTCTTTACTTGCAACATTCTAGAATATAGCCTTTGCCATCTATAAACATATGATGACTGGAGGGAAGTCTTGAAACATTCAAGTTATTAATAAATGAGTAGATGTACAGAGAACTGATGGTAGTGAAAATAAGTCTCTTGCTTCTTACAGGGTAGTTGCAAGTTTAATTTGTGTTCTTAACAAGACTGAAACCAATCTCTCCTTTTTTAAAGACTGAGGTACAATCCTGAATGCAAAAAGTATGTGTACCCTGATGTTTGTTAGCACAGCAATGTGAACTCTACATCACTTTCACTTGCCTTGAGGAAATCCAGAATCGCGATCCTAACAACTTGTTTTAGTATAGTTATCTGCACTGAGCTTTTGCTGTATCTTGATGTCGTTTAAAATTAATCCTCTAATGTAAGATGACAGTTAAGTCTTACATGTGTAATCTTGGATTCTCTGAAGTTTGAGCATTATATAGAGTGGGATATTTTCTAAGCTGAGATTTGCTTATGAAGCTGTTTCAGACAGGAAAGTAGTCAATACTTCCTGAACATCTAATGCATACTTTGACAAATACCAGGATTTTATTTGGTAAGCTTTTTGTCTAATTACACCTGTTTTGTGTTATGTTGCATATTGTCTTGTAGCTTCCTGAAGTCTGTTTTAAAAACTGGATGTGAGGCTTTCAAACCTAACAGAGATATGGACTTCATTTAAGACTTTTTGAATTCTGTTTCTCCCTGTATGTTGTCCTGATTTTGGTGAAGTCTTTTTAATAGAAGCTGCTCAAAAATGTATACTGTGCTCATTGTTACAAAGAGGGAAGGAACTGTAAACCACTGGTCCAAGCTTAAGTATAAGAGACGAGCAATAACAGTAGCCATAGTACTGATTGATAGCACCTTGTGTAATTCACAGGGTGGAGCAGAAATGACTTAACTCGCTTAAGGCTGTGTTGTTGCCACCGTAGGCATGAAAAATCTCATAAAGAAATATGAACTACCAAGGCCTGAAGAGGTTGCTGCTCTAAAACAGAAATTAGAGAAATGTCACAGCTCAGAGCTTTCACTTATTATAAACCCGTAAGTATATATTTAACACTTCCTCCTTAATATTTTGACTTTTCAACTTTTTGCTATTATGGAAACTTTAATTTTCTCTGATCTGTGTAAGCGAATGAAAACTAAAACATCTAAATGAGGATATCTGTTCAAATTCTTGCTGTGTGAGTTTCTGCTAGTTTGTCTTGACTCTGCTTCCAGTAGTGCTTTCAGTAATGCATAAATACATTCTTTGTGCTGATTTGCACTGCAAGCACTAGTAGTGTTTATTTGTAATATGGATCTGGAGTTCAGGATGGCTTTTAGGGCCTGACCTCTTGATATCATATGTAACGAGAACTGAGGGCTTCAAAATCACTTGATTAAAAAAAAATTTGTGTTAAGGGTTAATGTTTTCTTAAGGCTTATATGTGGAATGCAAAACTTAAGTTCTTGATTTCTCTTTTCTGGAGAGTATTATGCCCTTTTCACTTTACTACTCAGAACTGCAAACTTCTAGCAGACTATTAGGTTAGACCTTGGTAGCTTTGTATGTGGCAAATAGGTACATAATCTAATTTTAAATGCTGTGGCCAAATAAGGAGATTACCTGGCTCTAAAAATGCTTATGCATTTCACTTTTTTCTTTTCTGGATGGGGTCTAGGAAGAAGAGGAAAGGTTATGAAGATGATGAATATATAACAAAGAAATCTAAAATGGATGAGGTCAGTAAAACTACTGTACAAGTACTGCTTTTCTACCCTCTTAGTCATTGCCAAGACAAAAATGACAGAACTACTGAGACTTTTTTTTTAACCTCTCAATATTATTTACGTGCTGCTTGGAAATCTTTCAACCCGTTTTTTAAAAAACAAGCCAGAGCTCTTACTAGCCTGTACTCGGAATGTTAAACAACTTAGCCTTTTGCAGAGAGGGGTAGACAGTGCAAGGCATCCTTTCTGCTGTTTTCTGTGATTTGAAAGTCTTGTGTAACTGCAACTGTAGAGCAGCATAAAGCTAAGTACTTGTAAATGCAGCATGTGCAACTCTACTATGCCACTGAGGTAACAGTTGTAAAACTGAGATTCTGGAGATTGTGATGAAAGCTTTTGGAAAGCCAGGAACTGAATGCTTGAGGAGAAATCCTAACTTAGACAGTGATAGCAGAAACTTACTTCTCAGGTTGTGGATGAAACAAATGAGGATATCCTGGAAAAAATATATCAGACAGGTCCTTTTTACTCAGAAGTTGTATTTGGGGGTCTTTCTGCTGCCCAGTGTTTCTGTTCTGTTTTCATTTACTTTCTTTGGCTTCTTGCACAAGGGAGAGACTCAGTTTCCAGATTAAATTTCTACCTCAGGCTATGTGCTACCAAGGCTTTCACAAATTATGCTGGGGGGTAGCTGGTACTGCAAATTAGGAAACTGAATATAAATGAGGTAGAGATTTTGGAGGATGCCTTAAATTTAAAATACAATTAAGGTACTGCTTCAGTTGTAATTTGAAACATCTTCCACACCTTTCATTTGTAACATTGACTGAAAATTGTATAGACTACTACTACATTTTGATGGAGGAATAGCTTTTCAAAAAAACCTTTTTTTGTTGAACATCTCTTGATATTGAAGAGCAGAAGATATTCTGCATCCTTGTGGTCTAAGATATCTGAAGTATGCCACTTATGAGAACTTTTGAACTGTTGAATAGGGTTGTCTGTCAAAATTTTAACCTTAAAATGCAGAATGTGTTGTGTGTGCTTTTGTAGGGGTGTTTTTGTGAGGGGTGTGGTTTTTTTGTTTTGTTTTGCAAGGCTCCTTGAATTGTGTAAATTATCATAATTATCATGGTCAATTTTAGTCCCACATTATAGCACCAATCTGAAAATTGATTCCTGTGGAGCTAAACTGAAATTATGCTCTTAGGAAATGCAGAATCTCAAGCATATTTAACAAAAACTATTTAATACTGTAAAAAAAAGTTTGACTAAAGTTTACTCCAAATGCCATTCTAAAAAGTGAATGAAAACTAAAACACATACATTTGTAGAATAAGGATGTCTGTTCAAATCCTTGCCATGTGAGTTTCTACTACTACGGAAATTGGCAACTTTTTCACTTCATAAAATGATTTAGAAAATAACTTGAAACTAAGCCTGAAACACTCATTTTTTTTCCCTCTAGCTTAATTTAAAGAGGTCTTATTTAGGAGTTTTAGAACCATGGTTCTCTTGCAAACTTCTTCTTTTTTTATAATTCTAACAGCATTTTATGATCAGCTGTTACATTCATATTTTAAAAAATCCTAAGTTTCAAAAGCTGTTTCTTAATAACCGTGTATCTAAACTGCCATTGGTTTATGCTTGGTATTTTCATTTCTGAGTAATTATTAGTGCAGGATCAGATCTGGGCTCACTAATCATAAATGCACAAGAAAAACTGGGCTTAATTTTTTTGGAAGCTTATAGTACCTGTACGGTTGTTCACACTTTGAGGCTTTACTAATCTTGTAGACAGCTGATGTTTATAGCTGTAATTAGGGTGTGATATATGCAAGTGCACAATCAGTTCTAATCTACTTATAACAATTCTTTTTGGATCTACCAGTTTATTGCTGAAGTAAATACCAATACAAAGGGCATAATTGGGGTGGAGAGCTCATTAATTTGAAATGCTAGAAGGACTCCACAAGGTACAGACTGGCCATAGATGACTAAGCTGCCAAAGTAATGAAGCCATAAAAAGGGCAGGATACTAGTAAAGGGTGCCAGTCTGAGCTCTTCTGGAATTCTGTGCATGGTCCCCAGTAATGAAGAAGGATGAGATAAATCTCAAACAGGTGTTCAAAAGGGCTGCTAAAATGACTTGAGACTGTGTGGCTTTTAGAGCATAGGTGGATAAACTGCTTTATTTAATGGTAATAAAGTGCTTAGTCACCACTAGTTTAAATGTTTTTTTTAGGCTCTAGCCTGCTTGTTCAACTAGGGGGTGCTAAATCCTGGGCATAAGGAACACAGGGTTGAGATTTTTAATTTCCTTATGAAAAACATAAGACATGTTTGCAGGAGCAAGAAGTTAGATTCATTCCAGGAGGCTTTCAATCCTGTGTTCTGGCATTAGCCACTATTGGCTGAAAATAAAATCTTCCCTCTGATGCATTTACTTGACTGAATTGTCTCTCTTTTTCCTCTGCAAAAGACATTGAGCACAATGGGTAATACTTCTGAGGGGGCAAGATATGTCCTTAATGATCCCTGTAAGAAAAACTTAATTGGAGTCCCACAACTAACTAGGGAAAGCCTAAAAATCTTTATGCTGTGCTCACATTTAGAAGTGGGAGGAAGTCAGAGCACAAATCTTGATCATGTGGAGTCTAAGTAAAGAGAATGTCCTCTAAGTTGTTCAGCAACTGTTGTCCATGGGGTCTTTCAGATTCTCATGAATGTGCTTAATGAACATGCATTACTCAACTCCTAATGCTGACTTGTATGTACTAGTTTTCATTTCCACTTAGAGCTAATCTTACTGTAAGTTGTCAATGATGTTGCTTCCTAGTTATCAGAAGTAGAATGGTATGCATAATGCAACACGGTCCCTGGTCTTTACTTTTTCCTCCAGAAGTGTCCCTGCAGATGTACATGAGTGTCAAGTAATCTGGGCATGACAAACCAGTTTTGCACTATGGTTAAAAGCAGTTTAAATGTACTATTTAAATGTTATTAATAGTAGATATGGTTGAAAGAGATCAATATGAAGAGACAGTTGTATTGATTAAATTCTTTTTAAATGGCATGTGTAGAAGTTGTTACCTTGACAGTGTGCAGCAGTAGCATATACCTGTAGCTATTTATTGCCTGGCTCACCCACCTGTAAAACATACCAACTGCATACCCTGCTTAGGGCATGGCTTTTTGCTTTTCTTCTGTTAGGAAGAATGGACTGATGATGATCTTGTGGATTCACTATAAACCCTGAAGGAAGATGGTATTCTACCACTGCAGTTCCAGGTGCCAGGACCTACTCGGGCTACCTGCTGTTCAGTGTCTGGTGTTAGCAGAACTCTCAAAGTCTACCACAGGTTCCTTACTTGGTTTTGGGAGGTATTTGTTCTCTCAGTTTTAATGTCTTTACAATAAAGTGTATGACTTTTTTTTTTTAGTGCAACTGCAGCTAGTTATTTTAGCAAACACTGATCTGTTCAAAGTCAAACACTAATGTGAAATGTTTACTTAAAGCCATTTGTCACTCAGTGAAGAGTTTTGGCTTTAGAACAGTTTGAGATTTGATTTTAGTTACTGCTGTGCTGTACTTCTAGACTGATATCACACTTTGCATTTAGCAAAGTGGATAAATAAAAGCAGGAGACAAATCTGGTATAGATACTTAAGTGCTTTAGACCAGATGTGCTGCCTTCTTCCCCAGTTAATCCTTGAAATAGATTAAAAAAAAATACAACCTTGCGCATAACATTTTCAGTATTCTTGAGGCTCTTCTCAAATATACTGCAGCAGATATAAGCTGTGGTTATTACTTTCCATGTTGTAAATGCTGTGACTTAATTTGTTACTGCAGCTGCTGTTCCTGCAACTATGATCTCAAACTGCTGTGACCAACATACCAGGGCCAACTGAGAGTTGTAAAAAAACCCCCCCAAAAACAACAACAAAAAACTTTAAATAGTTACATACTAGGTCAAAGTATTTCACACATTGTTTTAGAAAATAAGCAGTGGTGTTAGTTCCTCTAGAATATGCACACCTTAAAGCAACTTTGAAACCTATCTAGATTGATTTTTATCACTGGCTTTTTATCTATTACATTAAAAAATGCAACCAACAGATGTTTAAAAAAATTACACAATTTGTTTTTGACAAAAGATTCATTCTTCTGCATCATGGTAGTAGGCCAAGTAGTCAGGGAAGAAAAGCAGGTATTGCATCTTTACTTCAGAAGGCCTGCCACCACTTACATAACACCTTCAAAAGCAAATAAAGAAAATTTGACCTAACTGAAACTGTTAGGAATAGCACATTAGGTTCTAGAGTGATTGGAAGCTATAAATGGAGTATTCAGCAACAGTTCATACAAGTTATGAAGGGGGGCTGTGACTTGCATATTTCTGTTAGTGACATAATTGTATTCACCAATTAAAAGTATGGGAGAGAACCTGTAAGAAGTGCTGAAAACAAGATTGCTGTTGATTACCTTTTCCTCTAAGAGGAAATTTAATACCAGTTTGACAGGAAGTGGGCAAGCAGTAGTTTTATACGGGAGGATCTACAAAGGAACTCAGTAATATCACAGTCAGGCAAATAGGTAGATGTCTTACTAGACTATATTAAGTGTGTCACCACTACCTATTAAGTATACTTAATACATACTACTCCTCACACTTGGGAGCTCTTGGATATGACAGAAGAGCCAATATTGGACACCCATCTTCAGTAATGATAGGCCAAACTGAAGAGTCCAAGGCAGTACAGCAAGAGCAATTGCAAACCCAGAAAACATGTGAGAGGAGGGATACACTAACATTACAGCAAAGACCCAAAGATGAGGACTATACAAGTTAGTGTAAAAGCAACTGCAAAAAGTAATTCTTGTCCTTTTTCCTCAAAGACAGGAGATAGATAGGAAATTAAGGAATATTTTTATAGTAGAGAAAAAACAGTATGATACAGATTGTCTAGAGAAATTTTAGAAGTTCTAGCTGTGCAGGCTTAGAAATAGGTTAGGCAAATGACTAGTACAAGTTTAATAATATTTAAATGATTTATACATGTCTAGAGACTAGGATGAAGGAGGGTGTTGAGATTTTGAATACAGACAGCAGTAGCATTTTCAAAATTTGAAACCTTGATTTTTTTCATAGTATGATTTATTTTAATACTCCACAAAGTTTGGCTTTAAGGTCAGTACTTCTGTGGTTTTCTAGTAGTATTTTTCTTCAAACTTTTGTCCTATTGACCAATCCTGCAAATGACAATTGTCCCACTTCTAGTGGGATACATGTGCCTTAGACTTAGTAACACAATAAACACAATTACATCTCCACCTTCCCTTCCACATCCACTTTCTTCCCAGTCAGATCTTACAGTTGTCCTAATGGTGTAACAGCTGTGTTCATGTAATACAAGTTATTTATAATGCAATTCCTCATTAGTCTTGTCAGTGAATCTTAACATCCTTTTATCCATTACCATGTCAGTCCCAAGAAAAGAAAAGTCATGAATGGGAATGCTGAAACATCCTCTAAATAGTGTAATTAATTGTTTATAGTTTTAACAGCTTTGCTCTCTTGCCCCATGAGGTATGCACAAATTAAGTTTGTCCCCCCCCCCTTGTTATTTATTCAAACTCCTAGCTTTAGTCTGCAATATGGTATAACATCAAGCTGGTGCTTGGAAGATTCCTACTAAAAACCATACATGTGACACTGTATGAACATTTCAAAATAGATCATGTGTGTAGACACCATAAAAAATTTCCACAGCAGTCAAAATTACCAGTTTCCATAAACAGGCTCTCTGCAACTTGATTTATTTTAAAAACTGGTATTTCAGTTATAAAAATAAGATTCATGGTAGACTTACATTACACAAAAGACCAACCAATACATATTTTATAAAATGGTTTAATGAATGCATGCATGTCTGATACAATTATCAATAAATTTACAGAATTCAAATTATTTACTGTTGTAAACATTTTACAAAAGCATTGTGATTTATCTGGATATACAGTCCTTGATGGAAGAATTATTCAGACTGAATCAGTGGCACATTAAAAAATAAAGCTGTCAAGACCCATTCTGCATATTCTCTTTCAACATGATTCCAGCAAGAGAAACAGCATGGTATAAAAAGTGTACAGCAAAGATTGTTCCTACCATAATGTCAAACTCTGGAAACTGTAAATACAAGTTAGAGTGGTTGAAACAGTCAAAGTCGTAATAATTGTAACCAGTCAGAAATTACAGTAAGAAGTGTTATCCAGTTATATGCAGCTGTCAAAACAATGCATTTCTTTCTTTGTCAGTTGATAATTCTTTTCAAACAAGACAGCAAAACTTTGGCAATTGGAGGTGCTGAAAATAATTTTCAAAGTTCAAGACACAGTCACAGCATTTTCTTTGCGGAAGGTGAACTGTACACCAAGGCTCAGAGGTCGTGAAAATTTGTTCCAAGTGGAAAAAAGTGCAAATGTCCTGCACAGATAGCTTAAAAAGGTGCTGGTACAATCATTCACCAACAGAATCTTTGTTTTCTTTTTGCATAGTTCACACATCACTGAGAATGTGACATGGTGTGCTATTTTTGGCAAGAGCAAGAAGAAAGTGATACTGGTGTGAGTTGCCTCGTTGGGCATGCTGGATCCATGCAGAATTCAGGTAGAGGGCTGCTACCTGATGTTATTAGACACTGAATACTGATTTTGTTTTTGTTGAAGCAGTTCTGTAATAGCCAGCAGCTTCTTAAGAACATGCTGTAGGGGGGAAAAAAAAAGCCAGTACAGCCATACATCAGCAATTAGAAAAAACAAGAGTCTCACTTGAGAAGCACTTTCAACATTAGCTTATCAGACTTGCTATCAGTTTAAAAATATATATCTTCTACAATATTTATATAAATTTATAATATAAAAATATATGAAAAAAGAAACAGCTCTGATTCCCTAGCTGCTGAGATATTATTTTGAAAGGCAACTGTAAAACATCATGATGAAATATGCCTCTGCACTCATGGATCTTTTTGTTTGGCTGTTTTTAAAAAGAAAGAACACATCATCTTGTCAACTTAACCTGCGAGTTTCAAAATGAAACCAAGTTCTCCTAGCTGTAAAAAAAAAAATTCTTATTCTCAGTTATTTTCTTCATGTGTTAGGGCAGAACTGGGCCAAGAGAATGAAAAAAAATCCTATGACAAGAAAAAAGGTGATAATACAGTTCACTTTTCTGTACATCCAAAACTATACTCTTGTTAATTCTTTCTGAAAGCTTAGTTATTGAATTCAGCCAGATGCAACTGAACATACACATAACATAGATAGGCTGGGAAAGTACTTTTAACACAATTTTGGGAGCCCAATCATTTCTTTCATCACAGTAGAACTATGTTTAAGTATATTGGGGTGCTCCTGAACTATTAAGGCATTGCTATTATTGACAGAATAAAAATAGAAAAACAACTTTCAAGAGAATTTTCTTTATGGAAACCCCTGAGGAGAAATTTCTCCTCTGAAGTAGAGGTATAAATGTATCAAGGAAACAATATTGCATCTCAGATCATTGAAGTACCTCAGATTTTTCTCAAGATCTGCCTTGATTTTTTTTTTAATCCCACTTAAACATACTATTCAAGGACAGGCCTCCTGAAAAAAAATGATACCCTTTATCTATCAACATCACATATATTTAGTGCTGAAAACTTCTATCCTGCTGTGCCAGTCTAGCTATCTTTTTTGCCTTGTTTGTCAAGATGATCACTAGTTCTGAGTGAATTGGGAACTTGACCATGAGTGATTTTTTTCCTCATATGCCACTATAGAAGTAAATTGTAGTTACTAAACTGGATAAGATTTGAACTGCTGTAATGAAGGACATCATTTCATTTTCAATTCCTTGAGCTTTCTTCTTCCAAAGTAATGGCGTTAAATACAAATATATTTTCACATTTTGCAAAAGTCACACAAGTTCCCAGTAACCCTCCTGGTTTGAAAAAAAGTTTACTGCTGAAATATGTATTATTGAAATGACACGAAACTGGGTCATCTGGTGTCAGGAGAAAAAAAAAAACCCAAACCAAAACCACATTGATTTATGGTCTAACATAGGTTTAAATAAAGGCTTTGAAAGAGTCAGGATACAAGTATTCCAGTCTTTAAACCATGAGGATAAGAACTCTGATTTACAAGATGATATTTGGAAACAGTAAGTTAAGAACTATCCCAAAACGTGATTTCTTTGAAAGCGAGTCATTCAGAAAAAACAAAACAAAAAACAACCACAACCCCCCAAGTCCTTTATGTTTAAGGACTAAGAGTCCCTTTTGATTTGTACTGCACATGTAGTGATAGTTTAAGCAGATACTAATTAAATTTAATTGTCTACTTGAAGTTCATCATAATTAGTAGATTATAGACAAGTATTACTTTTGTAATATTTTGGAGGCAATGCATGAAGTAATTTGATTTTTTTTTTCCTCTTAAAAATGAAGTTTTCATAAAAGTTGTATACAAATTTAATAGTTGGAACAGAATGCTTATAGTATGTTTGCTAGAAAAGCTTGGCATGTTTGTTCACAAGAGTAATAAATGAAAGCAGAAATGATGTAGCAATAGAAAGCTAAGGCAAGTACATTTAGTTATAAAAAAACCACCAACAAAAAACAAATCAAAAAAACCCCACACCCAAGATCCTAAAACTAGTGACACAGAGAGCCTGTCAGGAGACAGTCATTTCTTTGGCTTAGGCTTCCTCTAGAAACTAAAAGCTTCCTCTGGAAGCTGAAAAACACTCACAGCTTTACAACCTGTTTTGTTTCATTGTATAAAGAAACTCAAAACTATGAACTGTTATTTATCTTTAGAGCTACAACTACCTCTTTGTGAAATGTGTTTAATATATTTATCACTCATACTGCTATCCAAAAGTATTTCAGAAAAAGTCTAATATTATGCAGTGACTTAAGATATACTATCTATACCTGTGGGTTTTTTTGTTAACTATTTTAGCTTACCTGCATTACACCTCGCTCATTACTGAGCGTTCGAAGTTCATCTGAGTGTGCCACACATATCTCATGCAAGGCTGCCAGATCACGAGATAAGTCAGTTCTAGAGTGCTCTGTAGTGTCTGGAAGCTCAGGAACATTCTTTAACAAAAATTATGAGAGCAGACTTAGAATGGTGAGTACCCAGCCATAAAGGAAATTAAATTATAGCTCTGTAGACCAGCCAACGCACTTGTTCTGATACTGCAAGCAAGTATTGCAGTGTTATTCTTCACAGTTAAGTCTTCTGTCCATGTTATCTAATACAACTTATGTATTTCCTCATCTTCACAAGCATCCATTTTATGAAGATATTTTAGTTATGGTTGCACATATGTTTCACATGGGAGTAATTACTGAAGATGTAACAGTGTCTATTCCTACTAAAAGGATTCTACTGAAAGGTCTGATGTTGCTATGCTACCTCTGAGCTGACCGGAAAGCTACTGAGGACAGAAATTCATCTTCTATCCTCCCTGCAAATGAGGGAGGATCTATCAAGTGTTTTTTTTCCAATGTAAATCAGACAATAGCAGCAGCAAAAATACAGCAAGATCTAGCAAGTCAGTAAAACCACTCATAAAATAATAACATTGTAATTAAACCAGTAGATTAATCCAACAGTACACTAAAACCAACAGTTTTCAGAATCTTCATGCATAATGAGTCATTTAAAATAAGAAAAATTATAATACGCAGAATACATCATAATACATAGAACTTGCCATTTAGCCAGAAAAAGGTGATATATGGCAGCCTACCTCAATGCTCTACCTTAAAACACTCATTTTTATAGATTATCAAAATATTCTGAGATATCTTCTAGGTCTCTCTCAAGGAATCAATTTAGGAAGCCACATTCCTTTCATCTTCAGTTTTAAAACAGATTCTTGGTTTAAAAATATACATACATGAACTCCTGAATACTATACTTTGAATATGATATAGCTATCGGACAGAAAACATTTTCAAAGATAACTGCACTTACTATTTTCTTTCGAACTACATCATCTAGAATGCACGCAGTGAGACATTTTGTGATGTATAACAGAAATTTAACATAGTATTTTTTTAAAACATCAAAATTCACAATCTCTGATTGAAACCATAGGACAAATTACACAATTTTCTGTTTTAAAGTATATTTTAAAAGACTGGTATTTTTGGCCAAAAATCCAGTAGAGATAAGATCTATTTGAGCTATTTGTGTCCACATCAGTGCTATAGGAGTAAAATCTAATAGAACATTTCATGCTTTTAACTATGCATGACAGGCCAGCAATCTGCAGTTTCTATACAAACATAAGAGAAATTTATTCAGTAGCAAGCATTCAGAATTGTGTGGAAACTGATCCATTTTTGAACTAGTTAACAAGAACTGTAAAGAAATTTCATTTACAGTCTTGCTATGTATCTTTCAATAAAATTCTTTTTTTTTAAACCACTTACCCCAAGCTCATCTAAGAACATGATCATGCGATGTTTGTTACTCTTGATGAATGGATTTACACCCTCCATATATGGTTCCTAGTAATTTTTAGAAGTATTTATTAGAACAAAGCAATACCAATTTAATAGTCACACCTGAAATGAACATGCTGCAGTCAGAGACAAATGACATTGCAAAACAAGTGCATCATCTGGAGTGATTTTATTTTTAAGTGAATTTTTAAGGACTAGTATGCAACCAGTCAGAAGATTGTACTTTTTGTATTCCAGATTAATTCAGAAACTGTTTGCTTATATATGCATACAGTCATAAAATTTTACATTTCTGAAATATTTAAGATGAATGCCCCTCCAATACATAACTGCAATAAAAAATGCTGTACTTTCAAAGATAACATCAGGACATAAGTGCTCTCCTTGTTCTTTCATTAATGCTTACATTAAGTTGTGTGTCACACAACTAGCTTTGTAATGGCAGCCTGAAGTCACTTTCTTTCATTATGCTTAAGTCAACAGATTTATTGTTCATCCACATTGCAGCTTGGGAACCAAAACAGACCAGTTGTTGTTGGCCCATTCTCTTAGTGATACAATAGAAACTTTATTGAAAGCTGAGGCTTTCTGGTGCAACTTGTAAAGCTGATTTACAATGTTCTTTATGTCAAACTATGAAAATGAATACAAATAGAAGGGGTATTTCAACATGCTGTAGAAAACAGAAACCACCACTCTAAGGAATAAGCTGAGCAAAAGCAGGGTGAAAGGGGGAAGAAAAAGAGTCAGGTTGACAGTTGTTCATTTGTTTCAGAATTAAATACTCTATAAACAGCTGGGAGTTAAGTCATGATTGGTTTCAATTGGTTTCAGTTTGACTTATTACATGGTCTGAATTTGCAAGCAAGTTGTTATATATAATATATATAAAAAATGGGCGTGGCAGGGTTCTGTACAGAGGGATGACAGTATTACTGAAAGATGTTTCCCCTTTCTGTCTTTCTGTCCTCAAATAATCAATAGAAATGCAAAAAAGTTTCCATCATCTACTTTGAACTGATAATATACCCTTCTTGAATTTATTCCTTCTAGTCACAGATTTCTGCTCTAGCAGTTCTCAGTTGTCTTTTTTGATATGGATATTCCCGAAGAAAATTCAACCATTTTACCATCACGCACTCATTTTCTTTGTGGATGGATGACTGCCTGCCTGCCTTTTCTTTCCCACTTCTCCAGCTCCCACACAGAAAATACTGGAGTATGACCCTTTTGGTTGCAGACAAAAAAAAAAAAAAAGTAGTCAACTATTTTTTTTTTTTTTTGAACAAATGACTACTGAGTTCATCTATGCCCTCATAGCATCAAAGCATGGTTGCTGGTATGGTCACTGGTTCATCAGTTATTTTAAACAGACCATTTCTCCTGTTCCTGCTACCAGGTTCAAAATCTGTAGGGAATGTACCACGTCATTAATACAAGTTTCTAGATCACTCATACTCAAATGATTATGGCTCTTCTTCCCAATTTAGCCACTTTTTGCTACTGCTGTAGTTCAGATCAAGACCCTGTTTAGCTCCAGCTGAAGAGGACAGAAGAAACTGCAGGAAAAAAAAGCCTCCTGGCTGATGAGGACACTCAGGCCACATACCAGGCTTTGCACAAGAAAATGGCACCATATTTTATGCCTGTATTCAACATGAATGATGAAATGTATTGGAAACATAGTTCTGTACTGTTCTGTGTGTAAAATTATATTCACCTTGGCTCCAAATTCAACCAGATTTGCTAAATTCTGCACAGACTTGGCGACCAGCGTCAGTGTTCTTGCAGCAGTAGGGGAAGGAGAATCTGAGAGGAATACAAAGTAGAGAGTTACTAGCCATTTCATTTAAAACTACCAACAATCACATGAAACTTAAGCTCTTCTCCAATTCAGTTTTATCACTGAATTAAATACTTTGCATGCTATAACTCCATGTGGAAAATATCACTTGAGGTAAAACTTTTGCGGACTTAATTACTAAAACAAAAAGAAAATATGCACATTTGATTTTCTGTATTTTTTTTTTTTTTACAGAACAAGTATGCAAAATATTGTTCCTCAGAAGCCTAAGTTTAAAAAAAGCTCTGTGAATTAAGTGAAAAGCCTTTTTACAAAAATGAAACAGTTCTGTTAAAAGGATGATTATTTGTTGTTAGAATAAAAAAACTGAGTTTACCTTTTTCCTTATTTGTGTAAGCCCACATAAGTGGGTCCTGCAATGTTATGCAAGTTACACTTTAAATTACTAGCACCAGGAAGTCAGACTAAACATTACATGCAGTTGTGGCGTGCATTTCCAAGAAAGTATAGCTACTTGCTGTACAAAGCAAATGCAAGCACCTAATGTTAACCTCATTTCCTCCCCCCCCCCCCCAACAAGTGACAGTACCAGGAGTTTCTTGCAAAATATTTTCTACAGTTATGGTCAAACTTAGCTTTCCGTTTATAGGCCATTTAATGGTACCAAAATTGTCATGATCATTATATAAACTCTAAATTTTTCAATTCTTCGTATGAATGCTATATACTGTTCCTTGTCTATGTGCATCATTTGATCTCCTGTCTTCCTCCCTGCCCTCCCTCCAGCACTGCAATCCATTGAAAAATAATATCTAGCTTTTTATGCATAGCTGGAGCTTATACTGAGGCACTAATCATACATCTAATCTCAGTAGTTCTTAGTATCTAGCGCTTGGTACCCTACATCCCTTTGAAGAAGCATTGGTGGAAAACATTACTAGTCTACATTACTAGTGGAACTTCTTTTAGATCAGTCCTCCTAATCTGAAGTTAAATCATTTAAGAAGGCTGAAACACAGGATTTGCTTTTGAAACAAAGATTTTTGTGAACAGCTGTTGAAGCAACAGGATAGACACATTGCTGCTGAAAACTAATGCGTATCTATGCACGCAGACTTCAGAATGTTTTTTCTCCCATTATGGAAAGAATGCATGTTGGAAGCTTTGTCCCAAAAGTAAGAGGACCCCCCCCCACACACACACACCTTTTTTAAAAAGCTCTAGAAGCTTTATAAATACTCTTAAATTTACTTGGCAATGATCAAGAATATTAGCTGGACTTCTGAACAGAACTTAAATACTTACAGACAAGCTTAAAAATGATTTATGCAAATTCATGTGTAGTAACTGTATTTACAGCTATAGACACAGTGGACTCAATGCAGTTCCCAAGTCAGGAAGCAATTAACTTGCAAATTATCTGAATAAAATACTGAAAGACTGAATACTGTACAAGGCCATATTTTCTTAAATGCCTTCCCCAAGCCATGTATGAGAATTACAGGGTGAGAGAAAGGAACTTTTGGGCTGATACTGGCCTTCTCATTTGGTATAGCTTAATGAGAGAGAGCACAGAAAACATGTCTGGAAAACCGCCCCCTCCCCCCTGCAAAAGCACTTTTTCCTAAAGGGTTTCTGACACAATCACCCTAAGTTCTTCCCATTTTCAAATCAGCATTTTACTGCTAAAATTGAGAAAGCACCCCTTGGTTGGGGGGACCTTTGCAAAAAAAAAAAAGAAAAGACAAACAAACTTTCAAAAACTAAGGAACTTGGATGTCCCACTGTTTTAATAATACAGTTTTCCCACCAGTAGTTTATGCATTTCCTTTTTTCCTCTCACATGAGGAATATAGCAAAACTTCAGCCCCAAAATCCTTTCAACACAGCATTAGGTCTAGAACAACAGTAACAAATGTAATAGTTGATGCTTGTGTAAGACCTCAACTACATCTGTAACTTAAAAACGACGAGAAATATTTTTAGGTGCTTAAGGCAGCTGCCATGGAATAACCCATACCTTCACCGTTAAAGCTCATCTTTAAGATTCCTTTTTTGAGACTGGCCATACTTAATGAGTCAAAGTAAAGACTTCTGCAACATCTGGAAGTTATCTGAACAGCAATTTCAGGCAAGTTATTCAAGCATAATTTTCTAGGTACACAAAGATATTCCAGGCTCTGCAGACATTTTCAACTCTATAGATCTTTTACATTTAAGAGATAAAACTGAATTTCAGCTATAAACTTTGGCATTGCATTGTATTTGAAATGAGATCTGAAGACCAGCACACACTTAATTTTTTTACACACTGCTAAACTGTATAGCATTACACTGCTAGACTAACTCAGAGTTCAGCATTAAATCATTTAAATAGTGCAAAGCATGTTTTCTGGACTTTAAAACAAGACATTGGAGATAAACACTGTCTAACCTTTGAGGTAGCCTTTGGCTGCTGTAGGGAGAAAGTCAATCAAGTGATGTGGACAACATGACTTTGGACACTGTTCAAATAAAAATTTTATATTTTGCTAGATTAGATGCTAAAGTAAATTGATGCCTATTACTGTATAAAGTATGAATTCAGTCTGAAGCATATAGTCACCTGAGATGATATTAAACATCCTTGGGTTCAGGATAGCAGGACAAATCAGTCGAAGAAAAACAAAGCCACTGAAATGGGAAGAAAATTGTATTTTTTACATTAATTCTTTGAGGTTATTATTGAACAATTTTGTAGTCATTAAGGATTCAAGTCAGCGTGGAAATCTTTTTGATATTGATAACAAACAACCAGCCTGCACTCTGAATACGTTTGTTAATTGAGAAAGTCTTCATATGATTTCAGCTGGGATAAAAATTGAAAAACAGGCATAATGATTTCCCAGTTAAGGTGAACCTCAAACCACCTTGGAAAGAAACTTACACTGTAAAGCCATACTGAAACCAATCTAAGTCCACACTGGCTTCAAAAAGGAGGAGCGCCTGCTCTCCCACCTCCTGCAAGTAAGCGTTCCCATGTCTGCTACAGCAAGTAATTCATCCTCTAGCCACCTGCTCTCCCAAGCAGACGTAGGGAAAGCAGGAGCACACAGTCAGAATGGCAGCAACCGTTCTTTTGGCAGCAACATGACCTTCGTTCAGCTTAAGCAAATCCATATCCTGATGACAGTACACTATCCTAGAAGAATAATTCTGAATCAGATACCATCCTTACAGAAGTAATTGCTGCCGCCTAGACAATCTAGAAAGCTGGGGAAAAGGGCTTTGACTGCAGAATTAGGAACTCGTCCAATAGAAACCTAAAATAGCCTTCAGGTTAGCATGTGAAAAATCTAGCTTTGTTAATAGCTGAAGTAAAATATATCCACCTCAGGTTAACCATAATTCGGGAAGATTGCTATATGATGAAGTCACATATGAACCAACAGAAGCAATCTGAACATCTCTCATTTTGTTCAGAATGCTTGGACAGTACTAGCAGACTGGTTTTTCACTGCAGCAATACCAAAGCCCGACTACATACAAAAGAAGGGCAGGGGACCTTACACTACCTTGCTTGTTGAAAAGTATCAGCAACAGTATTGTCCATTACTACTTGGAAGTGATACATGCAGCAGTGAGGTTAACACACCTTCCATATGTCCAAAACATCTGAATTCTAGCATGCTGTTATAACAGTTTCTTATTTCTTCAGCAACCATGAATTCTGGGTTGATGAGGCAACAGTTCTGGCCCACTGTGAAGAATATTTTCTATGCAATTGACTTAAAGCTGTAAGGAAGTAGTCTGGAAGTCATGGCACACACAATGGTTTCTCTTTTAGACAGCCTGAAATTGAAGGCAACTGAGGTATGAAACTGGATGGACCTTGCAGATCTGGGAGATTTGTTGCTTCTTACACTGGTTAAGCTGCTTAAATTAAGAATGAGTCAATACTTAAGTGTGAGGTTTACAACCAGACAGAAACAGCAGCACTTTCCAAATGATATATCGGGGTAGCTGCTCAGATACACTGTCCACTCATCTCTGAATACTTGATCATAATCATGGACCAAAGCCAGTGCAATAAAAGATAATATTCTTCACTGAAGGCTGCAAAACTCTGTACTCCAGGGAGGAGTCACAAATATCTGCTTGTGGAGACTAAGAGGATGAGAGAAGGATCCAATGTTTATACCATCCAGCATAAATTCTGGATGCTGTAAATAATGGAAACCAAGGGAAATGCTGAATGTATCCACTTAAGGCAAGCCACAGGGTTCTCTGAAGGTGGGGAGGAACAGGGAGAGATACTGTACTCACTTCTACACCCCTGCAATAGGCTAGCCCCATCACCTCTTGTAATAGCAGTCTCAATTTGAAGGCAAAAGGCCTACAGTAGGTGCTAAGTGACATAAGCCAAGGCTTCTGGTGTCAAAATGATAAACCAAAGACAAGTCATCTGGAAGACTTCCTCCAATGGGAGATTAACCTTAGCAAATCATATCGGTGCCAAATACTACACTTGTCTACCAACAAGTCAGGCCTGCAAAAAAGGTAAAGCAAGTAAAGGAAAGATGTGGCTGTGATACCCTTAAACCACCAGTATCATTTCCAAAAATTGTGCCAAGACCTCACCTTATGTCAAAGATTTTCATTTGACCTACACTGGCAAAAGATGGAGTCAAGGGGAAAAACTTGTGTATTCAATTTGATGAATGAGGACTGGAGCTTTTGTACTCAATGCCAGTTCAGAGAAGCCAGGTTCAGTAGCCTGCAACATTTTTGCAGGGGCTCTGGAGTGTTTTAGCATGATTGGGCCAGAGCAGAGAAGTGAAACAAAGGTGGGACAGTACAGACCTACTTATTTTCAGAAATCAACATAGAGTGTGTTATCAGCACTGAGAGGCTTAACTGACGCAGAAAACTATGTATTCTAACACACAGTACCTCTGTGAAATCTAGTGACAGTCCAATCATCTTTCTGAGACAGTATTAATTTCCTTATCCTGTCAGGTCTTACACTTGTAAGACTTCTCCAGTAATTAACACACACTACATAAGAGTCCCTGGATAAGGCATGGTCCCGCAAATAGCATATGACAGGAACATGATCTTCAGAGATCACTATTCTCTACAAATATCACAAAGGTTAACTATCACTTTGACAGAAGCTTTTCTTTCCAAACATGGAAAAGAAAAACAACATTGTAGATTAGTTTGTAAAACTTAACAAAAATACAAGTAAATTCGAAGTTAAAACTATTAAGTAAAGCTATACTGACCTCTATACTACACCATCTTTTTCTGCCAAGGCTCTAACTGCATGACTAAGAATCTAGCAAGCTCTTAACCCTTAATTGGGATATCATGCCTCAGTATCATAAAGATCTTTAATATTGTTGTAACCTATACAAGTACTATAAAATTTTAGTACTGAAAGAAAAACAGTTGAAGTACCTCTTATTAAGACTTCAAAAGATTATTCAGCATAGAATAAGGCAACAAGTAACTTACCTAACAACTCTGGTTCTCATGGTGGTGTTAGCAGGCCACTTGTTTTGAACAGACTTCTGTAAGCATCCATAAATATACCTCAACGTTCTGTAAAAATTATAGCTAATTAGTCTTTCCATTAAACATCGCAAAAATCAAAAAAAAAGGAAAAGAAAAAAAAAAGCTGGTCAGAAACGATCTAGTCCAACCTACTGCTTGATGAGGAAGTATTACCAACACCAGGTTTATAATTTAGACATAAATTTTTAAATAACTTTAAAGAACTGCTGTGACAAGTCCATTTACAAATGGCAAAGAAAGTCTTCCCTCAATACACACTTCTATTTGTGCAGTTAAGATCTGATGATTACTCAGATGCAAATTAAATGTTTTATAACCATTTGTTTCCTATTTCTCAAATAGTGTTTCATTTTAAGCAAGGACGGGATGATTTGGTCTTATTTTTTAATTTTGCCCTTTTTAACTGAATGAGTAACAATTTTTCTTTACATAAATAAGGGTAGTATTTAAAAGTAGATGAGCAATTAGAGCAATAGTAGTATCCCATCAAAAAGTGGGAGTAATGTGGTGTATTTCCAAAAATGTTGAAACCTGCATCATCTACTACAAAAGAAGGTAACTTATTGCTAAACCTTGCCATCACCAACACAAGAGAGATTTCTGTGCTATCCTACCATTCCAAAATTCAGGGTTTTGTTTACATTAAAAGCTAACGATACAGTGAAAGAAAAGTTAGTACTATACACTTTTTATTAAATGGTTCAAATCCAAACCATGAGCATAGATTTTAGAATTCAAAAAACCCCACATGCTGTCATTCTACTACCACATGTTCATATTTTTAATATGTTGTTAATAATGCATCCCTTTTTCCCACCCAGGAGGAAGATGATGACAGGAAAGAATTTGTAAGCAACTTAAAATATTTACAACTGTCTGCTAACTAGTACTGTCTTCTACCTCTTTGTGGAAGTAATATATTGCTATTTTTATTTTTCTTCTTTCCCTTATTCCTTGGATCTAGCAGCTTTTCCCTCAAACAAAAGCACATGTATGTGCTAGCCAGAAGCTTTTGTGCAAAAAGCAGAATTAATTCCTGAAAATATATATTTTTTCCTCTGTGCATATAATAACCCTGAAGAACTTAGTCTTAGGACTAATTAGTAAAAGATGAACCAGTAAGAACACCATTAAGGTGCAATGTAAATCACACAAGCAGGAATTTTCAAATACAAATTTGAACAGAAGAGTGCATACTTACGGAGGCAGTATCTCTGCAGCCATGAATATTTTCTCCACCAATTCTGACAGTATACTGAGTAGATGTGCCAAATTAGTGTTTACATCTTCATTTTTTTCCAACTTTGAGGGATTTAACTAAAATCAAAGGAAAAAAATAGACTAAGCTTCTTCTCCTAAATAGAACTACATCTGTAACTTGATAATATGACACATTGAATACTATTTCAAACTAAATTAATACTCTGCTGCTGTACAAGTCTCAGACTTGTAGAGAATTTAAACGTCTGCTTCAATGGCTAGCCAGGAAACTAATATGAACAAGCAATGTTTTTAAGTTTTAGTATACTATGCATAGCTTTTAGTAGCACAGATGTTTAACACTATCCATCTACAAAACCTTTTCATATCTTTTAATCCAATCTTCTGAGGATCCCCATCCTTTCTGCAATTAAGTTAGAGTGAAACACAGAAATTAAGAGGGTTGGTTTAGAAAAGGAGATAGGATCAATAACAAACAGTGAATAACATCATGGAGCTATAAATTAAAATTAAGTTCAGACATTGATTTCTATTACATCTAGAGTTTACCAGAAGCTATTTAGGTTAGGCCATTCAGTACACGCTACGGAACAGTGCAGAATTGCTAAAGAATAAACATACAATTTAAAGAAGTGTGAGTTAAAAACATTTTAAAAGTGCTACCATGGAAAGTGCTACTATATTATTCAAGCCAACATCTAGAAAAAGATATCCTAATGAGTCAAGTTCCTGTATTTCTTATGTAAATAAAGTTTAGTTCTGAAAGATTATTAAGTGCCTCTAAAGCTAGTATTTAACACAAACATAAAACATAACAGCACCAACCAGTAAATAACTGTTTCAACAAATCAAAGTGTTTAAAAGCATGGTTTAAAGTATCACCTCACAGGACTGCTTGCTTTCCATTATCTTTAATATAGAATCTTTCAGTGCATGGTGAACAAAACGTGTTGCTGTGGCTTTCATATACTGCTCCATAAGCGTACTTGCTAAAGTGGTGGCACGAAACAAGGTAGTAGCTTCATCTAAAAAAAGAGGGATAAAATGAAAAGCTGTGAAAAGACGACAACAAAAAGCAGAGTAAAAAAATGCTGTGCTTACAATTTTATATATGATGTAACCGAGGGGATGGAAGAGAATAAAGAGACAACACCAGAGCGGCCCTCCCCTCCCCGTGCACACACAGTTTCTGTAAACTGAATTCAAGGTTAGGGTATTTAGTACAGTACCTTCCATGCTTATTTCCCTGTCATTTAGTGTTCGTAACAACAATGACTCAAGCTTTTCATGAAGAAAAATCTTCAATAAAATGCCTGCCAACAGAGTTCTGTCCTGTCCACAAACATGTGATAAGGCATACACTACATGCAGCTCCTTTTGGAGTATAAGCTGAAAGGAAAACAGAACTTTATGATGTTCAGAAACAACTTCTACTATATCATAGTTTTGGAAAAACTGATATCATATAACGACAGTGACATCCATATGTTACTACAAGCAGTGCTTAAAGAGGTCAACCAGTGTTGTTGAAGTCTGTCTCAAACAACAGACAAAATGAATTGTTTTGACAGATAAACTAAGGAAAGTTAAACAACTTGATACCTCTTTAAACTCACTGTACTCCTCTTCTGGCATGATCCTCTCCATAGAATATCGTGCTCGAACACGCAAAGATCCTGGCTCAATACCCTTTAATGGTACATGGGAACTGAGCTGAAACCACTCATCTGTTGCGTGTCCTTTCTGTAATCGGCTTAATTGGCAACGCATAAACACTTAAGGAAAAAAGCATTGTTCACATAAGTTATTTCCAGCAAAACAGTGCTAGTATTGAATAAAAGCATTTTATTTTTGGTGCATGTCATCTTGTTTCAGTAAGAGTATTAATTAAAAAAAAACCAAAAAACCACACCACCACCACCAAAAAACCCACAAGATTTATGCCATCAATATATTAACAGATAATCGCTTCAATGGTTTAACAGACTCCCATATACTCAATCTGAAATAAGGCATTTTGTAAATAAAGTATACATATACATTTGAAAACACCACACAGATATTAATATAGTTTTCTTTGTAACACCCAAGTATCACAAAATCACAGAATGGTTGAGGTTGGAAGGGACCTCTGGAGATATCTAGCCCGAAGCCCCTGCTCAGGCAGGGTCACCTAGAGCATATTGCCCAGGATCGTGTCCAGACGACTTTTGAATATCTCCAGAGAAGGAGACTCCACAACCTCTCTGGGCAACCTGTTCCAGTGCTCTGTCACCCTCACAGTGAAGAAGTTTCTCCTTATGTTCAGATGGAATTGTCTGTGTTTCAGTTTGTGCCCGTTGCCTCTTGTCCTGTCACTGGGTACCACTGAAGAGGGTCTGGCCCCATCCTCTTTATGCCCTCCCTTCAGATATTTATATGCATTGATAAGATCCCCTCTCAGTCTTCTCTTCTCCAGGCTAAAGAGTCCCAGCTCTCTCAGCCTTTTCTCACAAGATGCTCTAAGTCTCTTAATCATCTTAGCAGCCCTTCACTGACCCGCTCCAGTAGCTCCGTATCTCTCTTGTACTGCTGAGCCCAGAACTGGACACAGTAAAGTAGTAGAAAAAATAAATTTGTGAAAGGGTTTTTTCAAATCTAGGTAGCAATCAGAAAATTAAAACAGATAATGTGATTAGAATTCACTGTCCTCTTTTCAGTGTTGTACTCACATCTCCATCTGTCACCTCTTGAACTATTTTGTTATCACTATTTCTGTTAATTATTAGTTTTACTACAGCTTACTGTCTAGGTAATGATAAAAATCAGCTCAAGAGCAGCAAAATCATGAATTCACCTTTTAGTGGTGTTGGCACCTTAAAATTACCAAGCTCACCCATTTGACCACAACTGAAGTCTGGTCTAACAGTTGACAAGCAAGCTACAGCAGACAACTCGCTGACCATTCCCAAGCAAGCCCACCCTCTCCTGAACAGAGTTGTTTCTCACGTAAAGGGTCCAGACACTTGCAAAGAACATTCTACCTATAAAATATCCACAACTTCCTAAGATGGAATATACAATCCCCTCCGAGTTTCACATCTAACGTGTCAGACTGTCTGAACATTCCAAGAAAACACCCTTTTTCTGTTCATCTCATCGAGATCTACATTCTACTAAGTCACTCACAATAAAAAATAAATAAATAGAGTCTCATCTCATTTTTTCCCCTTTTCTGCAAAGCCCATAGACAACACTGCCTTGCAGAAATTAACAACTGTACTAGTAGACTTTCTACTGCCCCAATTTTAGAATATACGTTGGGGTATCATTTGCCTAATCAGACTGTGGAACCAAACACTACCACATTTATAATGCACACAAAGACCTTCCATGTGAATATTTCATATTCTTTGGAGTTGATCATTTGATATAAGGTAACACACAGGTGAGTCAAGTAGTGGGTAAATCAATT
The DNA here is from genome assembly GCF_036417845.1 of Apteryx mantelli. Classification (NCBI taxonomy): domain Eukaryota; kingdom Metazoa; phylum Chordata; class Aves; order Apterygiformes; family Apterygidae; genus Apteryx; species Apteryx mantelli. The sequence goes on from NC_090020.1 coordinate 55,054,757, forward strand.
CGTCATCATCTGCTATTTATCACAAGCATGGATGGGGCTATCACTTCAGGACAGATAAGCAATTAACCTTCCTAGAATATTTCTTCCCAGCATCAAAACTCTCAAGCGTCCGTAACTCAAAGTGTTTCTTTCTCGTCTTGCTTGCATATATAAGGCACATACGTAGGGATTAATAACTAGTAATAAGTTTATATTTTGATGGTTAATAATTCTGACCTGGGAATCAAACTGAAAGATAGTTCAAACTTACATTTTCCTCAGACTGGAAATAACCCCAAATTTACGGTGGAGCCTTTGTTGAACCCAACCAGAACCTGTCCCCCCCTCAACCCCCCAAAATATTTACCATTACTGATTCAGAATAAAAGCCCAACTTAATGTTAACAAAAGAAGAAATTGTTCAATAGATGGGCATCCTAAATCCTGGCCTTCCCATGCACAACTCACTGACAGGTTAGCACAGCCCATTCTACAAGCTGATGAGGAGCTGTTAAGGGCTGGAACCTTTTTATACTCAGTCTGTTCTTCAAAGGAGGGACTGTGGACACCTTCCTTTTGTTCTCTTGTAGCAGCGGACACATATGTTGTTACTACCATTAATAAGTGCCTCACAGGCTCCAGTCTGAGTTTCTACCAATTGTCCAAAGTCCACACATGTCTGTCTGACAGTGTTACCTACTTGGCCCCAAATGTATTTAGTGCATATTTGCTGGAGAATATGGGAGGGAAGAAACTAAGTCTTAAGCCTGCCATAGTAGGCTTATTTTCCAGTGCCACTGGCAAATGTGCAGCACAGTAACAATTTTTTGTTAAAAGAAACAGAGGCTAACATTTTGCTCTATGGACCTGCCTGCATGAGGTGACTGCCTCTATAATAAAAGTGTTTTGTTTTTCAACATGAATGAATTTGAAATTAACCAACTATCCAGGTGCAAAAACAAACCAGAAATTCCACCCCAACTGAACCCTACATGGAACTGCTCTGAGAGATTTACTGGTTCCACTGTCTGACAAAACCTGAGCATAACAGTTTCTAGTAGCAGTAGCAAAGTCTATTAATACATTCCTGATCTTCTAGGACTATTTTTTCAAGCCATATTTATATATATTTGAATAAATTCATATCCAAAAGTACTGTTAGTAAAACAAAAAAAATTTTGAAAATCGATGCTATACTGTTTAGTATCATTATTTCTGAATATCTCAAGTGACCTCTTAAAAGCAAAAATACTAAAATAATTACAGAATGAATACTTAATAGGCAAACTTCAAAGTCAAAGACTTGTAAAAAGTTAGCCCTCATGCTCATATCACTTTTGGTATTGACTTCTATGTATGATGAGGGAAATAAAGCAGTGAAACCAATACCAGATTTTTGAGTCCTCAATCTGCTTTATACAGCAGGAAGAGCAAACAGGAAAGCTGACTTAACCCACTTCAGAACAATCTACATTTGACAACTAAGGCTGAGAAGGATAACATTTAGAAACTGATTCTCTTGCTTTTGGAGAGGCTGTTTAAGGCAACACAGCACACAGGCAAGTTGGATAAGGTCTGCTTTAGCTCAGATTTTTCCCATATACTTCAAATTTTTAATACAGCTGGGGATGTAGGCAGAGATACTTGTTAATTCAAGTTGATTTAGTCTATTCCTTAACCCAAAAGGAAAGCACCATTGAGTTATTCTTTAAGAGTCTACCTAACTGCAATCCAGAAACATTGCCAAGCATCCTGACCTAGATAAGGGAAATGTTCCATCACCTTCCACCAGTTGGATATACCCAAAGTCAACACAATCTCCTTGATCTGGACAGAGAAGGAAACTACAAGAACACTTTGAAAGAAGTTACTTCAGTATTTCATTCATGAATTATCCTTTAAAAGGTTCTCTTACTAACCAGGGTTTTGGCCTAAATAAAGATTTTCTAGTTCAAAAGAACGCAGGAACAAGTGCAAGACAAGGTCACAATTACAATTGGATAAGCCTTTTGTCTGTCAGAGGGGATATATCTTTTTCCTCCTGGTATGCAGAAAATTCTGTAGTCAGAGGAAGGGCCAAGAGTTCTGAAACTAAATTAGGTTCTGCAAGAGCATTCAATCTGAGCAGTAATTCTTCTACTTTGGTCAAGGTTTCCCTACAAATCTCTTCTTTGAAAAAAAAAAAAAAATCAAGATGTTAACACTGAGGCAAACATAACAGGCTAATAACACCATATATGCAAACCAAAAACAATAGCAATAGATAAGTACAGTGCTGGGCTTTGGAACAGACAAGAAAAGAAAAATACTCATAACAAATCTTAGAAGGGCCTGCACTGCAGGCAAAGAGGAGGTAAGGGGCTTTAGTCACTGCAGAACAAATACCACCGGAAACAAAACACCTCGAATTAAAAAAAGAAAACCACTGAAAACACATTGTGTGGGAAGAGAACTAAAACAACATTTTTCTGATGTCTAAAAGCTTAGAATCCAAGTTCCTCAAACCAAGCCCTTTCTCTTCTAGAAAGCTGACAGCTTTATACCTTGCTATTATCTTATCTATCCATCTTGATATTAATTTACTGTCTAGATGGGAAAAGGAAAGTAAATTCCTGGGAACTTGTATAAAAGGCAGAAGGAAGCAAGATCCTTTTCCATTCAAAGTAATATTGAAGTAAAATCAGCTATAAGCCCAGGAGTGGTACAAGGAAGGTACACAGATGAGATAAAACTGGAGAAAAGAAAACAGTGGGAAAATTTTGCTCCAGAGACTGAGTAGGTTTTTTCATGCTTTTTTGTTTGTTTGTTTGTTTTAAACAGTGAAAGCACTACCTTTCCTCCCTTTCTCTCTCACTGGGAAGCAACAAAAAAAATGAAAAGGACAAAAGAAATTCCACAGTCAGACTTAAAGCAAATGAAAGGAGTTAACTTAGCAAAAACATGGCATTTTATAGAGCAGCCTCTCTTTCTTCCTGCTTTTTGCTAAGCATGGTCACAGTATAACATAATGGCTATTACAGAATAGAGCTAGGAAAGCCATAAGGGTTGGATTACTGTGCATTTTATTACTAAAAATCATGCAGGTTCTCATTGTAAAAATATTAATGCAGAGTTAGAAACAGACATCCAAAACACACTAATACAGTGGTAGGGAAGCAATAAAAATACAGTATACTTAATTCTCCTGTGACAGTGTTTGACAAGAGTAATGACAATTGCACAAAGTATACATTGTTGCAGTATATATGTATTTTTTACATACTTACATATATCTGGATCTTTACTTTTCTTTGTTTTGTTACTAAGACTTATCTCAAATCTATTAATATCAGATGAAAGATCACTAGGAGAAAAGACAGAAAGCCCCAATTAATACTATACTTAGCTGGCATTTAAAGTTATTTCAATCTGAATTCTCACCATCAGCCAAAGACACTTATATTAACAGAGATATTTAGGTGCCTACAGAACATTCTGCCCAAGCATTAGCAGCCAAAAGCCAGCTAGCTGTATAACCACATATACAGTATTTTTAAAAAGAATATGCAAAATACATAGTGTTAAGATTTTTAAAATGCAATTCAACTTTCAAGTGAAATTCAACAATTCAAAAAGATTAAGACTTACTCAAAGACAAATTCTTCTGACCATACAGGGTTCTGCCCTTCCCTGATATGCGTTTTTGCTACCTGGACACTGTTCAGGTAGATGTTACAATATGGATTAGTAAAATGCTTTACAGGGAGCGTATGAGCTTCTTCTACATGCAAAATAAGACTGCTGACCTAAAGAAAATACACAAAATTTATTTCTTTTTGCTAAAGAATAAAATAAAAAAACCCCACAAGAATGGAATTTTTCCCCCCTGTGGAAGTTTAATGTTAATGTATAAATACCAAATTATAATTTCCTAACACGAGGAACAGGAACAAGAGTAATCGAACAACATTTTAAGAAGCACCAATGACACATTCAGAGTAACTCAAATATAACTATTGAAAACAAATCTTCAGTACCATGTTTTTAACACATGCTATTTTTATCCTTTAAAACTATCTCTATGAGACATTAGAAAATGCAAGCATTAACTTTTCTATGTATAGAAAATTCTGCTGAAGTCATAGACATCAGGCTTAGATGTCTATGTCATAGACAAATAAGTTAGTTATATAACTTATATGACTTAAATAAGTCACAGACATCTTAAATAAGAGCAATGGACTACTCCAAACACAACAGAATATTTGGTGTTTCTCTAGCAGACTTTATAAAATTCCCTTGTTCAGCACACTGCAACCTGTTTTCCCACTAAAAGGAAAACATTCTATACTACAAATTCTCAATATTATAGTACTTGGCAATTCAAAATTTCCAGAAAATGAAAAGTGAACGCTCTGAAATCTTTTACAGTAAGAATGAATGTTTTAAACAGTCTACTATTGTACAAATTTCTAAATCACATGTAATTCATAGCTCAATCCAACATCTACTGATACCAACTAAAATCAAATTAGACAGTAAGTACAGGAAATATACTTGATCAGGTCAATATTCCATTTAAATTCAAATATTCAGGACCAAAAGTCACAAGGGACAGTTCAAGAAACCCCAAAACACATCTTTACATAAAATTCCATAGTAAAGTTTCTTTAAACTCCCCTAGAAGACAGCTGATGCCACAAAGCCACTGTTCAGTAAACACTGATTAGCTCTTTTTCTTCCACTGTAATGTGCAGACCATGCAAACACAAACTAATTGATCATAGCATCTACTACTTTTTCTGCTCTTAAATTTAAGCTTTTAAGTCTCCCTGATAAAATTTGTGCAAGATAGAAATGGAAGTGTTTGATTTTTGATCTTTACACACTTACCTATTTTGATCATTCACACTTTTTGTGCTTTTCACCTCTCTAAACATTTCCATACTTCTCACACTTATTTCAGAAATTCTTTCACTCATTATAGCCTACAATGAAAACCCTTTTCTCATATTTCCTTTACAGATTTTGATATAAGATGATTAAAACTAACCACTGTATTTGAATGAGAATACCAAATACATAAAATGGTATCATATCTTCTATTCTATTCCTTCATGTAGGCTAAAATTTTCTTTGCTTTTTAAAGTACAGAATTAGTTTAGATTGCCAGTCTCCAGTTTCATCTGCTAGTTCATCTGTCTATTCACCTTAGTTTGGCTCTTCAGAAGTATTCATCATCTTTAATATTTTTAATCTTTAATATATTCTGACCACAAAATAATTCTGCATTTCCTGAAAAACACCACATATTATTGTTTATTCTGTTTAATTAAAACAGCTATTTTCAATGTTCCTAGCATTCAAAGATACCAGGGATTCTTGAAATATTTTCCTGTTATTCTCCAATCATCACAGACTTTGCCATTTATAACTATCTGTTCTCTATCTCCGAGTAACTCTTCTGGCCACAACAGCACTCTCAGAAGCCCAAAATAAATTAAGCCACAAGCATGGTTCAACATGCACTTGTCACTAAAAATAAATAGTTATACTAGTATCTTGGTTACCTGTAACCTAAGTCTGTCAAACCTTAAGTTTCCTGTATGTGGTGAATTATAAGAGATAAGACAATACAAATATGAATTTCTTGACATTTTTACTCAAATGTGGTCAAAAATACCTAGCAAAGCACCTGCAGATTGCAAAGAACATTTTGTTCTTTGTGTATGCACGGATCTAACAACAAACTGGAAGTTATTCCAGTTGGTTTAACAAGGGTACTGCATCACTCCAAAAAAGAAAAAGTACATGCAGGGTTTACTAGTGTAGAAAGGAAAACTCTGAGATTTATCAGTATCATTTTGCAACGAGACAAAACACTCTTTCCCTCTGCCCCCAAATCCACAGTATCTACACAGCTTCACCTGACGTAGACGCTTATTTGATGTCCCTGGACTGGTTTTTCTTAAACTGCAAAACATCTGCAGAGCTTTCATCCAGTCCTAAGAGAGAAGCACACAGAACAGTATCAAAACAAAGTCCAACACAGCTTCTTGCAGTGGAACAGACATGCCTAAAAAAAACAAAAAAAATTCAAGTATCTGAAGTTGCTCCTTTAGTTTGAGGGGAAAAAAACACTAAGTTTTATGTAATTCAAAAGTTTGCAGATTTGAGTATTAAAGCAAAATTCGTATCTTCACTTGGTAAAACCAAATAAAGGATTTGCAAATATGAAGGATTTTCCTTTTAGAAATATCAAGCATAAATAATGGATATACAGTGTGACCTTTACCAATTTTCCAGTCTACTAATATTGCATTAAATTACATGTGGTATATAAAATGAAGCAAAACCTGGTTGCTTCTGAAAAAGTAACAGTTAATAAGCCAAACTGTGTTCTGATTATTCTCTCCAGAGCATTTCTGTATTGCAGTCAAATTTTACTGCATATACTTCAAAAACAAACAAAAAACCCACACAGCTTTAACAGAGAAACATTCAAAAGTATCCTGCGCCCCCATTCTGTCTGCTTACAAATGCAGAAAGCAAAGGGGATGGATCTCATTCTGAACAGAAAAATAAACAGGTTGCCTAACACCAAGCTGAGTGTAGGTCTCTGTTCACGTTTTTTCTTAGATAGGCTGCTCAGAGGCATTGCCAGCTAGCATGATCACCTCTGAAAAGTCACTGCAGCCTGAAAAAGCTGTGGACAGAAGAGCTTTGTATGAGCCCTTAACTTTGGAGGATGCAAGATACATTACAGCCTCATTCTTATGTTTTTGGCCCCACCCTCAATTTTAGTATTGATCTTATAAACCACAAAGTGTAGTTTTTGACTAACAGTCAGTCTTCATGAGGCTGTATATCAAACTTTTGCTACCTACTCTCAAAGAATAATTGAACAATGTCATTAAAAAAACCCTGTTACAATCTTACCCTTTACATTACCGTCTCCATTAGCACAGGCACATCCTAAAGTGCAGCTAGTCTCAAGTAAACCACTTAAGAGTAAGGTTTCAGCTTTCAAAACCTTCCACAAAAGGAAGAACTTTAAACTACGCATCACAAAGTTTTAATGAACCGTGTGCTATAGTATGCACAGTGATACTAGCATGAGGCTACACTTCACATTACTACATTCAGTAATGCTTTGTACAAACCTCAAAGACAACATGCAATCTATTGGACAGCTGCTTTGGTATTTATTTACCACATCATATGAAATCCATCAAGTTTTCTTAATACACAAATAAAACTATTCTTTCAAGAAATAATACAAGGTATAGAAAGCTGAAACTTCTCAAAACAGAAGTATCTGTGAAGCATCTGATCTTCCTGGGCCAAAAAATATCTTATAAAAAACATCCCACTATTCTGTAAAAATGCACTGAACAGCTTAAATTATGCAGATCTAAAACAAAAGTAGATTATGCCAAATGTTCAGGAAAGAAGACAGGACATTCTACCTATTAGACATTAAATTATTTTTAAGTTTTTTTGATTTTAGAACACAAGACATTGCACATGTAACAAAAAGCCTATGTTCATGGTTGTGGATATTTATATATATTATTATTAATTACTATACTGCACGTTGCTTCTCAAAGACAGTACATTAAGAGTTGCATGATAAACGCCACTGCATTGTTCTGATGTCATTTCAGTGACTTTTGTAAATTTATATCAATAGGAAAATCTGTGCATTTCTGTGCATATAACATGGAGAAGACACTAAATTTACACATGCTCATTTGAGTAACAGTGTATGAGTGCTCTCGACAGCTTTAATTACATTTGAAGAAAATCAAATGCAAAGCTTAATTTCTGATGCAATGGGAGCATTTCAGACTGTGGACCGCCAAAACAACTTGATGACTAGGAACACTGTCATATCCAACATATGCTCTCCTTTTGGCAAGAGACTTTTAGTGAATTAAGCTCCAATGCTATAATTTTTAATCAAACATAACTGCTAGACAACTAACAACTAAATGTTACCAATTTAAAACAGAAAATCCTACTTTTTGTGCAAGATCAGGGCCAGAGACTACAAACAATAATGCTTTATGGACAGAACAAATAACTGTAAAAGCCAGTTGCTCAGTATGCTTTTGACCACTGGACATACCTGTATTAACATTTTAGTTCATACCAGGAATGTGCTCTTGAAGTAAAACTCCCAATCACTCACACTTACCATGCTCTAGTTTACATCATGGAAAAGTCTTGGAGAACAAATAATTTTTTGGGATTAAACTACTCCAAAAGATGCTCTCCAGAAACATCTAGAGAAGTTAACAGAACTTCAGTGCATGGGACCAGACTAGAACTTGTCCAAAGTATACCCCTAAGGGAGTATAAGTGGAGTGTAAGTGCTGAGGGAGTGTAAGTGCTGATTTCTCAGCACCAGCTGTTTTCTTTACAAATCCGTTACTATTGCATGGTAATATTTGCTAATATAGACACAGCCACTATTTGTTTGTGGTAAACTTGCTTCCTGTTACAGAAGGGTAATAGCATTAAATGCTACAAGACAAAAAAGTTACTTTTAAAGTTATATTTACCAACAAAAGCTCTCACCTGTGCTTGTTCTGGAGTTTCTCCTGCAAAGTAGAAGATGTAATGCTCTTCACTAAAGTGCTGAACTACTATCTGAAAACAGTTTGGCCTTGAAAATAAATAAGACAAAACCCAGAAGTTTTAGTATTCCTCGTAATATTGACAAACATCTTCACTTGTTGATCTCTGCCAAAACAAAGTTCAAGCCAAACTAGTACACTCCTGCTGTTTGACTGTAAGGAAGACTGAACATAGCATGCTAACTTCCCCTGCTCCCCAAGTGTAACATCATCATGCATGGTCACAGGAAGAACTCCAATAGGAAAATTTGCTAGGTGTTTCAAAAGTGCATTTTGGTCTGAATAAATTATGTAATTTCAAAAAATAAAATGAAAACCATGCTGCACTTCAGTATGACTAGTACGTTTCAGAGTCCTTAAACTTTTTGAACAGTCTGTACTGAATATGCACGTACCACTGACTCACAGTCAAGGCAAAAAAAATCATTTCATAAGTAAAAGAGCTGTTAACGAGGACTATTCCCACACACATTTTAAAGGTGCACAGGTTCAGCATTAGTTCCCAACCAATTAATCATACATTCTGAATTTGTTCTTTTAGGAGTTAAGGAAACTGTATTAATATAAGAAATCTTATCCAAATCTGTTTCGCAGCTCTCACAACCAATAAAATGTGTATTGGATCACATACTAATCAAACATATGTGATACAAACTTCTACAACCTTAAATGCAATTAGTGTTTTTTTTGCCATTTTGTGTACCTACACTCATTTGTCAAAAAGTCTATTGAAAAGACTGTATTGTCAAATTACAAGCTATTTAAAGCGCATGCTTGATTCACGGCCTTCCACATTACATTCAAAAAAACCTTAGATCTCCCATATACAGGTTTTCATGAAGGATCTCAATTCATCTGGAAGCGATGTTTCATCTTCAGCTCCTCCCATGCATTTCACTGCTTAGGGAGACGCTGGCATGGCATTTTGTAGCCATGCCAGAGGAGCATGGGAGCAGAGCAGGAAGCAGCCAGATTGGAGGCTACTTAAATCACTGCCACACACATGCAAAGCTACAGCCTCCACTGTACTTCCGAGAAAAGGGAAAAGGCAGTTTTTATAGGAGGAATTTTGTCTCCACTACAGTTCATCAACAGCTTCCCAAAGCTGTGCAAACATGCACTACCTCCTGCCTGCTCTCAGCACCACTCACTTGCCAACTAAGTTTTAATGCACAGCACAGTGCTTTTTGGAAACTGCTTAAGAGACAGTCACCATGAATCAAAACGTTCCTTGTTTACCATTGGCACGAAAGCTTCCTGTGTAATTGACACCTTCCATGAGGAACATTTCAGTAATTTTTTTTTGTTTTAGTTATTCTGGTACTCTTATCTATTTATATACTCCTCATTCCAATAGTTTTATAGATTTTTTTTTTTAAATGCTGAAGAGTAGAAAAAAATCAGATGGAGCAGAACCAGATTTTTGCAGCTTAAGAAATGCCACTAATTTTAATCTTTTACAGCTCCTTTCATAGAGATAATGTGAACTTAACCATCATTTTAAAATAAATATTAAGATACATAGAATGACCATAATTTCTATTTAATGCGCTTTTCTCTATATATTATGAGAAAAGGGATGCACTTGTAGGGAAAAGGGTAACACTCATAGGACTAAATATGTGTCTATTTTTTCTATATCACATTACAATAAAGGACACTGATTTTTTTTAATTACCAATGAACAGATGATGTCACCTGTTTGTTAATTATCAGTGATATCTGAAAGCGTCTTGGTTCCAACTTCTTTGCTGATAATCACATCACTTGCAGTTGGCATATTTTGAATATCAAAAGTAATACAGTAAATGAGACTTGATGTGAAAATGATCACTGAATCTAACTATTTTGCAAAAATAATTTGTAAAACTGTTTGCTTATATGACCTAGCTTACTTACTCCTTTAATGTTGGTCTAATCTGACGAGTGTACCAATTCATAAATAGAAAAGTACTTACAAATTATCCAACCAATTTAGCTTTCAAAAAGCTATCAAAAAGAATGCAGATGTTTTGGAACTGACAAAGTTGTTATCTTACTCTCATATTGGTTCAACAGGTTTAAAACCCTCAGAGGTAGTTCATAATCTCTTTAATGTCCATAAGGCAAAACACGGAACAATATACTCAGTGCTGAAAAATTACAGTGCAAAAGCACCCAAATTATTGCATTTTATTACACACAAAAAAAATCTTAACACAAGTTCTAAAATTTCTAACGAGAAGTTGTTTATGAACAGTCAAGTAACAATGAAATCGCCGTGGCTTAACAGTTACTATGAATCAGCTATATCTGTTTACATATGCCCTTGCAATCTACCCCAACTACAGAATAAAACAGAGTATGAACCAAGAGTCACAATGCTTTCATTTTACAACTATCAGATGCTAAAAAACCAGATGTGGACAGCTACCACAGCTCAGGTGTCAACAAGCAAACTTATCAAGCTAGGGCAACTTGTTCACTAGTGATGTTGTCCATATCTTGTACACACCTCAAAATAGCAGTTAACTGTCCTGCTGCATGCATGAAAATTAAAAATCAGTGTCCTACCTGCCAAACAAGCTGTCGTGTACTCCATACACGGAACACACACTAAGGTCTATTAATCCTTTGGGTTTTGTGGCTCGTTTTTCACTTTCAAAATAAATAAGCTGGGCATCATTTCCCTCTAATATAAAGTACAAGTTTTTCCATCTCTTTCCTTTACCTGTAGAAAAGTAAGTAAAAAGCTACAATACTGTTTTTAAAAAATGCACATTGTGTAAATGAAGAAAACAGAAGGCAGTAAGGCTTTTGTCAAATTACAAACAGAAGAACAATGTACAGTAAATTATAATCAAGTTATAACATCAGTATATGTACTCAATTTTACTCTTTACAGATTCAGGTACAGTTGCAGACAGTTCTATAAACATTTTCACTAATTCCAACAGGATTAAGCAAGTGCATATTGGCTGCCTGGACAGTTCAGTTCACATCCATGGGAAGAGTGCCTATACAGTCTGCAAATAATGTCCTGGTACCAAGTGATCCAATTTATGGCACCCATTTTAATTAAGAATTAGACTCTTGACATGTGAAAACTATTCCTAGACTCTTTATCAGCTGACCAGCACATAACAGATTGCATCACAATATCTTAAAACAGTACAACTGAAGAACAGAAATGGGAATACATTATATGCAATCTTGGATCAGAACCATGCCCCAAATCCACCTATATCCAAGAATCTGGCCAATTCCACATGCGTCAGAAAAATGTGAGAAGTGGAAGACACATTATATGTAAAACATGCATTTAGCTATTGATTAAACCAAAAATAAATCACTCATTGTTTAAGGTCCTCTGAATTAAAACAGATATGGAACTTTCCGTAACTAATTCATACTTAAACCACAATATCTTTTAGAAAAACATTCAGCCTTAATTTTAAACTTTGATGATCACAAATTCACCACAGCCCTCAATACACATGCACTAGTACTCACTGTTTTGAAAAGACAACTATAACGTGCTGTTAATATCCTCTGCCTACTAAATGGAAGAGTGATTTTACTAAATTTCTGTTCTATATGCAGGTAACGCATGCCCCTCCACACCTACTCAGCGCTCCTGTTTGCACATTTAAAGTATGTCATTATCCCTTCTAGCTAAAGGCTTGAAGTTCATTCTCGGCTGATTCCTTACTCTACCACATCCCTCCACATCTTCTATTAGAATTAGCACTCCCAACAGAAGAGATGCTTTTTTCTTGCTCTATTCAGAGGTTCTACAGTTTTTATTTTCTTTGAATGTGCCTTTTACATTTGGCTATATTTAAATGGCTTACCCATCTTTCTCACTTTTTACCTGCTATCCAGATCACTATCTGTAACCTATCCTCTTAGTTATGGTAGTTGTCATCTGCAAATACTTTATTATAGTTTTTCCTGTTTCCATTAAAGTTGATTAAAAACCAACCAAACAAAAACAGGTGACATTTGAACTAGCTTCCTCAGAAATTCAAAGACTTGCTCAGTAATAATTCTTATGGGATACACTGAGATGTGTCAAGCAGTCAGGTTTTAATCCATTTATTGTAGGTTATGTTGACCGTAACAGTGCTAGTGAATTTTTAAAGGTTTTGTCTATGCAGCTTGTAGACCATAATATACATTTTAAATGAAACACACTGGCTAACTTGGAATAACAAAATTAAACAAGCTTTGATCTCCAATGAATATACTGATTTACATTGTTCTAGCTCTCTAACCCATTCTATCAGCTAAAATTTAATGAGTTCCATATTAAATATGAATGCTTCATGAAAATACACTCCACTTAATGAGTCTGAATATCACCTTTAACAAAGGTGACTAGTTTTTAGGCTGCTCTCTGATTTTTTCCACAAGAACTGCCAATCAACAATTTTAAATTGCATGTAATTTTATTTATTATGTTTTTCTACTAATGTACTTAAGGAAAAAGAACATTTCACACCCTTTTTACAAGCTTTCTATAACCTTTTCACTTTTTTAACTTCAATTTTGTCCTTTCCAATGCCAGTACTATATTAAGCCCACTGCATGTTTTTGGAGAAACATTTCATAGTACTAAACAGAACTCACTTTTCTTTAGAAGATAACCTTTTTTGACAATATTTTTATAAAAAGCATCCTTTGTTTTGCGACGAATTGTATTGTAGATTTCTTTTCCATCCACTGTATCATTAAGCACTTGTTCTTGATGCTGGTAAACAAGGAAGAAATCAACATCTTTTAAGCTCAGAAATTGCTGGGAAACAATTGCACACTACGAAGCTGCAACCAAAATCATTTTATTGAATACTACCAAACTCTCCACTACTGTTCTCTCATGTGTTCTAATAAAACAATATAATTTTTAATACAACACCTTTGCTAGAAATGTAATATAACAATTTCTTGTGGAATGATTAGATCAGCATTATGATATGAGAAGAAAAATAAGTTTTAAATACAGATCAACATTTACAAAGTAGCATCTGTGTCTTTTTTTTTTAAACAATAAATAGAAAGCAGAACGTTTCAGTTATTTTAGTAAAATTTACACAAGTCTTTAAAGGTTATCTAGTTCCTAACAGTCTTCTACCAAAGCTTTTGGGACTGACTAATTAGAGATAAACTCTGAAGTAACAAGAATGGTGCAGATCACAGTTAAAATTGATCAATTCACACACAAAGTTGCACAGGTCCTCACTAACTGCATTAGCTCTCATTTGTCCTAAATGAGTAGCATTCTAACAGAAGGTAACAGGAGAACGCAGAAACAGGAAAAAGAAAATGGATAAATTCACACAGAGAACTTAAGTTTTGGAAATGTAAATATTAACTGAGAACGGCTAGAAGTCAAGCCAAGTTTGACCTTAAAGAGTATGCTGATCAGCAAAAGTTCTTTAGCCATAAAAAAACATGAAAAAGCAAGACTGTCCAAGCAGTGAGAACAGTATTGAGATGAAAAGCGATATATGCACAGGCTCCACACTAAATCTTCTATTTTTCTTCCCTCTCCTCATTCCCTCCCCACAACATGACAAAGACAAGATGAAACACACTTTGGCAACAGGAATTAAAGTACCCACACTGGAAGCAATATCAACTTTTTTTTTTTTTAAAATGAACTAGAGATGATCTTCATAACCTAACTATGAGAGAAACAGCATACAAGACAACAGATCTAGTGACAACAACTTTTAAAATAAATTTCAAATTAGATAGAGTAATGTATGGAGTAAGGGCAGTGTGTGCACTGACATTAAAGAAAGTTAAATGGGGAGCAGTAACGCCATTAGACTGACCCCAATAGCACACAAGACTACTTAATTATTTTTTTCTCCAAAATCACAGGACATGGCAGTATGTGGAAGGGAGATAAAATGCAACCAAACTACACTACTAAATTTTTAAAGAAAGGAAAAATTCAAGAATATAAGCAAGTAACTTAAGAACTTGATGCAGTCAGTCACACAGAAAATTCATCAAGGCAGAGAAAATTATTAATACAGGAACCATAAGTGGATATGCAAAAAGCCAAAATGAAGATTATGATTGTCATGATGCAAGAGGAATTATGGATCACGAGGAAGGTTACTAGTGAAGCTTTTCAACGATTAGTCTTGGGATTCACATTTGCCTTTTCTCTCAACCTCAGAGTGCAAGCTAAGAGCAGTAGACAACTGGGAAGCACCCATGACACATAGGACAATTGGCAATACAGGAAAGAACTGAATAATAAGGCATAAGTCTAGCAACACAAAAGTTACACCTGCTGATACTTACCAGTACAAAACAGAGGATGAAAAACTTGAACGGCTGAGTCATTCACAGGATGACTGAGTTATGAATATAATGTGGCTATGGTAATGACACAGATTTTCCAGAATATATCTGGCATGTATTTCCCACAGAAAAAGGGAATTACTAATGACATGGTACACCAGCTGTTTTGATCCATCACATTCAAGAAACATGAACTTGTACTGCAATTAGTGGTAGCAGCACAAATACAAGAACATTATGAACAAAAACAGCTTGATATGCTCAGCTCAGTGAGCTGACTAAGGGAGAATAGAAGTGCCCTTGTATTAATACAGCAGAAGGGAAAGCCAAAAGGTATCTTTCCAATTGTAACAAAGAGTATGAGTTGACAACGATTATTTAGGTTGGAAATCAAAACCCAAGTTTCTAACCATCAAACAGGAAAGCTTGGGAATAGAGAGGGAAGAAAATACACAGATACATTTTAGAACAAGCTATAAGTTTATGAAAAGCTAGATGATGTGGCTGGCTTATTATTAGTGGTCTCTTAGGAACAACCTATGCTTGGGGCAACAGTATTCCCGAACATGCACTGCAATCCCAGCCCCCCCCAATCATCCCAGAAGCTTTTCTGTGCATACAGGTTCCTGTTAGTGAGGGCAACACTGCCCACAAACACAGGGGAATGAAGGGGAAAACAAGGCTGTCATAACACAGCATGGAATGAAATCACAGCGTGGTGCAATCAAAGACTAGACCCGGGGGCACAGGGCAGAGCCTCCACACGTCGGAGCACAGACTGAGCTTACCACATTTTCTATTGACTACAAGCCAACCTTTGATAAGTGAATGCATATGAGAATAAAACAAGAGAAACATGAACTGAAAAAAACAAAAATTGGAGATGGGATGAATGCTGTTTAACCATAATTGATATCCCTGCCGTAATTCAGTTCCTAAATTATAAATACGTCTGATCAGTTAGGTCAATGTCTTCAAGAATAGTCTTACCTGCATTGGAACAGGATCTTTAAGGTAATATCCTTCAACAATCTGTTCTTTTCTATAGTGTTCAATGATGTCAGCAATACTGTTCAAGTAAGAAAAATAAGATTTTAAATTGGCTAATTTTTCCCTCAGCAGAGTAATTTGCTTTTCCATGCAATTGCATTGTTTCCTCACAAATTCCTAACAAATATCAAAAGTCAAATTTCATAATTTTATTTGTAGCAATGAGAACTGATACAAAACTGTATTTAAAACATATTCATTCTAAACTCTGCAGAATATTTTAACTAGTTGCTTAAAACGCCAGATGAGGACACTACATTTTCCTCGTTCAAGTAGCGCACATGCATTCCCAGCTCTCCAACCAGGCTGAAAATTGCTATTTTAGTGGCAATCATTTTCCAAGTCCTAGAGAAACTAGGGAAGGAGAATGTGAGACACTTCACTGTGCAAAGTAATTTTTTTCTAGGAGTACAAGAGTGGGAAATAGAGAAAGTATGTAACACAGATTATGCAGATTATACTTCAAAATCACCAAACTATCATGTTAAATTAAATTCTCTATCAGTAGCACTCCTCTACAGGGAAGCCCGCATTCCAATTACCAGAATCAGATAGAAATTGCATTTTGAGGGATCAGGAGAGAGGTAGTGATAGATGAAAACTAAAATTCAACATATCTTTGTGCTGCTTAAACTTATTTTGCAGTTATTGAAAGTTACATTGTAATAAAGAACAGCAATATGAACATCAGTTTAATCATTTATATACACAATATCAACCTGAAAATAAAGAACCCAATAATTAAGTGGAAAACAAAAATATACTGAATGTGTTTTCTCATTGTAAATATACCCTTAGCTGTATGGGTAAATGTAATCAGCAAGATGGGCAATGAGATCTTTGGCCTGTTACAATTCAACACAATTGTCTAACACAGGAAAGATACATGAACACTGTAGAATGGTAATGAAGACAAGTAAAGCAATAGAAAGCCATCTTTGTCAGCTTTTCTCAATCTTATTCTTCTGAAGCTATGAACTAGTGTATGCTTGATAAATCAATGAATCTTCCCACAAAAATTTTCAAGTTTGTAAGATGACTTGAACTTCTTCTCTATTACTAAAATCAAATTATTTATTTCAATTTTTTTTGAGATACAATAAATGCAAGATATTTTCTGCATGAGAATTTAAACCTTATCAAACTGCATAAAATAATGACTCAGTCATTGTTTTTTGTGTGTTAAACAGCTATTGCCAACAACTCCTTATGAGGACAATCAATAATAAAGCAGACTTCTATGATTTTTCAAGTTCATCAAATCAAGAATACCTTGACTGTGTCTCCTCTCCTTTCTTGGTTAAAAATAAATACCAGGAGGAGTCCCCCAACATAAGAGGCAATTGACTAATTTCTTCCAATTTCATAAAATGAGCTGAAGAATAAACTGCGTTATGGTTCTATGGCCTGGTTCTTTAGTCCTCTTCTCCCCAAAGTGAGCTCAACTCAGATGGTCAGGGTATATTTGCCTTGCTACTAAAGCAGCCCAAATGACTGAACAAACCAGACATTGCAAACACATAAGGATACAAGATATTTTCAGAAAAATACACTGGAGAATGTGAATTTACAAGTAATAAAAGCTGCCTAACACATAAAATGTAAAACATGAAATTAGAATGACCACAGAAAGAATCTAAAGGGACAGGGAAGAAGGATCATAACTGTTTTTAGTGTCTGACAGCAACAACAACAACAACAAAAAAATCCAACTTACACCAAATGCATCCAGGAAGGTATATACAAGTATGAATTAAAAAAAGAAAAAAGTTAAGCTTGGCTTGATTTACAGAAATAAAGATGAATCTCAATACTATATTACAGTTACTTCAGTAATTGTAAAATGTTTAGCATAGGGCTTATTAGGCTCACCAGGTCTTGGCTACTCAGATAATTTTAAAAGGATCATCATCATGAGCTGTATCAGCCTTTTAAAAAGTTAGGGGGTGAATTAGGAGGCTATTCCAACAGCTGATATTTCAGTGAAGAATCCAAAATGCAAAACTAAACAAGATTCTACACATTGTTAAATTATAAAGAAAAGAATTAACATGTTAAGACCCATATTGTTCAGCCTATCAAAATATGGATGAGTTAAAAAAATGGATTCCAATGCCAGTCGTCTACTCAAGTCTCAAATTGCCTTGTCTGTCAAATTAAAGATAACTTGAAAGCTTGTTCACTCTATGAACTGTTGGGTCAACATTTCTCATTTTGGCATTCTCATCTTCTTCTTTCACATGGAATCACCAGATTGAAAATAACAGCAAAAAAATGCAACCAATCCCCCCCCCCCCAACTGAATTTTACAGGAATTTGGAAAAACTTATGTAGGTTGGATTTTGGAAAGAAAAGATGGAGAGGAGAAAGGGGCTGAAGAAATAGTCTGGTATGCTTTTCCTACCACACTTTAAAAACAGAATTGAAACATTAATAAATGTTATCTTACACTAAAAAAAAAAAAAAAAAAAAAAAAAAAAAAAAAAAAGCGCAACATACATGGAAGTTATTCATGGAATCACAGAACAGCTGAGGTTGGAAGGGACCTCTGGAGATTCCCCTGCTCCAAGCAGGGTCAGCTACAGCAGGTTACCCAGGACTGTGTCCAGTCAGGTTTTGAATGTCTCCAAGGATAGAGACTCCACAGCCTCTTTGGACAACCTGTTCCAGTGTTCCATCACCCTCACAGTAGAAGTTTTCTTCTTATTTTTAAATCAAATTTCCTGTATTTCAATCTGTGCCCATCACCTCTTGTCCTGTCACTAGGCACAACTAACCATCATCTTTGCTTCCTCCCTTCAGATACTCATACACACTCATAAGATCCCATCTGTTCCTTCTCTTCTCCAGGTTGAACAGTCCCAGCTCTCTCAGTCTCTCCTCATATGAGAAATGCTCCAGTCTCTTAATTATCTCCGTGGCCCTTTGCTGGAAGCCTACAGCACCCAGACCAAGTATTCCCAAGCAGTCACCCATCCAAGTACTAACTGGGACCAACCCTGATTCTTCTAAGCTTCTAAGATTAGATGAGATCAGGCATGTTCAGGATGGTGTAGCCAGAGGTAATTGCAATAGGTAGATTTTCTGTTGGAGTTTCCATGATATGCAGTTAGTAAAATCACCAAGAACTGACTTTGCCATTTTTTCCCATTAAAATGTAGAAATTACTTCAGTAGTCACATTTCTATGTTATCCATAGAATAAACAGAAAGCTTACATGAACTACATGCTTTAGTGAAGTCCATGGGAAAATATTATTTCATTGTAGAATCAAAATAATTCCCGCAATATGTATGCTATACATTGAGACCTTCAAGTGGACAGCAAAAAGACTACAGATGGGCTATTTTGCAGTGCTGATATAAGAGTATGAAACAATGGAAGTAGACCGTTGTATGATGGAATGCAAGTACAGTTTGTTGGCTATATTGATCAATAGAAGTTTTGAACAATTTGTATACAGGGTGGTGGTAGGACATGCAAAGGGAAAAGATTAGTGGAGAAAGTAGTCTTCCTGTGCTTCACAGAATTCCCATGCTTCACTAGATTCTTAAGATGACACAGGAACTTTTTTCCCCCAGAGTCACCCAGAATAATTTTGGCTTGCTTTTGGAAGACAGGCAGAGACATACTACTGCTTATATAGGTTATGGAACTTTCAAGTCCCATATTTGAATATTCAAATTCCTGAGAAATGAAACCAACATATTTCATTTCAGGTTTCCTTACTATTCTTCAGCTTCTTACTTTTGTATGGAAAATCTTGGTTTATAATTTATTGCAACTATAACCATAATCAATACTCTGCAATCAAAGAACAGATTGGCTTTAACTATTTTTACACCAATTACAATACCAAAATTGCAAGAGAAAAATACTTAAAAAAACACTACTACCATAGAAAAGAGCTATTCTAATATTAGTAACAGATATTAAAGGAGATACCTTGAGAGCATTTATTGAAACAGCTTATTATAAAAAAAGTTCAGAGCTCTGTTAATGGAAACTGTCAAACAGATGCATTTAAACAAGCAGCAGCACTTCTTCATTCTGAAGTTTTTCACGATGAATATAAATTCTGCCCTTTTAGATAAGCCATAAAGAAACACAGACATTCTCTCTGCCCCAATAAATACTCATAAATAGTTTTATTATCTTGCATAAATTCATTCTTCCTATGTCTCTGTTCCGGATGCAATGCCCCGTTTGATCTTTTTCAGCCACTTCCAATTGTTCGGTACAATAATCCACATTAGTCATCATATATGTAAAGACTTCCTTCTTCCAGTGTTCACAAGAAATGAATCCGTACAAGAAATAAAAAGCCCACAGAAAGTTAATTCTTCTTTGCTGCTCCTTATTTATTGCCCTCTGCAGCAGATCTTACATTTAAGGATCTGGGGCAGTTACTACCTTCATTTTGCAACCTTATTATCTTGCATTGCCTACTGTTTGAACTTCCAAGAACTTTATCAACTTCCAGTAAATACTAACTTAGACAGAATAGGAGCCTAGGAGTATACTAGTAATTCCCTGAAACATATGAATGAAACTAGAAATCTTTCAAAACTAAGTAGATTCTCTTTCACTGAGGTGAAAGAGAACACTAAACCAGGTGTATTTATACATATATATAGACACACATACACACACACACACACATATATATATATAAAAACAGGCCTCAAGAAAACTGCACACCTGACCAACTGAAAAGATCACAGTACAGTGTTATTCACCATTGCTTATTTAACAAGTCATTTACAAGCTCTTACCAAATCTTTTCAACTTAGGTACCAAAATATTCAAAAAACACTGTAAGCATTTCATCATAACTCAGTGTGGTTTATCTTGTTTTCCATTCAGCTTCAAAGAAAGAATTGTCTTCGGATAAATGTACTTTGTATACACACTTCAAGGGCATCCAGCATTGAAAAAATTAGTTTCTGAAAGCAATAACTAACTCAATGCAGTAACTTTCTGAAGGTATGCTGTCTAATGTTGCAAAACCATTTGGGAGTAAGACTTCCACTAGATCTGCTAATTAGTTTGACAACATCTGAATGGGGTGCTTTCAGTCTACCATCCTCCTAATATAAGTAACTAGAAAATGGGCAAAGCAGCATTTACCTTCATGAAAGGCTGACACTGCAGCTAGCTTGATTTTCAGTAAGGATGTCTGGAGGCCAGACTGATTAATGCAGAAGGTATTCAACCAGCCTGTGTGGGACAGGCATAGGTCCATAAGGTTCCAATTGTTTAGGCTCACACCATCGTCCACTTGAAGACGTATGACCATCGACTGAACTTTTTAAGCTAGGAGATCTCAATATTTGCTCAGATACACCAGCTCCTGGATCTCTACCCACTCAGAAGCCAAGCTGGAAGTGAGAGAAATTCTCTACTGGGATGAAGAACACCCTGGTTCTAGATGAACAAATCCGGAAAACTTCTGATTTTCTGTGACAGGCAACGGCCTCCATTAAAAGGGGAGATGAGTTTTACTACCGAGAAGTCTCAAATCTATGACATACTAAAAATAGGATCATTAAGGATGGAACTGTACCAGTAGCTTCTCCCATGAAAGGGGAAATGCATGTCTTGTAATTTCCTTTTCTTTCTGTACTAATCACCATAGTTTTTTTTTTATACCAACGGCAAAACAAATCCATTCAAAGTTTCCTCAGTCTAAATGATCTGCACTTCTGACTAAAGCATCATTCACGCGTTTTATTGTAATTGACTTTTTTCAGTAACGAAGATCATTTTTCCCTTTCTTGTAAATACCTATTTCTATTATTTATACTTTGATGCCCCTATTGAATGTCTCAGATAAAAAAAGTTAATTTTCTCTGTTTGTATACACAAAAAAACTCATTATAAATAGTAGCTTCCAAGACAACACAGCATTCTCTTGATTACATGTCATGATCCAATTTATAGTGTGAATAAACTGGTTGAAAGAGAACAAGTTTGTCTGAAGAAAAATACTTCAAAAGAAACAAGTTATACTTAGGCTTCTGAAGGCTTTTATAACTTTCTCAGTTACAAGCAACTACTAAGCAAGTTAGGTAAAACTCTTAGTATACTATTGAAAAAAATACTAAAGTCTTATAATCACAGCAACAAATAATTATCAGGGACAAGTTATACAAATTCTTTACACAGGTACAATATACACATAATTTCTTTAACCATTAAAACTTACCTATTATAATATCTGCCTCCCATCATAAACTGATTGTTTGATGTTGGACATATTTTAAAACGCTGAATATTTTCACTAGTCCGAAAATAAAGTGAATAATCACCAGGTGTATTATCTGAAGGCCTCACCAGAAAACTGCACACTTGACCAACTGAAAAGACATCATAATATACTGTTACTCACCATTGCTTATCTTACAATGTCCTTTATAAGCTCTTATCAAATACGTTTCCACATAAATTTAGCATGAATTGCACACTTAAAGGACAAATACAAAGTCTGTGAGGTAAGTTTCAACAGTGATCCCCCTCTTCCTTACCCAAATGAGATGAAGTAGTACAAAATTGCCAAAGTTGATGTAAAATGATTTAGATGTAGCTGATAGCCTGCCCACAATTTTGCCACCTCTTTACAAAAGCATGTTAAGAGAAGAAAAGTGTCTGACAAAATATCTTCAAAAATCAAAGATTTTTGTCCTTGTATTTGAGGTATGGGTTAGCAATCTTGATGTTTCCATTTAAAGAAATATTTTCTCTATGTTGGGGGGAGGGGGAAAAGGGGCAGGGCCAGGGGGCCAGGGACATGGCATTTAAATAAGTTCTTCTGCTGTAAGGAGGAAACGGTATTTTCAGTACTTTCTACTCAGCATTTTGATAAAGACAAACATGAAATTATTTATATATAAAGTCAAAAACCATTTAACTATTTTAATTAAAATGATGAAACTAACTGCACTTGAGAGAATAAAAATACTCAATACTGATAGCCCTAAAAGATTTTTCCAGGATAACATTTTACTGTGGTAGCAACCACAAGTCACTTCAGAATTAGATACTCATATGTTCATACACAAAACCAGTTTTTGCCACAGTTTGATATTCATAGGATTACTTTGTGCCATTCTACTACCATAGTATTTCCATCTGAAATACAAGTACCTGTCATCAGCAAATTGTAAGCCTCTTGTTTGGAGATCTTCCCATGGAACCATCTTAACAAAGATGAAGAGAAAAATTAGAAAGCAAGACTATCAGCTCTGTTTTTTGGTTGGGGTGACACCCAAGGCTCTGGCACCTATGAATTAATCTTTATTTAAAAAGACCTAACACACATAGATTGAATAATCAACCATTGTGTTACTCAGTGATTCTGTTTTATCACCCATGAAATGAAAAACAAACATTAACAGGTATATAAATAAATTAATTTTGATGATGTTCAGATCTAAGTGTGTTTAGAGATGATATGGCATTGTTTAATTGATAGATAACTTGATAGGCATTATTTGAGGTCAATCTCATATGGAAATTTGAATCATGAAATGCAAAGCTCTAACAAGGAGATGAGTATAAAGGTTAAATACTGTACAGAATAACTAACAAACTGAATTTTGCTAGAAGCTGAAGAAGTAGACCCTAGCTTTGTTAGACTAGTGAATCCTAACTGTTTTAATCTCACACCTTGTATCTTCTGCAGAGTCTTGTGTCAAGGGCACTGTTCTAATAAAATTTCAGCAGTCTCTGTCCAGTCTCAGCCTGATGCTTATGATTATACAGAGTAGCTTGATGTTGCATGGCTATTCAGTTTACTTCCAGCACATCACATGCCGCATCTTAAGAGTTCATTCTGTCCTTTAAAGGAAAGCTAAAAATACAGCCTACATGTCATTGCATTTTTATTGGGGGGTGGGGTGAGGGGCAAGGAAGCTTCTTTTATGCATCAAAAAATTGCTCTAGTTTTAAATTTGTTGCTATACTACCTTTAGAGGACAACCTCTTGCTACTGGAATATTTGAAGGAATTCCCATACTCCCTACAATCCTCTGAGCAGCGTGAAGATCTGTGGACCAACAGTGCCAAAGCTCCAAGCACCTGCTATAGCTTACTTTGTAAAAAGAACAGTTCCTGTATTTGAAGGCATCCCTACGATCATTATGCCACTCTGCCAAACTGGTTAGCGGAACATTAGGGAGCAGTAGACTGAAACAACACACCAATGATTTTATTTCCCCATTAAGATAACACAAAATGCCTTCTTCAGTCATCAGTTCTTTGGAGAGTGCAAACTGGGCAATACAGACACAGAAAGCAGCAGCTGCAATTATGGCAAGCATACAAGATGAAAAGTGGGAGATGAAATGATCAAGCTACTAGAAATTTTCTATAACTTTCATTTGCCACTCATCTTTACTACTGAAAATAATATAACAGTTTGCCATAATATCAATGCATCATTAATTCTAAATTGCATTAATTCTTAAAAAAAAAAAGTTATTTAACAAGCTGGAATTCACAGCAACCACGATCAATTATTTTATATGCCTCCAATTTTCTCTTTAAAAAGTTTAAGTGTTATTAATATGAAGCTAATGTGGAGAAGGAGTTACTGTTACACTATCATTCATTAGAGTTAAGCAGATCTGAAAAAAGTCACCTCTAAGGCAAGTCCCATATTAAAAAAAAAAAAAACAACAAAAAAACCCAACCCACTCCACTGTGCATATTTTAGTGGAAGTGATCATGAAGGTACTCATCCAAGATTTCACCACTGCAAAACACATTAACTTTAGGCGTAATTGACAAGAAAGTCTTGTATTAGTTATCTATCTTCAGCAGCGAATATAGAAGAGTCTTAACATTAAAAAAAAAAAAAAAGTTTGGTTCACCTTCCCAAAAGTCTGTAAACTTCAGCTATGTGGTTGCCTAAGTTATCTTACAATTTGCTTTTAATAACAAAACAAAAATCCTTACATTTTGCCTTCATGTGGATCTTCTTCTCTTCCCTAATGAGAAAATTAACATATTAAGTACATAGCAACAGTACACCTGAGTTTAGAAAATAAATTTCACAGGTTAAAACCTTCTACAGAAATAAACAACGCTAATAAGTTTGAGACATTTTTGAACTAAAAGAGGTTTTTTATTTTATTCACGAAGTGGAAATTCAACTAAAATGTTATTTCAGAGAATTTTTGTTTCTGTCAGGATTTAAATCCTTCTTTGCACGTGACAACTTTTTAATTTCAACTTTTCTAAGGCTGACTTCAACCACTGAGGTAAAAGTCTACCGTAGATTCTCTCATACTGAAATACATTTCAATTTAGCCATTCACATCCTGATAGAGATCTCTGAAGCAGGTTAAGCCAACTCTGCTATTAGCAAAATATATATGCTGCACAGGAAAACTTTATTGGGACTCCAAAGCAACGGCTGAGCTTTAAAAAATATATATATATATATATATATTTATTTATTTATTTTTAAGTCCATTAAACCATCGCTTCCCCTGCAGTAATTCAACTATCTTCAGGTCACATGGTTAGCTTCCTGACTTAGCATAAGCAAGATGTATAAGCCAGCATAATTAACTCATCAATAAACTTTTTAACCCAGACTTTGGTCCCTCTGCCCCCATTCATGGCAAATATTATGGATTAAAAAAAAGATTGTAATTAAATGATTAAATGATTGTAATTAAATACATTCATTATAAGGACAAATAAATAGATTCATTATAAGGACAGCTAAGTTTAGGGAACTGCCTAGTAAATTCACAGTATCATTCACCTTTACATGAACTTGTTTGGACAACATGTGAATAAGTGTTTAACACTGCTTCTTTCCAATACTGAATTAGGCTTGAAGGTTTGTTACACTACTTTAAAACTGGTAGCTCCAATTACTTAAAACAAAACAAACAAACAAAAAAAACCACACAGAAAAGCATTGTAACTGGAAATCTGGCAACTAAATGTTGCTGGATTTTGTTTATTTCAATGTTATTTTTAACACATCCCTACCCCCAGGCAAAACCTCGGTTTTGTAACAGGTTTGAATATAGAATGACTTACCACTTCTTCTACCAGGTCTTCTACAATAAGACCTTGTTCATCTGTCCGTAGGTTTGTAACCCACATCCAGCCATCTTCTAACTCATTATGGACAATAAACATGTCTCCTTTAAGGAAACTGAAGAAGAGTTACAGTAAGATTTAAGTTAGAAGTACAATCAACATGTAAAGTTTGATGAGAACAACGAATTCTTGAGCATAATTTCAGCAAAACATTTTAGGAAATCTGATCATGAAAAACACATTAATTAGTATCCCAAGCACATCCTGTGTATTTTTCCTCACCGTTTAAGTAGCTATCATATATGAATAGTTATACTACTTTGATTTATATTTAGAATCTAATACATACTTGAATTCAGTCACCTTTAAAATGTGCTACAGATGCATAAAAGAAAAATAACATCACAACCATATTAAAGGACAATAATACTGTTCTTGTATCAAGGAGGATCAAATATTAAACAAAAGTAAAAACAAATTCAAGATTCCCATAATAGTCTATAATAAAATAATGCTTCTTTTATCAAAGCTAATTTTGTATAATAAAAGTTTGCTAAAATATCTAATATTTAGGCCCTTGCATACGAAGAGGAATGCTAAAAAAAAGGGTATGGAATAGTTACTAGAGAAGCCATGCAATTAGTTACAAGAAAAGCATAAATAAGAAGCATTAACATGTCCAAGGGAGCTTCATTACTGAAAGGTTAGTATAAGTTATTCCTTCAGTGTTATCTCAAAATCAGGTCACACGAAAACATTTCACTAGAGCGTGGCAGGAATTCTGAATCAAGTTAGATGAGGCATCAGGCATACAGGCAATAGGTATGAGGTACTGAAGCTCAAACACCAATCCAACTCAAAACTGGATATAAATTATCTACGGAATTTCTTTCACTTATGATAGGCTAACAGAAAAGGCAGCAACTTGAGCACAAAACAAACAGCAAGAATAAAAAAGTCTAATGAAAACCACTTAGAGCGAATTTTATATTTTGTTTTGGTTGATTCAGCTACTAATGAATCTAAATTCTGAGAATGGGCATTAGACACAAAGATCGCTCTATATCAGTTCTATTACAAAGAATGACACAATAACTTACTGCATGGTAAACTATCTGAAATTAACCCTGGAATACTTGAAGTTTTCTAAATATTAATTCTAATTAATTCTATTTTAAATTGTAAGTCAAGACTCACTGAAATACATAAAATCTTCAAGAGTACCTTAATTTGACCTGGAACAAACCAAGAACTTGGTCCCAGCTATGCTGTGAAGAGAATTATTTTACCATGCAGATCACCAAAGCCTAGCCAGACACACAAAACTTCAAGTTTTAAAGTAAAGTAAAAACTTTGTTTTAGCAGTGCCCTAAGAGAGAGAGAGAAAAGGTATAATTTTCTACAATTCTTGTGACCACAGCAGAGTAATGAAATGCTTTTTCCCCTTAAATTGGTAGGTGCAGCAAGGCATTTACTGGGCTTGATGGATCTCTATTCTCGTACATAGTAGGAAGCCCTACTTGCAACATACAATTAGAGAGTTCCCTCCCATCTTACCACCTTCTCCTCATTTGCTTAGAAAAAGGTCTTCTCAAAGAGGAGTACCCTCAGGGTACCTTAAAGAGGTCAGATTGGATTGGACAGCCAGCCTTGGGATAAATTTCCAAACCAATAAGGATACAAAGCTGTAACTCACATACCTTTCCTCTACACCTTAGGCCAATTATTTCTAAAACCAACCCATTCCTGATTCAACTGGCACGTTAATATAACTTGTGAAACCAAGATGGCCTCATCAGACTGATTAAAAATCACTAAACACCTCTTTCCAAATCCTCCTATTTTTTCACCTGGAAAACAAATTTCTGACACCTCAGGAAAGCAGTATCAATTCCAAGTAACTAGCATGTGCTCTTCTATTGGATATTGGACTGTTGGTCTTGTGTTCTTTCCATATAGCGTATCATGAAAATGCAAGAGAAGTGAGGAACACAGACAATCCCTGGGAATTTCTTGAGATCAGTATTTGAAAGGAAATGAGAAACAATTCACCAAAAAAAAAAAAAAAAAAGTATGAGACACATAGGCTGGCAATTCGATCACTTTTTAAGTGATTGAAATAAAACTACTGGGGATTACACATTTAAAAGTATCATTTGTTCAATACAGACTCTTCCTAAAAGAGGAGAACGGAGAAGAGAGGGGAAGAGAGAATCATTCTTGATCTATTTTAAGGATAGAGAAGTAAAGAGAACTTCAAAAAAAAGAAGTCACCAGATTTTTAAGAACAGGCAACAAAATGAGTGCTAGAACGTTAAATAAAGTTTTTCAATGTGTCCTATCTTATTTCAAAGACGGCACTAAAAATACTATTCTTACACTTATCAGATAGTCAATGCTCATATTCTCTTTCTAGCAGTCAGGATTGGTTTGACTTGAACTATTTATCCATTATTAGTTACTTCTGCAGGCAAATTCAGGGAAAAAACCTAGATCATTTATTCCAAACACAGACACATGAAACATTTTTGCACAGAATACCTTTGCACATAAACTCACTTTCTTTGAGGAAAAAATGTAAGGCTTTATAAAATTTACTTCAGAAGTTGTTAATAAAACTCTCCTTAAAATACAAGCATGAATAAAAGTGTTGTTGCCATACCTACCACCAAAGAAGGAAAAAAAAAAAAAAAATCATGTTTTAACCTCCCAAGTGTTACATCTAAGATGCAATTGGAAAATATTTGCATAGCGAATATATACTGAAACCATTACTATTTATAAATACTCTGATAATTTCACAACTGCTTCTACTCATTATTAAAAACATACCTTATTTCATCAGTTTCTGGCACTTTGGTGTAAGGTAGAATTGCTCGAACTCTCCTTCTGTCTTCCACAGGCTACAATTTAAGGTAATAGAACAAAGATGTCACTTTCCCCTTTCTGCAGCAGAATTCTTCTCCCCAAGATTATGTTGTTCTGAAGCAAAGGACTGGTAATAGTCATTCGTATTCCCTTGCTGGTTTTAAATTTTCAAGGTTTAAAATTAATAAGAGCTAGAAATGCATATTCCATACAGTTAGCTAAGAAAGCTCTTGTTTTGTTTCTAGCCTTGTAGCATGCCAGATAATTATGATATCATCTTTGAAATAAATTACAAACTAAGTAATTCCCATGAAAGAATACTTCTAAACTTTCTTTCATTTAGAGTAGAAGTTTACACAAGCTTAACATTCAGTTTAACATTCATATCTTCATTCAGATTTTGGGTTTTGTTTAGGTAGAAGCAGGGCATGACTTGTAGGTTTTTTTGTTCTGTTTTTTTAAAACTACTGTCATTGTCTTAAGGAGAGCCACTTGAAAGAAGCCCAGTTTTCAAAAACTTTGGCTATTTCCAGAATTCATGTTTTGAATTCTCTGCTAAATATACAGACTATCAGAAAACAAAAATATTTTATTATTTTGAAATACTCTACTAAGTCAGTGCAAAACTCTAGAGGTAACTGCATTATAATGGTGCTCTTTACCAGCCAGGAACTGCTCATTTTCTTATGGCAATTTATGTACCATACATTTGGAGACAACTGTGATACCTCATATCTAGCTTTCTGATCACATACTTTCATTAAAAAGCATTTTTAATCATTACTTTGTATCAAAAGGAATGCACTTATATATTCCTTATCCTGAGACAGCTCTAAAACCAGAACAAACTTTCTACAATGTTTTCTTCATAGAAAACTGAATATTGAACACAAGATTAATGATATTTAAGTAGACAACACTTAAAAATTTACTACTTGCCTCTGGAGGTGCTACTGGAAAGAGTAATTTTTCCCCCTTCAGCAAACAAGACACATGACTGTAATAACCAATTAGGTCTGAGAGTGAAGCAAAACGACGTCCACCAATGTAATAGTCTCCACACATAGCAATAATCCTGATTAAAAAAATAAAAAAATTATAGCAAAACATTTTCCTCTGTCAAGGTTTTTTTTTTTTTTAAAAGAAAGTTAGAATAATGTTGAGTTTTTAAAAGCAGAACATCTGCATTTAACAAAATTAGAGACTTCCCCTAAAATACTGGGATTTTAGTTGCACAGAAACATGGTAAAGGAAGTTTAATATGAAAAATATCACTTTTAGGAAACAAAGTATCAGGGAGATTGTTTAGCAAAGGAAGTTTCACCCATTTCTGGAAGGCTGCAATTGTCAAAGATCAAGTTTTGGTGGAAGTGGCACTTCCACCCTGTAGGATACAGTTGTCCATCCCTATATTTGCTTGAAATAATTTTAAGACTGCCACTCTTGAGGTTGACAGTGTTCTTGAATGCAGTACTTACCCTTCTAATAACAAACAAAAAAACCTTGGGCTCTGCAGTCAAATGAAATCACAGGCATGTCTCATCTCTGAAGAATAGTATCAACCAATAAATTAGTTTCTTTTGGATACAGTTACCTCTGCATATACTTTATGGATCTAAGAATGACAGACTCTCTAAGATTTGAAAATCTAGTAAGGACTCCTTTCCTTTGGGAACAGGAAATTATTAGAGACTACATCCTATCTGAGATAAAAACTATATTATGGTGGACATGAACTAATATTCAAGCTACTGCTGTTGGTTACAGTCAGCAGAAGTTCTAATCAGACTGTAAAAAATGACAGTTAAAAGCAAGTATTAACATAGTTTAATTTTCTGCTACTGCTTGCTACACAGTAGCCAGTGCCCACACAAGAATCAGCACAGCCAAGAAGCTGGGATTGTTAGCTCAAACACAGCATGCTGTGAACATGAGTATATGTTTTCTGTACTATTTTGTCTGCGCTGAGGAGAACTACAAGCTCACGTCAATGCAAAATCAGGACCTCTGAACCACAAGTCATTAAACAGCATATGCATTCAAGAACTCCCTACAACATTTGTAATGCAAATGAAACCATTTTAGTGCACATCTGGTACATACACTGGTATCCTGGTTAATTCCACTTTCAGAAGTTGACAAATTTGCATTAGTTTCTAGCTATCTAGATAGCTGACAAAGGTTTTTTCTACTGCTGAAGAGGCACTGGCCTTCCTATTTTGTGAAGATTAACATTACACTGTAGCACATTACTTGCTGACTAACATTCAAGCTCTTCCCAAAAATACATCTTACTTATGCCAAAGGCAATAAAGGAATTTATTAATATACATAAGTTGCTAATGATAAGGTAATCCTAGTTACAGTTTTGGATAAAGGGCTATTTGTATTTAGAGCAACTAATTCTAACGCATACCAAAGCTGTTTCGAGCAAACCCCCGGATTATTAAATACACAACTTCTTTGTTTCTCCTTGTTATTTCTCTCTCGAAGTAAAGGGGAGCTCACAGATTTGTTAGAACCATGCCATTCAAACATGTCCTGTGGGCTGCAGTGACTGAGGAAAAGATTCAAAACAATCCCCTTGGATGACTAATAAGAAACCTGCATGTTACTATAATTCTGTTCACAACAGCTCAAGACAAGCTTCTCTATTCCGATGTTGTTGGTTTCCTCATATTTTTGTTCTTTAGCCTATAAAGTGATTTTTAAGTAGCATGTTTTAAAAACAATTAAACCCAAGAGCTATACCATACACGAACAAAAAATTGTCAAAAATACTCAATTACAATGATTGTTTTCTGTAGTATACAAAGTTCTAAAACCATAAATAAACAGACTACAATATTTTAAAAGAAAATATTTAATTCTCACCTAAAATGATTGACATTTGTTTTACTAAGAAATGAAAGCACAAATGAACCTGGTCTCCGATCACTCTCTCGAATAAGGTAACTACCAGGTTTTCCTGCTTGCCGAAGACGTTCTTCTGCAATTGTTCTGTCAAGTTTTCCATGATACCACCTGAAAAAAAAAATTATACATAAAACAGTAGGTGAACAACCTGTGAAACTAATGAAAGCTTTCAGTTAAAACTGATGTATTCAAAACATCTCAAATAAAATTTTCATATTTTTGCATGTGCAACCTCTCTCAGGTTACCTACTGGCCTGTACACCAACGCACACAGCTTGGGGAACAAACAGGAAGAACTAGAGATATGTGTGTGGTCGCAGGGCCATGATCTCATTGCCATTACAGAGACATGGTGGGATAGCTCGCATGACTGGAGTGCTGTCATGGATGGCTACGTGCTTTTTAGGAAAGACAGGCCAGGAAAGCGAGGCGGCGGAGTTGCTCTTTATGTGAGAGAGCAACTGGAATGTATTGAGCTGTGCCTAGGGGTGGATGAAGAGCGAGTCGAGAGCTTATGGGTAAGGATCAAAGGGCAGGCTAACAGAGGTGACACTGTTGTGGGTGTTTACTACAGGCCACCTGATCAGGAAGAGGAAGTCGATGAGGCCTTCTACAGACAACTGGAAGTAGCCTCACGATCCCAGGCCCTGGTTCTCATGGGGGACTTCAACCACCCCGATATCTGCTGGAAAGACAACACAGCTAGGCACAAACAGTCCTGGAGGTTCCTGCAGAGCATTGGTGACAACTTCTTGACACAGGTGGTGGAGGAGCCAACAAGGAGAGGTGTGCTGCTGGACCTCGTACTAACAAACAAAGAAGGCCTGGTGGAAGATGTGAAGGTTGGGGGCTGCCTTGGCTGCAGTGACCATGAGATGGTGGAGCTCAGGATCCTGCGAGGAGGCAGCAGGATCCTGCGAGGAGGCAGCAGGTCACCAAGTAGGATCGCAACCCTGGACTTTAGGAGAGCAAACTTTGGCCTCTTCAGGGACCTACTTGGAGGAATCCCATGGGTGAGGGCCCTAGAAGGAAGGAGTGTTCAAGAGAGCTGGTTAATATTCAAACATCACTTCCTCCAGGCTCAAGAGCGGTGCATCCCTATGAGTAGGAAGTCAAGCAAAGGAGGCAGGAGACCTGCATGGATGAGCAAGGAGCTCCTGGCAAAACTCAACCAGAAGAAGGAAGTCTACAGAAAGTGGAAAGGGGGACAGGCCACTTGGGAGGAATATAGGAATGTTGTCTGAGTATGCAGGGATGCGACGAGGAAGGCTAAGGCCCGTTTGGAATTAAATCTGGCTAGAGATGTCAAGGACAGCAAGAAGGGCTTCTTCAAATACATCAGCAGTAAGAGGAAGACTAGGGAAAATGTGGGCCCTTTGCTGAATGGGGTGGGTGCCCTGGTGACGAAGGATGCAGAGAAGGCAGAGTTACTGAATGCCTTCTTTGCTTCAGTCTTTACTGCTCAGGCCAGCCCTCAGGAACCCCAGATCCTGGAGGCAAGAGAGAAAGTCTGGAGAGAGGAAGACTTTCCCTTGGTGGAGGAGGAGTGGGTTAGAGATCATTTAAGCAAACTTGACACCCACAAATCCATGGGCCCTGATGGGATGCACCCACGAGTGCTGAGGGAGCTGGCGGACATTATTGCTAAGCCACTCTCCATCATCTTTGAAAGGTCATGGAGAACAGGAGAGGTGCCCGAGGACTGGAAGAAAGCCAATGTCACCCCAGTCTTCAAAAAGGGCAAGAAGGAGGACCCAGGGAACTACAGGCCAGTCAGCCTCACCTCCATCCCTGGAAAGGTGATGGAGCAGCTCATCCTGGAAGCCATCTCCAAGCATGTGGAGGAAAAGAAGGTGATCAGGAGTAGTCAGCATGGCTTCACCAAGGGGAAATCATGCCTAACCAATCTGATAGCCTTCTCTGATGGAATGACTGGCTGGGTAGATGAGGGGAGAGCAGTGGATGTTGTCTACCTTGACTTCAGCAAGGCTTTTGACACTGTCTCCCATAGCATCCTCATAGACAAGCTCAGGAAGTGTGGGTTAGCTGAGTGGACAGTGAGGTGGATTGAGAACCGGCTGAATGGCAGAGCTCAGAGAGTTGTGATCAGCAGCACAGAGTCTAGTTGGAGGCCTGTAGCTAGCGGTGTCCTCCAGGGGTCAGTACTGGCTCCAGTCTTGTTCAACTTCTTCATCAATGACCTGGATGAAGGCACAGAGTGCACCCTCAGCAAGTTTGCTGAAGATACAAAACTGGGAGGAGTGGCTGATACGCCAGAGGGCTGTGCTGCCATTCAAAGAGACTTGGACAGGCTGGAGAGGTGGGCAGAGAGGAACCTCCTGAAGTTCAACAAAGGCAAGTGCAGGGTCCTGCACCTGGGGAGGAATAACCCCATGCACCAGTACAGGTTGGGGACTGGCCGGCTGGAAAGCAGCTCTGCGGAGAAGGACCTGGGAGTGCTGGTGGACGCCAAGTTAAGCATGAGGCAGCAATGTGCTCTTGTGGCCAAGAAGGCCAATGGTATCCTGGGGTGCATCAGGAAGAGTGTTGCCAGCAGGTCGAGGGAGGTGATTCTCCCCCTCTACTCAGCCCTGCTGAGGCCACATCTGGAGTACTGCGTCCAGTTCTGGGCTCCCCAGTACAAGAGGGATGTGGCACTACTGGAGCAAGTCCAGCGAAGGGCCACAAAGATGATTAGGGGACTGGAGCATCTCTCTTATGAGGAAAGACTGAGAGAGCTGGGCCTGTTTAGCCTAGAGAAGAGAAGGCTGAGAGGAGATCTTATCAACGTGTACAAGTATCTGAAGGGAGGGTGTCGAGAGGATGGGACCAGACTCTTTTCAGTGGTGCCGAGCGACAGGACGCGAGGCAATGGGCACAAACTGAAACACAGACACTTCCATCTGAACATGAGGAAAAACTTTTTCACTGTGAGGGTGGCAGAGCACTGGAACAGGTTGCCCCGAGAGGTTGTGGAGTCTCCTTCTCTGGAGATATTCAAAACGCGCCTGGATGCAATCCTGTGCAATGTGCTCTAGGTGACCCTGCTTGAGCAGGGTGGTTGGACTAGATGATCTCCAGAGGTCCCTTCCAACCTCAGCGATTCTGTGATTCTGTGATTTCCAATGAACAGTACTCTTAGGAGTGCATAGGTTTTCAGATAACCTGCTTCCCCAAATAATTCAAACTGGAAGAAAGCCCTTGAAACCATCCCAAGGGGGAAAGGCTCTAAATGATCAGCTTTTCTCTCCTCCCCAATTCACTTATTTAACACAACCAGAGGTGACTGATCTAACTCAAAGACTGTTTTAAGCCTATTCAGTCTTCAATTCAGGCTAGATTTTCCTAAAGCATAAATTGTGAAGTGAATTGTAATAACCTGTTTCTCAACTGAAAAACACAGACATCACAGTAGAAAGCCTGCATCTAATCAAGATGAGAGCAGCCACCAGACCACAGTCTAGTCCCAAAACAGTCTTTCCCAATCACAGTGCGTAGCCTATCAATTAAAACCAAGCACAGATGCATGGCAAATCACTGACTGCAAAATATGACAAAAGAATGCTTTAATCTGAAAGGGAAAGGTTAAACTCTCATCATCCAACCATTCCTTAACTCAGTTTTCTTTTATTTACAAGGCTTTAGTCAGATCTCTCTTTCTACTCCAAACTGTCAAGTATTAGGTTTAACAGAAAAAAACAGCAGTGGAGGGAGCAACAGAAATACAAAGCCAACTGTTGTTCTCACCACCTGTTAAAAGGGAAAACAGATATGCCCTTCACAAAGCCACAGCATGCTCTGGAACTACATGCTGTAATAATTAATCAACCCTGCACCCATCTACTATGTTTAGATGCAGATTCAACCTTTAATTTTCACACTGTAGAAAATACCAACTTTCATACAGCCCCTGTTCCATGCTACAGAAATCACTGACTATTTCAGCCTATTAACTAATTTATTCTACTAGTTTATGTGTCTCGCAAGAGTCAAACACACATTTTGGAAGAGAAAGTGACCTTTTAGATTAATATAATCAAGAAAACCAAAAAAAATTACAGAGATTATAGTTCAAAAACTGAACTGCTGGGCTGTTGATAAAATCATGCCAGAAACCATTATTTTTCCTATGAAATGGAAGTGAAAGTTTGTTTTGAAAGCTTTATCAGAACAAAAATCAGATAGACTATACAGATATACATCACCTATACCAGCAGAAGTAGCATCTACGTATATATTGTTTACAATAGCAAAGCAGTACCACTTGCTAGTATAGCTCTCTTTTGCTCTTCCTCCTCAACCTGATCTAAACAAGTTAAATCAGCAAAAGTGCTGTTTTGTCTGTACAACTGTATAGTACTTGAGGCTCTTGCAGAGAAAGTAATGTTAGAAATGTCTCATCACATTCCAGAATATAGTTTTGCTGACAGAAACCTGTAGTTTAAATATGTTCTCCAAAAAAGTGGATCACACTACCCTTGTCACAAGAGTCCTATGGGAAATGAAACAAAAATCAAGACTCTGCCTGTTCTGAGGTACCTGGGATGAAATACTCTGCTCTGGAGTAGACACAGTACGGCTTACAACCAGAATTTGTTCATTTGAAATAAATGCCATAACTGGGTTATTTGCTATTCTGGATAAACTGACTTTCACAAACTAACCAACTCTCCCTAGACCTGAGAAACTTTCCTGATCAAGAAATTCGTTGAAACCAACATTCCATGAAGCCTATTTTAAACAGTAGTATCCCTAAGCTTTTAGCTGTTCCAATTATCATCCACTTGAGAAAAATAATCTTAACTCTATTGAGACACACACTAGGTTATAATGCCAAACTGAAAGGCATGCTTTCAAAATGAGAAAGGGGGGAGTGTTAATAAGGATGCAAATAACTGAAAAAATTATAGTAGGAAAACAAAAAGGCAGCATTACTTGCAAATAAAACCTTCAGCTTTTCTGTAAGGGACCAGTATTTCTTACAGCACTGGTCAGCAATATACCACACACTTAGGTGCTCAAGTTTTAAGACAAGAAGTTCTTCTAAACAAAAAAATTTCCCTCCTTGCCAGTAACAGGCATACTGGTATATTCCATATATTGCAAATTACTTCCTCTAATGCTGAACAGGCTATATTTATTTTCTCCCGCTTAACAGTTTTATATCAAGCATAAGAGAAAACATTTATTACCAGGTAAAGTATAAGTGGGCTCAAAAATATATATTTGTCCCCTTATTTCAGGAAAAGTTTGTTTTCTGAAATAAAACTATCTAGTTAACTCAGAGCAATTAAATTCAATGTCATTGAGTACATACTTCAAATACTAACAACTGATAGAAGATACAAAGTATTTTACAGTTTGCTATATATTAATGTAATACATAAGTTATTCTATCCCACTAGCTACAAAAATAAGTGTTAACATTGAATTTAACTACCAACTGATATGAAACTAAGATACAAATGACAGTAGAGCAGAGTCAGTATTAAGCATGGAGAGCAGAAAACAGCTCAAGCGATATCCTCAGGAAGCCTCTGTAGATAGCACACATCTTTAGAAAACAGGATACACACTGAAGTACAAGCCTTTAAGATATCATTAGAGTAAGCAAAATGCTTTTTGGGAAATAACTGCATTTTTCCATAGAGTAGTTTCATCACTAGACAGAATTGCTTTATTGAAGCAATATACAGCAGAACAGCATTGAAAGATTTTTAAAACTGCGCATCTTGTGTACCAACTATCACCTGTTTTCAATATCATATAACAATGCACTGTGCTAATTATCTTCAAATAGTTTGATTGTAAATTGTAAAGAATATTTTACAAAATTACATCTCAATATGATTTAAGGATATTAAGTGATCAATTAAGAACTGTCATTATCTACTCTTTTAAAAATACTTCTGTTAAGTAGTAGTCCTTTAACAAAAGCGGTTTTCTTTGGCTTTGAAATACATCCATAAATGATTTTTCTTTGAAAACCAACTAATATACTGAGCACAAATTCATATAACTGAAAAATTTTAAGATCGCCTACACTGTATTAACAGTAATGAATCCATCCAGTGCTCCATACTATCCAAAGAAAGTAAAATAGAAATGACTGAACTACAGAGCAGTCTCCAGACCATCCCTACTCACCACAATTTCCATATCAAAATAATAAAAAGTGAAGAACACTTTAAAGGCCAGGCTATTCGAAATTTTGAGAGAGAGCAAATTCCAGATGTTCTGACTCTAACTTTCAACCAGGTATCTCAATGAAGCTTAAGTTCAGGTGTTTCTGCAAAAATCCATCACAGTGCCTCACTAGTGAAGTGCTTCTCACCATTGGAGAAGAGCTGCTCTAACGAGAAAACCTGGGAAGTTTGAGCTTTAAACACTAAAATCAAAGACAGAAATAATGCCTAAATGGATAGATGCCCAATGCTTCCCACAGACAATAGAATCAGTAGGGAGGGGGGGAAAAAAAAAAAAAATATATATATATAGCACCCATGGAGTACAATGCATTATACGCACTGAATCCACACGTAAAAGAAACCTGTAAACTATCCAAATTGTAATGCTTGTTTTAAACAACTTGCAGCCTAACAATTCTATTAATTGTATATATATATATATATATATATATATATAAACTATTTCTAGACTTGAATATAGAATGAGGTGATTATCCATCCAGAAGCAGAATGTAACAAAAAACCTCCGTAATAAAGACATTTCTTGAGCTTCCCTTTGATTGCCAAGGAGTAGAAAGAACAACAAAAAAATATTTTTCCACAAATGCTCCAAAAATACAAAGATCTTTGTAAGAAAGGAGAAAACAAACAAGAAAAAGATGTAGAAATTTGAATTTGGCTATGGTTTGAACAAAATAACGCAATCTATTCCTTAACCTTATAGACTATGCACATATTCAAGCTTGCATCTTGCAAATCTCCAATGTTATTTATTCTACTAACAGATGGAGATACAGAAAAAGAATTGATTTATTCTTCCTCTTAAATTGCACCAAAATTTGCTATATATAAAACTTAACTATAAAACAACCTTACAAATCCTAAGGAGTAAGCCATAGACAGAATATCCTTTTGTGTGCGCACTGCAGAGGGTGAACGTTTATATAAATATGCATCATTTTACAGAAAACAGGTGGACTTAAAATAAAAAATAATAACCACCCACAACACTAGAGACCAATCTTTTTAGAAAAACTGCTTACACAAATCTACACAGAATCACCATATGACTCCTGAGCTGATTATCAAATGTTGGCTAAATCTAGGTGCATCATTAACCTCATGGTTTCTGCAAACTACTCCAGAAAAGAAAGCAATGTACTCTGCATGGCAAGTTCATAAAAGAAACCCTTGTCCAAGTGTCTATAAGTAGCTATTAACAAGAGAAAATCATATACCCACCCCCGCCAAGCCAGGATGACAGGATTCCTTAACAGCAAACTAAGATTTTAAGTATTTCCATGTAGTTGCATCCTCAATTTCTTTAAAAAATTACATATAGCTAAAAGATCTCAATATTAATAAAGACACTCCAACCTGAGGAAACTTTATACTGAGATAAACTCCCCCCAAAAGAAAGAACTCCTAACCAAAAGATTTGATTCTAGGTGGAAAAAGTCACCAGAAGCTGCTGAAAACATCAAAAATTTAAGATTAAGATGAGAATGAATTTTTTTATAACCTGATCACCATGAAAACCAGACTCCTTACTTATCAGAACTGAGTACATCAAGCGTCCTGGAAATCCGGAAACTCCTTCCCTCAAATGCTACTGGAGCTTACAAGCTTATTTAGAAACATCAGTTTGTATACATTAATAATTCTAATAGAAAGATAACTCTAAAAAAACGCACAGTATACATTACAAAATGATGAAATATTTAGGTAGCACTGTTAGCTACCTTAGAAAGAAAGGAAAAATGCAAATTATTGAGCTTTTACATCAGAAAATTTGGAAGAGAAAAAAATTAAATACTCTTTTTACCCTCCTCAGGGTTTCCTGCGCTTCCTTTTAAAGCCTTTGCTATTAGCTACTGCCCCGACACGATTCCAGACTACTTCAAGTGACAAGTTTCAGTAAATAGGTTCCCTAATAATGATCCTCAACTATAAACAGTATATTTATAAATATACAAAACAGAATTTATAGACAGATGCATGCAAGAACAGAATCCTTCTATTCCAGAGTGATAGAGCAGATGTTTTGCATAAAAATAAGAAAGACTTGTTAAGACTGCCTGCAAATATATAAAACAGTAGAGGGAACCTGTCAAGCACTGGTAACATTTTATTGGTGCTGACCATATTCTAGAGGAACACAGAAAAATACAGGATTCTGTTCCGTTGCGATGCTTCTAGGCAACGCAACAGCAATGTTAAGACAAGATACCTTCTCCTTCCTCTTATTGTGCCCACCAGTGAGATAGCTATCAAGATATCTTTTTTAAAGAAGAAAGGAAGAAACGGGAAACTGGAAAACTACTGCAGGAATCATAAGAATTCATGGCTGAATGACCAGATGGGCTCCTACACTGAAGACACCCATGCCACCTAATGGGAAAATTAGTGTTCCTTCCCACACCCCAGCCACCAAACAAAAGGTGAATAAATATAGCATGATATTATGCTTCTCAATAGAACAGGCCAGTAGATGAAGTGCCTAAGTCACAGATGGAAGTTCTGGGAGACAATATACAATACAAAATAAAAACTTGATAAAATACAGGTCAAGAGTCTCTGTTAATTATAAATGCTGGCTAAAACACTGTTAATTCCTCCTCAAACTTTTCCCAGCATCAAATGCTGTTCTACTTTTGTTTTACTTAATCTGAAACTTCCATTAATATATGTACCTAGCACATTCAGTCTACTTACTCCTTCACTTCCTATATAGGGTCACATATAATTTTGTTCTGCTGCCCCTAACCACAAGAACTAAAAATGGATTTATAAACAACTATTCTGTAAATGCACAAATTATGAAATCTGGGCAAATCAATACACTAACCATCAACTTTAAAAAAAAATAGGTGCTTCCCTTCACAATCCCCCCACACTTAGGAAACAAGCCACTGGCAAAGCAGTTATCTAAAAAGTTT
Source organism: Apteryx mantelli (assembly GCF_036417845.1). Lineage (NCBI taxonomy): Eukaryota > Metazoa > Chordata > Aves > Apterygiformes > Apterygidae > Apteryx > Apteryx mantelli. The sequence continues at coordinate 55,095,680 of NC_090020.1, forward strand.
ACCTGCTAACCACATTAACTGCCAAACAGAAGAGAACCTCACGCTAAAAGTCACGTTACATCACATTTTGGTTTCATTGCTTTTATAGAATCCAGCGAAACCTAGCAATCCTCAGTATTCAGTGCAACACACATTTATTCATCAGTACTGAGTACAGGCTTCGACAATTATTGTAAAAACATACCCTTTCAGAAAAAAATCCTCTCCATTCTAGCTTCTGAAAGGAACAACTGCTGTAGAACTCTAGACTTGCTACCTCTGACAAACTCATCTGAAGAAACAATAACTTCATACTGCATTCACAGAGAAAAAGTATTCCACATTCACTCAAGCCACTTTTATTTAATGTTTCTCTACCCTGCTCTCCATCTTCAGCTCTTTTTCTCACTAGTATGTTGCCTCAACAGATAGCATGAGTGGCAGTATGAATAAATCTGCTTTGGGTAAGATTTTGTTTTAACAAGACAGTATTTTGACAACCTATTTCATTTTGTAAGGTTGACAGCTTTCAATTTTGACTGACTACCATTTCAAACTGATAATCACTGCTTAAAAAAACACCATAGGAAAATGTGAATTTCATTGTAATGTACCAGAACAGCTTCTGCCATCTTAATGCAAGACTAAGATCTACAATAATCTTGTTAATTTAAGATTTTTAGTTAAATACATAAATAGCTATGCTATTCCACATATCACTGGTTTACTACTAAATTAAGTAGCATTCATCCACTAATTTTGAAGACATTTCCATAACACCATTTTGGACTGTCATCAGCCCTTGTCAGTGAGCTTTGCAGATGGGGTAGAAAGGGCAGAAAAAAAGACCAAAACAAACACAGAATTGCCCACTCTATTCCCTAGCATCCTGTGCCTCCCACACAACATTAAGCTACAGCATAAACATGCTACTTATACGCTCCTGAGAAACAAAAACCACCACACACAAGAGCCGAGCCTTAAGTCAGTTTCACACAGAAATCAATCCTACTTTGGGATTCTGATTTTTTGACTAAAGGGAATCTGCTAAATACTGACAATCTCTTCCCACTCCTAGAAAATTAAAGACAACATACTAAGAGAAGACACATTCCCCTTTTCATTAGGAACTTGGAAAAAGAAGAGGAAATTAAGTATAGTAGGTGGTTGCTATGAAGATCAACACATCCTGACTCCAAACAGACTATATTTACGGCATCCTGATGGGAAGTGCAGAACTTGCATCTGCTTCACTTCCCATCTCTTCAGGTTAGTTACCAGGAAAATTATTATGCCAGCTATATGGTATTTAAAAACTCATTTATACAAAAAGCTTGGTCTGAGAATTTATTGCCTACAATTTGCAACCTAGGAATTCACTCAGGTTTTAGATTTCATTTTCTCTTTTTTTAAGATTTGTAAAATGTGAGTTAGGAAATGAAAAAGTGATAAAGCTGTACCTAAGTTTATATAGAAAGCTCCATTTAATTTTATATGCAATGATCAAATTTCAGATTGGAGTATGAACTAGGAAACACTAGCAGCATCTTTTATCAGATAGTTTTGTTTGGAGTCAGTAACCACAAATTCAGTAAGTCCTGAAATGTGATGCTTGTCCAAGGAAAGGCAAGGAAGCCCTAGTGAGTGGTTACTGTCATATAAGAAATAATGCCTCTTCATTTTTATCCGTTTGTCTATCACATAAAGCAGAGCCAGGAGCAAAGAGTCTACCAATTTTTTGATGCCTATATTAAGATATGATAAACAAGTAAGACAAAGAAACAACCATTTGACAGAATCACAGAATTATCCGTCAAGCACACCATGTGTGCTTCCTATAAAAAAACGAATGAATTAGGAGGAAGTGGGAAAGGGTGGAGCTGCCAGTCACATTTAAACAAATGGAATAGCAGTTTTGTAATTACATTCAACCAGAGAAACTTAATCTAGGTTTAAATTACAAATTTAATAACTGTTCTTAAAGAATCATGCTGGACTTTTCCTTATCATTTTAAGATGACAGATAATACGCTCTTTGTTTTGGTAATAAATCAACAGTTCAATGCCATAAAAGCAGATTGTATGACTATAAAGAAAGGACACTTCCAAAACAAAACAGCAGGACTGAAAGGATACAATTTGCTATCAACATATGGCTAATTTAAATGACTTAACCAAGGACGGTAAAAACTGATTTTGTATAAAATAGCTATATGAAAGAGGAAAAAGCATTCTGATTATTTTTAATCAGTCAGCCTACCATTTCTGTGGAACAGTCACAAAAAAAGGATAAAATTACAAAGAAAAAAAATACTTTGAAGTAGACTGAGGTATAGGTTTCTAAACCAGTTTTTCTAACAAATTTTATTTCTTGGATGTTTTCATATAAAGAATCTTCAAGAGGAATATACTCAACTACACAGTTATGCCCTGATCCTGCAAGGACTTCAACATCCTTTTTAATAAGGTGAGGAACTTTACTGACCAATACAAAAATCATGGCCTTTGCAATCTTCCCCTGAGGATGTACTTCTTGTCAGAAATTTTATATCCTCTGTTATGAAAATTAAAAATCATATTAGTATATGAGTTACAATACAATATTTTGACAGAAAAATCTGCTTAGATTTGTAGAAGTGGTAGTCTATTTAGTATCACATAGGTAATTATTCATAAATAATTACCCCAAATGACTAGCCCACTTGCTAAAAATATGTTCAGGAAAAAAAAAATTACTTACCCTTGGAGAAACATCATAACTGGTTCTAACAGAAAAAGCAGTCTATCTTTCAGAGAAAAAGAGAAGACCAAAATTCTGCATCTCACTTGATAAGCAATACTGAAGAAGTAACTTCACCTTTATGTGCTTTATTTCCCTCCTCATCCTTTGTCTAAACTGCCTAATTATATTTCTAGCTCCTCAGGGAAACGTAGAAGTTCAAGACTATTCAAACGCTGTCTTCACAAAATAAGGTCTCAATCTTTACAAACTTCCACAGAAACTCAGGAAATTAAAAGGGGAAATGATTTCTAGAAAGTCTGTGAAGGAGAGAGAGATTAATTAAAAAAAAGAATTAATATTACAGTTTATGTCCTCCACACAACTGCAGTGGCTCCTGAATTATTGGAAGTAACTCAAATGTCAGAGTTAACTCTTGCATTATTTCAGGTACGAGAACACGTAAAAATGAACCCAAATTCAGATGGTTTTTCAGATGAACGTTTTGACTTTACATCTTGAATACATCTGCAATCCTGTATCTTGAAACCCTAAGTTATCCACTATAGTTACTATAACTTCAGGAATAATATATTTGTAGATATCAACATAAACAATTTAAGCCTTTGAAACAATTTCATTTGGGGGAGAATAAGGTACCTGCTTGAGGGCTATTTTCTGTTCTAATACAATCCTTGCAACTGCTTTATTTAAACCTGCAGACTTACTACAGTTAGTTCATTGTTAAATCCAAAGGTTGTGTTTAGAGTACTCACTGATTACATGAACTCTATATAACATTATCTGACCTTATATTTCACAAAATATAAGCACAGAATTGCTCTGCCTCTAGTGCAAGATTCTTCTTCATATTACCAGCACAGGTTAATTGGAATTCCTCCAAATAGAAGGATAAGTATAAAATCTTACTGAGGATTTACAGTCCTTTTTTTTCAATTACCTCTTCTCTCCAAACACAGCCTAATTAAAAATAACTTTCTTTAAAGCCAGTTAAGCAGCAAAGCAGCAAAAGTTAGGCATTATTTACAAAAATAGCCTCTCTACTAATACTTTAACATAGAGAAATAGTTATAGCCACTTTGAATTCATGTCTCAAGACTGCCTGAATAAAAAAGTGCATGTTACATTACCTCTGTTTGTATCTGGAGTGGGAAAGCTAAACATTGGTTCATTTTTCTTAATAAGAAAGTAATATAAAATTACACAGTATAAGATTAAAAAAAAGTATAACCCTTTAGCTGGTTTAGCTTTTAGAAATGAATGTTCATTACTCTTCTGAAAAAAGATTACTGCGCTACTAGAAACTGAAAAAGCTCACCAACAGGCAGTTTAATCACAGTCTGGATAACCTCGCTCTTTTCGGCAGTTTGCAATATTGTTAGTACTGAAACTTGCAAAAGTTAACTCAGCCGCATCAGAGGGTTGTTGGTTTTTTTTTTTTTGAACTAGGAGCTGGCCCTCCTCAGGGTCTCGAGCATCATCTCCAGCGCCAAATCCGGTGCCAGCAGCGCCCCAGCCCGCATCTGAAAGGGCAGGAGCCGGCAGGCAGCGGTGCCCGGGGACGAGCGACGGCCGGGCCGGGCGCGGGGCCGGGGGCGCAGAGCCCGCGCGGCTCTTGCGCGGCGCTTCCCGGCGAGCCGCCGGGTTCCCGGGGGGGGCGCTACTCACTGGTTGGTGGGGGGCGCGTTGAGTGGGATGGCCACCTCCTCCTCCTCGTACTCCGGCCCGTCCAGCGAGTCGCCTTCGTCCACGGTACCCAGCCCCCCGGCCAAGGGGGGCGGCGGCGGCGGCAGCGGGGGGAAGGCGGCGGTGCCGGGCTCGGGCGGCGGCGGCGCCCCCCGCGACATCTCCGGCCCCGGGGCCGGGGCCGGGCCCGGGCCGGCCGCCGCCAGGGCGCCGCCGCCGCACGCCGCAGGCCCCGAGCCCAGCGCCAGGAGCCCCAGCGCCGAGCACAAAGCCGGGCCGCCCGGGGGGCCGGCGCCCGGGCTGCCCGCGCCGGAGCCCGCCGGGAAGGAGCCCTGCAGCCCCGGCGCCTTGCCGCGGCACAGGGGGGGGTAGTGCCCCGGCTCCGCTCCGCCGCCGGCGCCCGCCGTCCCGGCCGAGCCGCCCTCCTCACCCCCAGCCTCGGCCGCCATCATGTTGAGCCTCGCCCCCTCCTCCCCCCGCGGCCGCGGCCGCCGCGCGCCGGGGAGGCGGCGACGAAGGGGCCGAGACCCCCCCGCCGCGCCGCGCCGCGCCCCGGCGGGAGCGGAGCCGGGACGCGGGGAAAACTTCCCCGGCGGAGACGGGCGCGAACAATACCCGGCTGGGCGGGGGCTGGGCGCTCAGCGCAGCTCCGCAGGGCCGCGGCGCGGCTGCCTCATCGCCTGCGGCCGCAAGGGGAGCGGCTCCCGCGGCGACGCGGCCTCACGCGCTCACCCCGCCCCCCACTCGCTAGCAACGGCGCGCGCGAGCGCGGCTGCGGGACGGGAACGGGCCGGGGCCGGAGGAGGGAGCGAGCGAGCGAGCGGAAAAAAAGAAGCGGGCGGCCCGGCGGCTCCGCACCGCGCCTGCGCGCTCCGCCCGCCCCAGCGTGCGCGCGCCCGCGCAGCGCCGGCTCGCAGGGCGCGAGGTGGCCGGGAGCGAGGGCGGGGCGGCCCCCCCCCCTCCGGAGCGGGGTGACCGGCGGGGAAGCGGAGAGTGGTGCCCCCCCCCCAACGCCCCGGCCCCGAAAGAAAGGGCAAATAGCGCCCCACGAGGAAGCGGGAGAAGGTGGGTGTCCCGGGTCCTGCCGGAGTTTCCTCCTCCCCCGAGCTGCGGCGTCGCGGTCGAGAAGAGCGGCGCGGGCCCCAGGGCGGGAGGCAGCAGGGCGGCGCGCGGGCCTCCCCGCGCCAAGCAGACACCGCACAACGCAAGGAGAAGGGAATTCGCTCGGTGCCGCGCTGCTGCCTGCAGGGAGAACAGGTCCGGCGAGGCACGGCGGCGCGGGCGCTGCCGGGGCGGGAGCGCGGCGGCGACAGGTGCCGCGCTCGGCCGGCTGCGGAGGAGGGGCTCGGCGCGGGCCGGGAGCGCTGCTCGGGGGCGGCCTGCCGGCAGGGCCGGGGCGGGCCGGGGCGCCGCGGGCTGCGACCGGGAGGGAGGAGGGGAGGGGCGGGGCCGTGGCCGCGCGACCGGCCGTTAGGGGAGGGGGCGGGGGGAGCGCGGGGAGCGGCTGTGGGTCAGTTCAGTGAGTTTACTTGAATATATTAGGTTCACATCATATGTAAGTACCTCCATGATTCTCCATACATGATTCTTACATATGTAAAGTACTTCCATTGTGTGACAAACATATTACCAGGCAAAATAACATGTAGGTATCTTTTGATTTTTCCAGTATTAAAAGAGCTCACAGTAGCACGTTGACACTTGCATGTCTCTCAAGAGTTCTCAGAAGGCATCTAAACATTCAGGTTTTCAAAGCTTTGCATTACCCAAAAGTATTAAGTGAATTTCTCCTGAGGCCACTAAAACAAAACTAATACTCCCACTTTCACAGCTTTCCAGCCAACATCTTTTTATGTGCTGAAATGAAATTTCATATCTTGCCTTCTAAAGGCAAAATTTGCTTCTAGTTACACCACTAATATCAGTGGAATTATGCTGGATTTGTGCCAGCATCAATGAAAAGCAGAATCTGACTCTAGTCCTCAGTTTACAGGATTATAACACATTTATACCCTGCTGTTTTTCTGTTTAAGAAATTGCAGCTTCACTGGCAGTCGCAAACAACTTTGATTTCCACATTACCGTGTTTCAGTATTATATATGTAATTTAAAATAATCTTGTAGCTGTCTCTATGGGCTTCTATTTACTGCTGTTTACTTTCCCTCACAGATTTTCAAATAAAATGATTTTAGCACAATCTTGTTGCTTTTGAAGAAGTGATATTCCTAAATATAGAAATGCAGTGTAAATATTTATAAGATTCGCTTTACGAGGCCATCTTTTCTAAGTGCCTTGAAGGGCAACAGCATGTGTGTGGGTATGTGGGGACTAGAAGGACAGCTGTGCTATGAATTCCCTGCAAGAGAGGGTAATGAAACTGCAGCCATCCTTCATGAGATTTGTTTTAGGTAAAGAAGCTTTAAATTCGACAAGGATTCCAACACAGAGCTAGCTTTTTGTCAGATCAGCTGAATTGTTGCATCTCTGCCCCTGACACACAGTTTCTTTTCACTTTACAGGCAAAGCTGTCTGTGGCAGCTCACTTGGCATTGCAGGTAACATAAGCACACCTGCATTTCCTCTTAGCAGACTTTCCTCTGTTAAGGCCTACAGGTTGGTTTCCATTACACAAGCTTTCATGGGGCTTAATTTACATTAATATATTCAGATGAACGAACAAGAGAACCTATACTTTCTTAATACTTCTTGTGTGTTTACAAATGCATCTTTTTCTGAAAACCCTGCTATAAATGATGCTAGGATAGTTACTCATTCGTCCCTGCTTACAGCTGCTGTGGATGGTGTCAAATTAGATTATCTGAAAAATATCTTTGTGTATGACCTAGAGATAATTTGCAGGATGGCTAATCTGTGATTTAAGGTGTACAGGATTTTTTCTCTGCTGCCTATTGGGTCTGGTATCCCTTAACCTTGGTCTAATATCGAAATATCACAGCACAGATAGATTACAAATTTTCTGTTGTTAAATATCGTATAGCCCAGTCCATAGGACCCTTTCCTCCCGTGCCTACAAACATTCAACCAGACAATTCTCAGGAGCTGTTCAGCAGTGGGGACCCTGCAGGGACCCTTCCCAATTGGTAGTTTGTATGCAGCTTTCCAGTTTTGGAGCCCAAGAGAGTTTCCTTGCAGAGTTGCATGTCATTCTGTGCCATTTGGCTTCAGAGCCCCTGCACGTTTGTGGGCACACTTAATGGTATAGATATAGCCATAGATTACTGTCACTTTATTAATAGTGACAGGTGCTTGAAGTCCTTCATAGATGCAGTTCTGACTGCAAAGGATCCAAAGTCATATCCTGCAGTGTAATGCTGGGTGAATTCCAGTGGCATGGAGGACCTCCTTTGAACTACATTACCTATTCAGAGACCCTGGTTTATATAGGCTACTTTTACAGTATGCGTCACTCATATGCATTTGGGACTAATATGAAGTGTACCACAAGAATGGTGACATGTTCCAAGGGACTGAATACATGATTAAGAACTCATGAGTTTTCAGGCTGGATTTGTCCCTGATTTGCATGGCCTTGGGCAAGTCTTTTGTACAAGGTTGCATTTTCTCCATCAGTAAAGTAAGAGCAAGCTATTTCACAGATGTGTCACAGGATTAATTAGTTTTTTTACAACATTTTGAAACTGTTTAGCATTAATGCTTATTAGTATGAAAAACCACATGAAGTGAACAACCCAATATTTCAGTCACATTATTTATAAAGAAGATGTTACCTGGATGATGGTATAAACACCATATAAACTTCACCTTTACTCCTTATTTCAGAAGCATTCTGCTTCTGTCCTCTACCTGAGCATAGATTGTTTCCACTTTTCCGAAGGTGTTATCCACTTTCAGAAATAAATAGCAACAGGAGGATTTTCAGTCTTTCTGTTGCAGGATGGAATGACAAGAAAATAGGCTTACCATCACATGGAACCCAGAACACTCCAACTATTCGAGCTCTTCCCCTCATTGTACTCCCACAGCTATATAACATACAGTTACAAAATCAGTGCTAATTCTTCCTACCTAGGTAGCTGCTGTAACTCCATCGGAGGCCAAATGTGTTGCTGGGGAGGTGGAAAGCAGGGCAGAATCAGGGCAAGAACTTGAATACTGATATTTTTATTTCCTGTAACTCTTTACATCTCTCATGTTTATATTTTCTTTTCTTTCTTATTGGATAAATCTGACTTCATTCCCAGAACAGTTATCATAAGGTAATCACTGAACAGCCATAAATGCTGTCTACATATTTAATTTTAGGTCTGTGCTGTCGATTCTTCTGTTTTCATGGTACAGATTAGGAACTTTTGTTTGCATTGAATGTTTTGTTTGTATTGAATCTCTGAATGGATGGTTAATGGTGATCCTGTTTTTAAATTCCTTCATTTTACAAGCTCAACAGTTTTCAAGTGGTATTTCTGTTAAATGACTTGCAAATTATTACTAGTTTTCAAGAACATCTTTGTCACATGAGGAATGATCTCTCTCAAACTCCAAACTCTTCCATAACCCTTTGTCACTACTAATTTTTTCACCTATAGTATGATGTCCTCTCAAATAAGTGTTTAAATACAAACTGGAGTTCAGGTGAATTAAACCCAAATAAAAAATTGTAATCCTCATTGTAATAGAAATAGTATCCTATCTTTAGAGTCATAATATATGTATTTAGAGACATTCCGATTCATAAAGAGAATACTACTTGGTCAGTACCTTTATTCTTGTCTTTTATCCAAAATGCAAAAATATTTTTATATGTATATATATGTATATATATGAAATAATGAACTAATTAATAAGGATTGTCATTGAGGTAATTATTGGGATGTGATACCTTTCTTTTCAGTTTCTTTTGTCTGTCTTGCAAAATGGCTTAGAAAGCTTTTCTATAGTTGTCTCTCATTTTTTACTTTCTCTTTTTAATTGTAGAACAGTACCATTATACAGAGGCATAGATTTTCCCTTGTCTGACTTTGCTTCAGGCTGCATCTGGAAAAAAAATTTTTTCTTTTCCTCTGACTTTGCATATTTCATGGTTTTGCTGGTGTAAATTAAAAGTGTGGTACTTTCCTTCTTTTTTTTTTTTTTAAGCCCTCTGTGCACATAGCAAATCTTTTTTTCTCTTGGGAACAAACCGATATTACAGTTTGATGCTCAGCCTTGGCACAACATGTCTTTGAGTCTGAAACCTTATGTTAGTTAGAACATTGAGGCTCAAAATCCGTCCTTCCCAGCAAATCCTGTTACTCACTGATCTGAGTGTGGCCATACTTTTATCCCCTCTATCCCAGTCTTGAACATTGGTGAATTTTTTCTTCCCTTCTTATTTGTACGTCTTGGCAGATTTGCTCTAACCTGTTTGTGCCACCGTTGTCTTGAGAATTGGCTTTGGAAAGCATAAAATTTCTGTGGCATACAGTTTAAATGTTGTAAAGAGCTTACTGGTTTAAACAGAGTAATTATTTTACTGTTTTCTTTTTTAAATTCATTTCTTTCATTTGAGTGTAATACACTTGTGTCACTGTGTATGTTCTTACCCTTAATTATTTCCACATTACCACTGAATTTTTAAAATACTGGGTATTTGTAATGTATTTTTCAGTTGTTACATTTCTAGTTTTAGACCATTTTCTGTCTCCTGAGATCTAGAATGGTTGTTTTTGACATGTCTATGGAAACATACGATATTCATCTGAATGAATGTTCATCTTGGATGATATAAAATATAGTATATCAGGAAATGAATTATTCAAAAACATCTTTTTAAGCAAGAACAGCAACATTCAGTAGCAGTCTGTTTGGAGGCACTGCACAGTCTCATGGCCACATGTTGGCCCTTGCTAACAGAGTCAGAAGCTTTGCTTGCTGCTGCTCTTTGCCTGGTAAGTCTGTATCTGAGTTTTTGTTCTTTCAGACCTTCTAAAAATACAGCTATGGCAACAAAGCAGACTATTTTTTTCCCCTGAATCCTAACTAAGAGCTGTGAAAGTTTATCTGTAAAGGCTAATACCAGTAAGAGTAAACATAGCATAAGAGAGTACAAAAATGAAGTTGGTGTACAATAAAAACAATGAAGTTGTGTATCAGATTGCATCAGATTTTCCGGTGGCCAAATACTTTGCTATAATTTCTATATGTGTCTGAGAAAATACGTATTCATTGATGGCCATGCAATAGCTTTTTACCACTTTGCAGAATTTTGCCTTTTAGAACAGCCACTGCGGTTAGACTCTTAGACCCATTGTACATGCTAGGTTTAGACTGGTGTTCTAGCACTTCACATGAACCTCCTGCAGTAGGTGTTTTAAAAATAGACATAGATAATGAAAACTTCACTGGTTCTCGTATTTAGAGCTGGGGAGGTATTTAGAGCTGGGGAGGTGGAAAGGAGTGTGCTGTAATTTGTTACTCCTTGATAACTGTCACCTTGTATCTGGCAAAATATATTGACAAAAGCAGTACAGTTGAGAGATCAAGCTTATTAGACATAGCACTGTCAAATGCAGCTGCACTGCCCAAAACCTGTGCTGCTTTTTCCTCAAAGTACTGTGCTGTGCCGTGCCGTGTGGTCTACAGGCTTGGGTCAGTACTAACTTGAAGATGTCAGTATTATGTTTAAATTAACCGGCAGATCTAAAAATTCATGAACTAGTCTAGAGACTGTCAGCCTTAATTCATAGTTCTTTAATTTCCATTCTATATTATTGCATATATTTAAATATGAGAGAGACCTGTCTATTTATACTTGTCTATATTTATAATTTATTTCTTGAAATATGCACATAAAGCCAGTATGGATTCTGTCCTGAGCCTATATGTATTGAGAGACTTCATTTATAGACCTTTTAAACAGTTGTATTATTTTTTTAAGCAACATTAAAAAATCCTCTTTTTCAGAAGCTGATTTGGGATTTATTTACCTATTTTCCATAATAAAAGACAAAAAATGATTTATAAAGGACAAACATTTTTCCTTTGTGAATTTGACGGTATTTCACTCGTAATAATTTTCTCTGCTTAGTTAATTATAGGCCACTTCCATAAAGGTTCTCATTAATGAATGGCCTTAGGTTTGTGCTCCATGTCTCTGACTTTGTTGATGGACAAAAATTTACAGAGATGAACATTTTTGTATTTTTGCAGCTGTTTAGGTATCCTTTGGATGTTTGTAGAGATGCTTTTATGGGAGCTGGAGAAAGGAGAAAAGTTTGATAAGAATGAACAAACAGGAAAATGTGAATATGCTCATACTACCTACAGAACTTCCTCTGAGACCCATTATGTAATCTGTGTGGGATGATCCCAGCCTTTGCTTGGAAGACTGTCTTTCAGTTCAGACTGGGGCAATTTTTCATGCTACCCTGACACTGTTAAACAAACAGCTAATCACACTGTTGAGATTATAGGTATATATCATTTACATTCATTTCAATAGCCTGATTTCTCACTTGGTAGTTATTAGTTGCAATGACTTAATATAATCCTCCCAAGTATATCTTGTATTTAAATAAAGGATATTTCTGTCATACCTAACAGGTGTCCACATAAATTAAATTATATACATGTCCTCTAAAAATCAACAAAATAACTCTAATATGAATATTATTTAGCAGGCTCATACTCTGCATTAACTGTAGAAATTGATATTCTTGTTTCATAGAACAATTTGAGTGTAAAATCCAAATAGGATATCTATTTCTAGGTATAGCTGTAATATAAATAACAAAAACCTATATATTGGTCTTTTCAAAGAGTATTTGTTTAGTAGAGCTGATAAAATAATAACAGTGGAAATTATTTATTTTTTAATTTTGGAATTTCACTTTAGTTTCCAGTTACCAAAAAACTGTAATCAGCTCTTTTGACCTGACATTTTTCAGTGAAAGTCTTCATCAACAGTGTCACTGAAGATGAAAAACCAGGAAAGGAAATACAGTCATGAATTTGGACATAACGTAGCTAGATCTAATCTCATGGACATCAAATCTGCCTAGAGCTTTCCAGTAGTTTTTGAAGATGACTGCTCATACGGTGTCAAAAAAATTGTGTATACACCTACTGAAGGTAAGAAACCAGTATCTGCATGTCAGGCATATACAATATATTTGCAAAATTGGTAACTGTGTCTAAGTTCTTATTTACACGTTTAAATTATCCATTCAGTTTATGAAGATTCCTATTTCCATATGGGTATGTATATAGTCTGTGAAACAAGTTCCTTCAGGTATTACACTGGGAGCTTCGGTGTCCTGTTCTTCTACCTACAAGGTAGTTCCTATGTGTCCTCCATCCTAGGATAAGTTTTTCAGTTAATAGATGTTTTAAATTACAAAGATGAAACAAAATGTTAAAATCCAGTGTGCTAAACCCCATTTTTAGCTATTTTTGTTACAGGATTAAGACACTATGTATTAATCTAGCTGCGGAAATTATTAGGTGAAATTCTATGGCCTATACTGTATATTTGCCCAGACTCATACCTTTTAAGACCTTTTATAATCTGTTACTCTGAATGTACTGCTCAAATTCTCTGTTTATTAATGCTTCAATTATTATTCTGTTTCCTGCTTATGATAATATTTGCTTGTATGTAAGAAATTATTTTAAGCCAATTGCATTTCCTTGACTGACTTTGAAATCAGTTCCACAGTTCTAAACTAAAGACTAGGCACGTGACTAGACTGTAGGTTTAGTGTGTGGTATAACTCATTCCAGAGTAAACTAAATATAATGACCCAGCTGTTACTCTGCTGGATTTTAACCAATTGTGGATCAAACGCTAAGAGGTATTAAACAGGAGATCACTAGGTGTCATCCCACTATTCTCTTTGAGTTTAAATGAGAGATATCTGAAGAACTAATGGCAGGGGTGAAATCACTGCTGAACCTGATTACTTTAAAAGGAGCAGAAGTCTGCTATATATGCTTCAATGCAACGTTCTTCATGGTTGGGAAGATGGGATATTCAAATAGCATCTGATGTATGGCATCTGCTAAATGCAGACAATTATTTTAGCAGCAGCTAACAGTTAGTTATAAATAAAGTTAATTACACTTGACATTTAAATTGTAACTTCCAGGCACAATTTATATTTAATCTAAGATTTTGCCAAGATATGCTGGTATATAGTTTATTTGCTGCTTTCAGCTTCCATAAATGTCCTTGCAACTTTCAGTGACATAGTGCAATTTGCAGTGATATTAATTTCCTTATAATCGGTGATTACACATGGATTTTGATACTGTATATGTGTTTGTATACGTATGTATAATTGTGAAATGTGCAACTATTTAGAGAAATATTTTCATTGCAGAGTATATAACAGGAATACACAAAGCTACAGCCTCTATTCTGAAAATTTTTCCATACAAAGAGCAGCACCTGCATAGAATTTGTTGCAGGAGCAGGGTCTGGTCAGTGGTAGCACAGCAGATGGAAAATAGAGGAGGTTAAGTACTAAAACCCTTTTATTCCAGCTAATGAGAAGTTTCATTGTACCAAGTTAGAATGAATTTGTACACCAAGGATCAAATCTTTCTGCGTGGATAACAGTGAGTGAAGAGGACAGTGGATTCTCTGTTAAACATTTTTTTTTTGTCTGCTTTTTCTAAAGTGCATGCTGTCATTCAATTGGAAATTAAGTTAGGGTAGTTTTGTGGCTCATGTCACACAGGGCTTAGATTAGATGATTGTGATAGTCTTTTGTGGCTCTGCAAATTTAGGAAAATTTGCAGGGGTGTGGTTCACATGGTGGAAGAGGCTTCTAGAGTCTCCTTCTTTACATACACAAGCAATAAGCACATCCACAGTCCCTCCATCTAGAGTATAGAGGCTACATGATGAAATGTGCTACTTTATGTAACACTAAGAAAACATTTTAATAGTAACACAAAAAGAAGCGGAAGCAGATGATGTAGATATAATCCAGTTGGTATTTTGAGAGGCTTTGCTTTCTGAGAAAAGGAGCTTGCATCTGAAAGAGTATTATGAGCTAAAGGTAACTCTGCATTTGGTGGTTAGAGGAGAGTCAATGAAGCTCTCAGTGGACTTTCAGTATCTCTCTGATACTGAAGGTTAGAGACCAGAGGTTTTCCTCTGGGGCTGGTGAGACAAGCTCTAACCATTTTAAACAGAGATGCAGTAAATCAGAAGCTATTTTCTCTCTAGGGATAAAAGGACCTGGCTTGTGGCTAAATTCATGCAGTATGATAGTCAGCGATTCCAAAGTGAATAAAGTCAGGTTGGCAAGTTTCAGACAAGGCTTAAGTGTCGCTTTTTATTGGAATTGGAGCTGGCAGTGAGGATGGGTCTTCACTGGTGCATACCTATCTAGACTTTTGAGCCTACTGCTGCTGCATTTAAAATGCATAGAACTGGTGAGAGATTAGGTCATGTCAGGTCTGCACAAGAAAATAGAGTTGTCCCTTCTCCCTAACAAAGGGTGCTTCTTAACATTCATGCTTACTAGTTTTTGCTTCTGAGTAGGGGGACTGTGCACTGTCACATTGCTTCCTACTATCACCTCCTACCCTTAATTGTGTTGCATAACAATTTCATGCCTCAGGTTAAAGCAGATGCTAATTTAAAAAGTTATGGGCTTGTGTACATGAGCGGTTTACACCAGTGCACATGATAACGTTCCAGACTACAACTGAAGTTTAACTTACTTTGCTGTAACTGGAAATTCCTGTGGAGAATTTATTCTTGTGGGAACGAAGAGTAAATTGCATGTAGTTTGCAAAACATAAGTTTGTTTGGTTGCAGCTGTGTTCCAAATTTTCTAGCAATTCTCCATTTGCCTTCCTGTTCTGCTTTCTCACCCTTCCAACCACTTTACAGTCCTAACCAGCCAATCTACTTATTGGTATGACCTCTAGAGGATAGAGCACATGGACGTCACCAATGCCTGACATGAGCTTCTTGTTTGAATGCTAGGGGTTGGCCACATTTTGCCTTTATCTGACACTTCTGATATCAGCATAGCTAGCAAACATATTACTTTAGCTAGACCTGTGCCATACTTCTTCACCTGAGCTAAGATCATGGGTCTTAGCAGAGCCTAGGAAGAAGGGGAAACAAATCCTAGCCATCAGATAAAGAAAATATGGCATATTTGAGAACAGTACCTTGGCAGCAGAGAAGCAAGGTCTCAGTTGGGTTACTGTGCAGTGCCATAGCAAAAGTAAGGTGCCTGCAAGAAAGTTAAAAGCAACCAAGCAGTTCGATAAGCAGCAATTTCTTTGGAATTTGTGTCATACTTTCCTATGCATCCTTACCTCCTGCATCTTCCCACATTATCAACACCTCTTACGTAAGTACTGCCTGAGAAAGAGACAGCATAAGATACAGTTGTTTCTGAGCTATGGGAGGACTATTTGGTTGAAAGCCACATGCAGACTAGTGGCAGACCAAAGAGCTCACCCTGAGGCCTTTCTCTCTGGGGGGCATAAGTTGTTTAGGGGAGTCTTTACACCTTACCCTAATTTTCCTAAAACTTAAAGGAAATTAATTACTTCTGAGCCCTGGTAGAGATTGGGTCAACAGGTGGCAAACGGCTTCAAAGGTTATTGGAGGAGACAGACATTTACACACATACACACGTGCACGCACAGGCACAGAACATAATCACATAAATCTCATTTTCTTAGAAAGCAAGGCTAAAAAAAGACTAGCATAGCAAAGTGTTTATTAAGTGCCATAAATACTGTGGTTCATGTATGGTGCGTGCATGTTTTTAATCATTTATGAAATCAGTTAATTGCTTTAACTTATAAGAAAAAAATCTTGTCAATCAGTAAAATCTTAGCAAGGTACATTTTTATTAACATAACATTTAGAAAGGCTATTTTTATTAACAGGAACTCCATCTGTGTTTCTTCAGTGTACTAAAAAAAATTGCAGCAGTATGAAAACTTCGTATTGGTGACACATTACCTGGAGAAACTTACAAGTTACCAATGTTATCAGTTCCTAAGGTGCTAAAACTCATTGGAAAACAGCAATAATGGTACCACAAACTTTAAGGCTGCCACAAGATGCATGAAATTATATATTTTAGATGCAGAAAGAATTCTATTAGAGCTGTAGGAACTGCTTACCTCGATCTCCCTTTCCTAAATACGTGGCTATGCCTTCCAGCAATCCAGAAAGTCAGTATTCTGTTGAGTGATAGTAATGCACACTATTGGCAAAGACAGACCCAGTCCTAGAAGGAGAAGTTCCTCAGCTGTTTCATAAAAAGTAGCACATTGGTCAGTGCCAACAAATGGAGAAAAAGGGTGATGGAAACTATAATCCTCTTAATCCCAGTTTTCAATCTTTGCTTATATTTCTTGCCATATCTCCCTTAGTCTTCATGGAGAGATACTTTTTTCTTTTGCTGTTTCACTGCATGGCTAAGTATAAAATCCTTCAATATTAAGAATTCTGTAAGTGGTGAATTAGACCAGCCTCAAAAGGAAAATTAATTTTAATTCTATGCCATATCCTAATTTTTTTTTAATTCAAATAGAGCCCCCATGACCTATGACAGCCTTGTGTTTTTCTATTTTGAAATGACAAACAGCACATCTGTAATCAATTGTGTCCTATATTGCAAACAATCAGGCAGTCACCTGCTAATGATAATCTCTCTGAGGTAGGGAGATTCCACAGCACAGTTTTAAAGCATATGGGAAGAGAGGTAGAAAGGACTGCATGTCCAGACCCCTCTCCCCCCGCCCCCCCCCCCCCAAAAAAAAGAGGGGGGGTGTTCTGTAGAAGATGGAAATTATTGTAGGATTTTTTTAAGTCTTTATTGCTATGGAAATATGGTATTGTAGATTACCACTTTAGTGGCTGGATCCTGGAAAGCACTGATGTTAACCATTTTTCAATATCTTATTTTGCTTTGAAAAAAGCAACAGCATAAGAGGAAATGCTAATAGAATTAGTGAAAAACTTTAAGAATGTAGGAAGGTGGCTCACCAATTCAATGGATTTCTGAAGTAAGAGACGGAAGAGAGCTAAAGGGGAAAGGAAAGGACAAAAAGACCATGAAGGAAAACACTGCAGTAGTCGCAATGCTGGCAGAGAAATGACTTACAGCAGCAAAATGGAGCCTGGCAGCCAAGAAGACCAGACATGGAGGCAGTTGATGGAGATGCTGAGCAGGTAAATACTATTCTTGGAGCATATGGTCCATCTGGTCACCTTCCACCATTTCCTTGCTTCAATCCTGCTACAGTCACAACAGCCTACTTTTTCAAGGCTAAAGCAGTTACATATATATGTGCATGCTAACTGTAACAAAAAACTTCATAGAAAGCAAATGTTGTAAATGCCCATTGTGGTGTAACTCTGTGCATATATGAAACATCATGCTCATTTTTCAAAGTAGGTATTCAGACATATTTCTGGCAAGCTAAGAAAGCTGTATAAAGCATTTTATCAGCTCTGCAGAATTTTCTCCTTTGCTTTTCAGATGTCATGCAGGAGTTAGCATGCACTTATAATTCAAGGCAGGTATTCCTTGCTACCTCAGGCCTCCTGATTACAGTCACCATTTACCCTTCAGTTTCCCAAGAGCATACTCCTCTATCATCCTGCATCAACTTTTGTGACGGTTAATTCTTTTCTAGTCTGATGAAAGGTTTCATCAGCTGCACTGCTAGAGGCTAGAGGCCAAGTCTCCTGGAATAGAAGAGGGATGCTAATGCTGTTCATTTCCAAAGCATAACTTTCTCTAACAAGTAAGTATTTTTCCATTTGAAAGAATAGCTGAGAATTTATGAAAATTCCAGAATCATGGTTTTTTTAGGCTGACTTGCAATAATGCTAGTAAGTCTTATTATAGTGATAACACAGGCTCTAGAAGGTGTTGAAGCAATACACCTTAGTTCCTGTGAACTCTAAGGCGTTGTATATGTTATAAATAAATAGAGTGTGGATTTTATTAATTGCATGAATGCAATTGGAGGACTCTATATTTGAAGATTCCTATTGACAAGTTAAGAAGTTGTTAAAAGCCTTACAACAGCTTTACTAGCTGCCTATGACTCTACTGCAGCAGTCCCAGAAGTAGATCTGTCCATGTGAAATTGGTTAGCACCTCTTAGCAGCAGCAATCAGGGACAAAGCACTAGTGTGTGATGGTAGTTTTGAATCAATGAGGCACTTGCGTTGGCTTGTTGTCTCATCATATCTGGGTTAAACTTTATGCAGATCTGCAAGAAACACTTTCTATAATGTTTTGGGAATTGGATGTGCAATTATAGAACAAAGTGATCATTGCCTAGATTCTGCTAGATATTCCCCCATATGCTGTAGAACCAACCATTATGAGATACCCACTCATGATATTTATGTGTACTTCAGAGGAAATTCCCTCCATGTGGTAGCTATGACTCTTTATAAACACCAGCTGTTTGCTTGGACTGGGCTGACTAGGATTAAATGCTTCTATAGAAGAATCATATTTTTAAATACCCCCCAAGCATAGGCAGACCATCAGTTGAAGAAACAATGAACAGAAATCCTAGAAAGACTTTTGGTTCAAATTATAATGACATATCTGGCCTATCTGTAGTCTCTATCTAATTATCAGATTAAAAAATAGATGATCAGAGTAATTTCACTCGGCCTGTAATGCACTGGATAGAGTTTTAAGATTTCTTCCCCCTACAGTGTCTGGTACAATGCTGAATATGTAGGCAGAATTCACCCAGTTATTTAAAAATCAGTGCAACACTTCAGGTTTACACAAAATGCATTCAGTAAAGCTCTTTCTGGGTATGAAGGAATAGCTTCAAATAATGCACACAGTACCAGCTTAAACATCTCTAAGTACTTTGAAGCACGCATACAGAAAACAGTCTCTTCTCATGCCACTTGTAATTCCACATAACTCCTGCAAGAACAGGAAAAACAGTCACTGACTAAGGATGCTGAAAAAGAGCTATCATGCATTCTTAGAGTTATCTTTATTATAGAAGGATCATTTGGTCCCTCTAATTTAGAATTTGTTGTGTAAATGAGTTAATGATCAAAAATAAGATGATTCTTATTCTATGCATAGTATTTCTCAGATGTTAATACACAGCAAACTGGAATTTAAGACATTTAAATATAAAGTAATACAAAATTAACAGTAGCGTAATCACTTATAAAAGTTATTTGGAATTCTCAAATTTTAGTTTTATTTTTTTAAATACTGCTTACTTTTTTCACTGATAGAACCAATAGCTTATTTACACAGAGACAAAACAGTGAAGAGTATGCAATAGCACCCTATCCAATTCTGTCAGTTTTGAATGTCATCACATTTCACATATATACCTTTCAGTATCAAAAGATAAGACTCATGGTAATATGGCTAAGAGACTCATAGAGGATAATACCAAATCTGCTACAAGAAAATAGCTCATACAAATCGTATACTTGATGTGGAATTTGCCTGTAGAAGTTTCCTTTTAAACAAGTTTCTACACTGCCTGAAGTAGGTTAAGAAAATTGCATAATGAAAGTGCTTAGACAGTCTTTTTAGAATATCTTTCTAGTTTAGAATCTATTTCTAGAATGTATATTTCACTCCACTTGTAGAAATGGAAGGTTAAGATGACTATGTATCCCTCCTTAGATTTTTAGAGGCTAGACATCTGAAGGTAGGTCCTTAACACCTATTTAAACAAAATGATAAGGAACAAAGTCTGATTTCAGTGTTCCAGTACATACCAATTTAATTTAAAGAGTCATTTCAATGGAACATCAGAATTAAGCAAAACTGTCAATATTGAACCATTCAGAAAGGTTTCAGGAGCACTTTCATGTATTTATACTCTCTAACCTAGGATAGATACTGACTCATACTGGATTTGACTGCAGAAGATTCAGATTCTTTTGGAAAGAAATGTGTGTATTCATTTGAAGCAATTGCTCTTGTTTTGATTTTTCTATTGCATAGCAGCATATAATATGTTAAAATGCTTAATGAAATATTTTGTTGGAATGAAATGTTTTGATCAGTCCCAGACTCGTTCTTGAATTTTTTTTTCCCTAGCGAATTAGAAAAGCCAAATTTTCATTATGATTCAAAATGAAGCAAAATGTCAAAACTTCTATATATTTTTAGGAAATAGGTATTATAGTCCCACTCTGTAATAAGCTGGTCACAAAAATGTATATTCAAATGAGGTATAATTTACGCATAGTATCCACTATATGTTTTGCTGTCTGCTACAGTGAATTCCACGTATAATTTGTCTCAGTTACAGTGAATGTATGTCACCCAATTGTTCACATCCTCTGCATATATAATTGTATAGGTGATTTTTTTAGAGAGGATGATCAGTGTGTGTCTCATTCAAAGAATACAAGCTATGTGGCAGCATGCCATGAATATTTCTGCATGGATGTCAAATTGCCTTAAATTTACATAGAAACAAAAGTATAGAGGATTGTGAGAAGAGTGAGGTTGTGAGGAACAGCCTGGAATACTTTCTTAAACAACAACAAAAAAATACAAATGCTCAGTGTTAGCTACTGTATCAGAGTCTTTCCTTCTAAAAATTAGATTCTGCGTGAGCAGGCACCTATATGTGTATAGTGTCCATAACTGAGGTATTAGCATATCATATATCCACTATGATTTAAACATTTTGCAAGGAATGACTTAGAATATACTGAAGGATGAGGGAATACCTTGTCTTTATTTGTAGACTTTTACATTTTCTTTATTATCTGACAGTCTGGACACCTTATGTGATCTAATTAATCTGACAATGTTCTTGGAACATAAGGAAGAACTGTCTAGATTTAATCAAACACTTGATGACTGGGATGTCCTGTACTGCTTGAGTGTTTCTCCCTGCTGTTGGAGTTCTTCCATTTGCCACCAGAGGAGACTTCTGCTTATTAAGACACAGAGGATATGTTGCCCTCTGCTCCAAAGGAGCATCAAGAAAAGCCAGTGAAGCCTATGCATGTTTGCACTCATTTTGCACTCCTCTGTTTTGTCCTAACACTACTAACTGTTCTACCCTGATACTATATCCTTCATTTACTGAATAGAGGTGTATCTGAACTACAAAAAACCCCAGAGGGCTTGTCCTAAAATTTGTTGGTCTGGGTGGGTAATTCATTCAACAAGAAGTGCAGAGCTTAACTTATGTGGAAACGCTCAAATCCTGTGCACCGAAGCAGGATACTAATGTCTACCCAAATGTACATTTAAGGACATGTTGGATCCCATAAAATCAATATGAGTGAGAAGACTTGAATAATAACGCTTTTAGATATATCAGAAGAGGAAAGAAACCCAAGGGTCCTGGAGTTTCTCAGAAATTGCTTTGAAAAATACTCAACTCCTTTTAAGGCTTACTATCCAGTTCAGAAGAATGGAATTAAGCACCCATTCATTAGATATTTTACATAATGATGCCAGGAATGCTAAAAGTAACCTACAAAAATAAAGTATTCAGCATCCTGGATTTCCAGGTTAGCTGAGAGAGAACTGGACAGAATAAGCAATGAGTACGTTTTAAACACAGAGGAGGAGAAACTACATAAAAAAGAGAAAACTGAGAAGGAGACCACATAAACTGCTTTTAATCTGCATACTTCTAGTAGCACAAAAAAATGGATTTTATAGTTTTTTGCCTAAGTAACTTTAAAATAACTTTCTGGTTTTGGCATTTAAAAAATTAACCGGTTTTATAAAAAAAAAAAATCAAGTTTAATCAGTACAGAAAGTGGGAACACTTTTTAATGACTTATTCTTGTTGCTGAAATTACTTAATATACATTAAAACAGACATCTGAAATGTATGTTTAAACATGCTCTCTCAAGGAAATCTGGCTACACCAACGCAAGGAGGAGGAGCTTTCTGTGTCTGTCTCTCCCTTTAGATCTTGCCTGTACTATGGATAGCTGTCAATATAGCTCCCTCTTTCTTGGCTGTAGAGTATTTGAAATTTTAGTACAAATGAAACTTTAGTGAGGAAACTAGCTCCCATGCGAAGTAGAGATGCTATATAGAGACAGCTGAGTTAGCTCTGAACAATCTGTTTATGTCTGTGTGGTACAGCTCATCGCTGTGTGAAGATGCAAGCTCAAATCCTGGTAGCCACTTAGCTTAAATGGAACATCATGCTCATATAACTATATTGCTTTTGATTTAAGGGCTACCTCACTGACTGCATTTCCTTGTGTAGCCATACATTTATTGTCAAGACAATGGGGATTTCTGTGAACTCTGATTTAGAAAAGGACTTTAATGTGTATGTAACTTTAATTGAGGGAGTACTTGTGCATAATGCTATGTCTCAAAGTCTTTTGTTGCTGGGGAAAGCAGCATCCATAATCTTGGAGAATCAGACTCTAAGATATAAATAAATAAAGCAAGTGCACTTGCCACAAATAGTTACAATATTTTGAAGTAGAATACATTATTATTTATTAAAAAAGGAATTCTTTATGATACTGCTCAAAATTCCAATCCAGAAGAATCCTTCCTATGTCCAAGTATGTATATAGGTATAGAACAGACGAGGCACAGGAAACTTGATAGGTTGACTGATACTGAAAAATGTTAGAGGCCTATATAATGGTATTTGTTTTAAGATTTTTTTTTGTCTATTGACGTTTTGATATTTGTCTGACAGAACATTATCCCACAAGGTCCATCTATAGATTTAGAGGAATCTGTCATTGAAGTTAGTGTATTAGCTCATCCATTTATTTGGGAATCCTCTTAAATCAGCCTTATAATTCTCAGTAAAAGCTCCATGTCTTGGTAATGTTATTTGTAGCCTTCATTTATCAACTATTATACCACTGAACAAAAGCGTTATTTTTCATTGAAAGCCTCACTAATTTTTTTTATTTGTCTTTCATCAGAATGCCGCTGTGCCCTAACTGATGAGATAATTTGCGGTCTCTGTATTCATGGCACGCTAAAAGGTTTTTTTTTTTTTTTTTTTTTCCTCCCCCTGTCTCGTGTTGTTCACATTGTTCATTATTTTTGATAGTTGGTCCTTTAAAAGTGTGTACTATAGAAAAGGGAAAGGTACATTCATACACATCCTTCTTAAAAAAACACTTCTATTGTTAATCAAACAAGATGGTGATTTTTCTTTCCACTCTTTGTGTTTAATGAGTTTGGTTTGGCCTATCTTTTTGCCCTTGAAAGTAAAGGGAGGGGAAAAAAGTGTCCCCTCTTCCCTCCTTCAGCTCTTTATGATGCAGATAACTTTTTTTTTTCCTAAGCATGTGTTTTAACCTTGAGTTTTACTTTACAATACAAGATTGAAATATTAGTTCCCTCACAAGAGAGGAAATCTAGCCATTCAGAGAGTAAAACGTGCCTAGCTTTTAACCACAGCAAGACAAGACCTAATACTTCTAGTGGAAAATGAAGAAAACCTCCTTCTCTAGCCATTTTGGGAGGTGAAGCCCAAAGGGAAGACTCACAAGAAGATGAAAAGCAAACCACCATAACAGCATTTCAAAAGGTTATGTTTCTTCTGTTTACAAGACCAAGTCTACAAGTTCTTGCGTTCTACACTGTACATGCATAATTGTTCACTGAAAATGTTTCCTTGTTCCAAATTTTACTAGCAGATTTTACAAGATGGAGCAAAATGCTCCAATGTGATTTTAATCAGTGTGCTTTCTTTATTAGTTATCTATGATATATATTTTACATTTCATTTTTTTATATATGTAATGTGCGCACGCGTGCACACACAAAATGTGGTATTGCAAGATATGGCAGAAGAAATGTCCTGAGTGATAAGGTGAGTGATAGCTTCTAAGTATTGATGCATGTGTAGATTATTGTGTAGTCTCTGTATTACATAGTCCTGTGAGATAAGAGAAAACTGAGAAATCTTGGGTCTCTTTTTCAAATAATTCTTTCCTTCTCTGTATGTTCCACACTGCATGTGGGAGGACCCATGAGCTAATCAAACAGGGATTCCTATACTTGCAGACATCAGAATGTCATAATTGTTTGAACTTCAATTTCCCCTTCCATCTGGGTTTTGTGTGCATTGCAAGTAAATATTCTAGACAAGCATCAAGATAAAGTATTTAGAACTAGAATATATATTTTGTTTATTATATAGATATGTAAGTATAAGCAATGGAACAGTCCTGTGTGAAAGAAAATAAATAACAAATATTTCTTCTGTGAATTCTGTTAGCTATGTGCCATGGTATCAGTTGCTGACAAGTCAGGAATGTGAAGTTATAAGCAAGATTTCTTGTGACAGTAAGTCAGACTGAATAATTTCTGTTCTTTCTTATTGTCTCATCGATTAGAGTACTTACAGGGGAAAGAGATGCTAGTGCTAATTTAAACTTCCTTATATCCCAATAGCATGCATTCAATCTGTTAGTGAACTAGCATGTTTGACAATTCACTGAGGACTCAAATAGTGTGCCAAACGGTTTTTAATTTTTCTAACCACTGCTAAGATCCTTAAGTCCTTTAAAATCCTGTATTAAATTGTTCTTGGGTACACTCTATTTCATAGTTATGACTATATGATTACAATTTGTCAGGTATGTGTGTATGTTTACATATGCATATTTACCAAAAATAAACTTTAAAGAAACAAATATCAGTGCTAGGAAAAGTGTTGTTTTCATTGCCTAGTACAATTTATTTCTCTAAGTTCTCGAAGATTAAAAGATTTTTTTTTAATGTTTCTTGTCTGTTTTACAGCAGAGAGGTTTAGTGAGCATCCCATAACTGCATTTCGATAAACTATATGGCCTTCATGAGAACCATATGTCAAGTGATGCAAGATACTTTGTGCTCTCGAAAGACCACTATGCTGGCAGCTGGCCTGTCAGAATATTTCTGTCTCTGTAAAATAAATTAAAAATAGTAAAGCACAAGAACAATTAAGGGAAGAAAAAAGATTCTGATAATAATCTATGCGATACTGCATCTAGATTAGTCACAATATAAAATGCAGTCTGGGATGAAATCAGTATGTTATGCTATCTGATTTGCTATTAGTAAGTATAAATCTGCCTAATCTCTCAGTATGCCACAACATTAATTATGATTAGGTAAATTTCTGGTTTTCTTGAGCTGAAAAGAAGGTGGATAAGAAAGGTCAGTCATAAAGAGAAAGGGGTTGCAATAGAAAGTGTGTTACTAGGAAAAAAAATTATTTACCTATCTGGTAGTATGCAGGATAGACAGTACTCTGGGAGTGGATCAAACTGTAGTGACATCATTTGGTATGCGTAAGATCCTGTTTTATACTTTGCAATGCTGAGAAAGGTGTAGTGAATGAGGTGAGAAACAGGAAGAATGGAAAGGAGAGTTTCATAGTGAAGACAGTTGAAAGCTTTTCTAAAGAAGGTTTCTGTTTCTGTCTTTGTTATAAAGACTGTAGTGTTCAACTTCAGGCATCTACCTCTCAGCTGCATGTATCGTGGCTTGTGATGTACAAAATAGGACCCAGGCTTGATCTGCAGAAGTGCTGAACACTTCCAAATGCAGTTGAAGTCGGCCGTACAGTTTCACCTGTAAAAACCTATATATATGTTGCTGAATATTTTGGAAAACCAGGTGTAGACATTTCAAACTGGAGATGTAGTATGCATGGACAGTTGTGACTTCCATCTGAATACCTCAGCTCCCCATAAGTAAGATGGAAATAATACCATTTCCTTGTCTCATGGCATAGTTGTAAGAACCAGTTAGTTAATGTGTGGGAAGTACTCAGTTCTTATAGTGCTAGTACCACTGAAAACCTGCTAGTGATATCAGTAGCAGCCTTTACAGCAGGGTGGAAATGGTAAGTAATATAGTAAGCAATGTAGGAAACAGTGGGGGGGGAAAAATGTTATCAACAGCTGCTTGTAGTCAGCACTGTCCATCCTATTCATGGAAAGAAGTCGAGATCTGGATGGGAGAGGAGGTCAGTATGATGTCATGTATGGTAAAGGTTGCCTCATAGTATATCTGCATTTAAAAAAAAAAGTTCGGACCAGGAACCTTAACTCTGACATTTTTCTGACTCTTGAGCACTTAGTTTAACAACCTTATTGTACTCTTGCTGTATTTTTCATGTGCAATATGAAGAGATGAATGGCAGTACATCTTTTTTTATGTTTTTCCATCTACAGTAGTGTGCAAAAAGTGCAATATTAGCATATCCAGTATTAGATTCCTTTATCACATGCGTTCATGTGACTTGAGAGTGTACAAGTGCTGAATTAACCCTGTTCTTGTGAGAAGTCAGTAAAGAAAAATGCAGTCTCACAGGACCAGTAACAAACATCTGCTTTGACATCTGACTTTGAGGTTAAAGCAAGACTCTTGTATCTTACAAAGTCATGTAATAATACATTAGTTTATTATGGTCTTCCTTCAGAGTCCAGTTCATCTCTAAATTACGGGGAATGAATGCATGACTTTCATTCTCCAAAACTATGTACAAGAGAGATGAGAGACAAGTCTTTGATCCATATGTAAGCTATGCAGTGTGAACTCTAGGACGTTTGTAACCCTGAAAATCACAAGATTTTGGATGCCCCACTGAAAAAGATAAACTCTGATCCATTTCCATTGATCCTGCTTCTATTTAAATAGATCCATATTTGTTTGGAGTAAGAATTGTTTGTAATCATTGGAGCCTAACACTTTCTCTGAAGTTAGAGCTTTCTCATCTTTACATTAAGTGCTAATGCCAGGTAATAAAGGGAATATGTACCTATTTGCTGGAAACTAAGGTTAGGGTTAAGGTTAGAGTTAGGAGGATTTGGGAAGGAAGCAGCAAGATAACTGCATGGATGAGGAGAGGGTTCACATCCTCAGTTATGTCCAGTTCCTGTTTGATGCAACTGCTGAGGGTTAACAAAAACAGTAGTTAGCAGTGTGTCTTAACTCTAGGTCGAATACAACAGTTCATGTCTGTTGGCACTGTACATGTCGCTTCCATTCTGATCCTTAGGCAGTTCTGTCTTTTGTCTTTAAGTGCTCTAGCAAGTCCCTCTGCTGAAAGGAAAAGGTGAAAAAGATCCTGCCAGTCTGACCTGACTGTAGGATTCTGTTCTTCTCCCACGCCTATGATGGCAATTTTGAGAAATCTATAAGATATTTTGTGCATTTTTAACAATACTAACTGACTTCTAAGGCCCTGTGTGTAAATACAGTCAAGAAGCATCATGTGGCAGTTGAGATCCTTTCCCCCAAACAGAAATAACCACTTCCTTTTGAAAAGTAATTCAGAATATCTGAGTCATTAGGGTCTGTCTCAGAATGTGATTTCCATCACGTTACTGTTTCTGTGGTTTGCTTACCATGTGAGTTATCTACATTAGTCTTTCTCTGCCTGTTTCACATTCATGCCCTTGCCATCTCTAGAGGAAAAAAGATAAAATTTTGAAGCAAAGCATCATATTTTATGAGTTATTGTAGATTTTTGTTCATTTCATTCAGTTTTCTTATTTGACTTATAGGAGTTACAGCAGTGACGAAATTGGCACTTTCTGTCCAATGACTTGACAAGGGGAAATCTGTTGTCTATAGCAATAATAAAGTAATCTTAAATAACAAAGCCAAGAAACCTGTTGATTAAACCAAGTAGGGTAATTTCTGGCAAAAATACATTTAGCTAGCACTACCATAGCAGAAATACTAATAGGTACTGGTAAAGACAGGAAGAATGGTTCTTTTCATTTCTTCCAGTGTCCCTTCTCTTTCTTCTCTTTTAGTGTTTTTAGTGTTTTAGCTGTCTCTTTTTATAGAGGCCTAATATAATTAAATAAGTAATGCAGACTGAGTCCTCTCTCTATATATAATTTGCCATCCAACCTTATTTTCCTGAAGACAAGAGACCCAGTGGTACATTGCATTAAACACTGAAATGATAACTCCATTTCATTATGAAACAAACAAGGTATGAGATCTCCATTCATAGGAAAGGGGTATGCACTGATTCAAATCTTGCTTTCTCCACTTCAGATGTACTACTGTATCACTTAACACAAGGATTTAACATCATAGTCTGTGTGTTCTTACACACTTCACAATCTGCTGGATTGTCAAAGGGAAGGACTAAATATTTCCTACTGGCTTTTTTTTTTTCATTGTGTAATTTATTCAACTGTTAATCTTGCTGCTGTTTTCTTGCAACTGGAAACTGCTTGGATCACTTAAGGGATCACTAAGCTACTTAACAATGAGACGATACCTCTATTGAAAGATTGGAAGCAATTTTCAGAGATGTATGTGTCCACCAGAACTGATTAGAGAAACAGTCCACAGAGTTAAATAAAGCAGCTTCTTTGTTTGTGGGTGAGACTCATTTATGAACATTGAACTCAGTTTTCTTCTTCATTTATGCTTCTACTTACAAGTCTGAAATGGAGAAACAGTAGACCAAAAGAAGCCATAAAAGCTTGGACAATGAACTGATACAGCTGCTGCACAATGAAAGCATGTTTGAATCTCTATGCATGGCATTCAGAGAGAAGATAAACAATAGCTTGCATAGAATTTAATTATACTGGGTAAAATTCGGCTCTGGGATAGCTCCCTGAAACTAATGGAGTCCACTTTTATTTTGATCCAAAGGAACATTGTTTTTACATTTTATTAAATGCAAAAATGTGGTTAGTGCAATGTGAAGTGCCTTATATGAATTGATTGAAGAGATTTTATATCAATATAAATTAAAGCATCCATATTTAGCCTTCCTTATAAAGCTACTTCATTAGTGAGACCAAATATACCTGATCTGCATAAACAAAATAATTCCTGGGTAGACTTTTTTTCCTTAAGCTTGGTTAATTGTTCCTTTTCTTGCTATTGGCAGGTCAAGACTTATAACGTGATTAACATTTATCTGGCTATATTTTATTTTTTGTTTTGACTTTTTTTTGAATTAGTTACTGAACTGAGATGTTTTTGTTACCACTAACAAGGTATAGCTTAAGGCTTGAAGGACTATATCTCAATTTAATTAGCTTTTTGGAACTGAGAAAAGAAAAAGGAAGAACAAAGAAAATAAAGTTCTTCCTGCCACTTGTGTTCAGAGTTATTGTTTACACTTTTGTATTAAATAATCCAGAAATTTTGCTATTTTTGTATTTAGTTATTTAAGGGCTCTGTACCTGACTGTGAATTAATGTTTTTCCTTCAACTATATCTTTTATTTTCTAGATCTTTCTGTTGATCATAACTAGATATGCAGATCCATTCATTGCAATGACAGATGACTGTGTTTAATCTCACTGACTTTTCAGTAGTTAGGGCCTAGTTTTATATTTTACCGAATGAATGGACACTTAAGCAGATATGTTGGATTTTATAGAAAACATGGACTTGCGGAGTATCTGAATATGACTGAGAGAATGTCTTGACTGTAGTCAATTACAGTTGGGTAGAGATGTGAGCAGAGATATGAAGCTGATCTTTCTGTAGCATCACATAACTTGGCATGAAACCCCCTTAATTCTTTAGTACTTCAGTGGTGATGCCTCTCTCTTTGTCCCAGACAGGAAGAAGTTTTGCTGCATTCATTCAAAACCCTGAGAAATTAAGGATTGTCAAAGAAGAGACTATAGTTCATGAATATTCTGCCTGAGAAATGTTTATGCCTCACTGTGTGTAGTATAAATTATATCACCTATCCAGTCAGATTTGGACAGCCATCTGAAATTGCATGTGACTCCTTCCAGCTATTCACCAACTAATATCAGATCACTTGGAACTTTAGTTCGGATTTGACATATTTTACTAAGTCATACCTTCAAGCTCTTATAATGCATGACATAAGTAATCATTAGCATCTCCTGGGCAATAGCTCATGTGTTTAGAGTCCATAAAGTGGTATTAACACAGCAAATAAGATTTCTTTCCTCCAACCAAAGAACAGGTGAAAACAGTAAAGCAATTAGATATGTCCCCAGGCTATGTGAGAAAAGGACAATAGCAGGTGCTTTTGTTATTCTCCTTTTTGCAAACATGGTATTTTGCATCAGTAGTATATTCAGATATAGATAGTAGTGCTCTTCTGAGAGTTAAAGGGATCTCATGTAAGATAGAAAGGCTGATGTAATAAATTATTATTTAGAATACATCAAAGACTTAGATCCCTGTTCTTATTAATATTGCTTGTTCTATTTTCATTTTTAGTTTTTCAAAAAGCCACTCAGAATGAGACAATACAGGAAAAATAAGTGCACCTATGTGGAAAAAATGTGTGCATTCTTATATATGCCTAAAATTCAAGGTAATAAATTAGTCCCATCACAGAACGTTAGATCCTCAATTTAAAAATGCCCAGTGTTTATATGCTATATAAGGATCATGGTAGATCTGAGAGAAATGGATGCTTATAACTGAGAACATTGGCTGGAGGAGGATAAAGATTAGGACAGTCCTATACTTGAAGATACCATTTGCTTTGAAGAGATTGCACTAGCAAAAGGACCAAGAAGATTTTCCCCTGTGTTATTGGAGCTGATGCCCTGTATATTGTTTGCTTGCTTGCTTTTTCACAACTTTTCATGTTGTAGCATCTGCGATGCATTGTACCTAAAGGCGTGCTTCTTCACTGCCTTCCTTTTTGTCTTGTCTTCTGTACACAGCAGTCAATGTAAAAGGAGTACAATGCAGCACTGTTATTTGAAGTCGAATGAAGTCATGTGGTTAATGAAAGGTCATTAACTCTGTAGACAGGAGACCTAAGTGTGTTCTTGCTTATCTGCTTTGTGACCTTCACTCAGTCACTTCATCTTATTGGTACTCTTTGAATTCTTCAAGCCTCTGATTCTTCTTCCATCTATTGATTATTTGGACTGAGATTCTTCTGGGTGGAGCTGACCCTCTGCTGTGCTTGTGCAATACCTCGTACAATGCAGATTGACCTCAGTTCTCTCACAATTCAAGATAAAACTAATAACTCTTTCTCAGTCATTTGAAGGTGGTTCAACACCCTTTTGGAGAATTACTTGCTATGCAAACATCTGCTGTCCAGCATGGATATGGCAACCACAGTACCGATCAAATTCTGTTTATGCAGTTGCTGCTCCTTTTACACTTTGTAACAATCTTCTCTTATCTCTCATCCACGTATATTACTGTCTGTATTCCTACATTTTCTAGATAAACATGATAACAATATTTGATCTTTGCTTCAGAGAGCATGCAGTCAAAGAAATTACTTAAGTAAGGTGTGTGAGAAGGGTGGGTATTCTGATGTAGCGTATGGGATGAACAAAACCTGGACACTGATTATAAGACGCTTACTCCAGCCACTCTGAAGCAAATAGTTCTGCTTGTCTTCTTGCAATATCAGTTTAAACTGACGATATTCTTTTGAATCTTTCAGCATGCGCTGTATGCTTAGACTTCAGTGACTTAAAATTTGTAAATAGAAACAGCTGCATAAAGGACATAAGAGAAATGTCAACCATGGGAACTTTGCTGTATAAAAATAAAGTGTATTAAGGACAAAGATTTTTCTATTATTAATGAAATGGATTGCTTTGAAGAAATGCAAGTATACAAGAGTAATAGCAAAGTCATGAATTAAATAGTGGCTTGAAAGCAGGAGTCACATAGCACTGCTGCACATGACACCTTTCCACTAAAGCTTGCTCACTTGGGAATTATAAAAGGATGATCCCTGTTTTAAAGAGAAGAAATCATGAATGGTCTAGAAGAATTACCTCATCCTCATAAATAGGGGAGTGACATCATGCACGTATTGCTTTATACTTCAGATATTTTCTTCCAAAAAGAGTTTGATCTTTTTTTCTTGCATTGATCTAAGACAATCTGGTTTATGCAAAAATTGTTATCAATTTTAATTTGTAAGAAATAGATAGTTTGATTGTAGTGAGCTCATTTAAGAAGAATAAATGGTCATGATTACGATTAGTTATTCTTATTCACAGAAAATCTCCATGAGTGCTAATGGCGTAATGAATGGGAAGAAACAATATAAAAAAATGAATACAGCATTTTTACTGAATATGCCAATAATCTACAGAGTCTGTTGTCGTATCTGGTCTCCCAGTGAAGCCTCCGAAGACAGGTGAGGACAAAGATTATTCTTCTGTTTGGAGTATCTGAACTCAGTGATGTACAGTCATATAGAAAATTAGAAGTTAAATGGGTTACTAAGTTGAAGGTATCATACATCTACAAGAAACTGAAACAGAAGCACTATCATAGAGAGAACTGCATTGCTGAAAACTGCTAAAACTTAGATTCCTAGATTCAAACCAAAGAACTTCCCTGAATAAATTCTACCTTCAGGCCTATCAGATGTGGTTGAGCTCAATTATATATATATATTTATATATATGTATGTATAAATATATATATGGGATTTATCTTATCTAGTTGTTTATCACAGGTATCCAGTCTACCACAGTTGTGTGGACTCTGTTTACAATCAATGGAGACATGCAGCTCCAACAAACAGTTCATTGTATCACAAGACAGATGTTAAAAAGGGGCAAATCACCCTCTGGAGGATATCTGTTGGCAATACAGGGCACCCACACTAATTTGGAGCAAACATTCAACTTTTAGCCAACTGAAATGAGGTGAAGTGTATCTCTCCCACTGTGCCCTGCAAGTCTAGCTAGGCTGTCCTTACTATCAACAAATGGTGCTTTTTGTTTGTTTGTTTGTTTGTTTGTTTGACTGTTGGTCTGCATTCAGCTTCCAGCCTCTGAATCTTGTACCTTTGCTTGCTGTGTGGAAGAGCTGTCTTCTACTATATTTTGGTTCAGACCTACAGACTCTGATGAAAGTCTCACTTGGATAAGCTAAATGGAGTGCAGTCCTTTAATTATATACATGACTCTGTATTCTCTTCTTTCCTTCATACCACACAGGATACCAGGACCACCAGCAACAACTATAATGTCACCATAACCTTCCTAGTTTGTATTCTCTTGTTTAAACATTGAGGAATCACAACATATTTTTCATTTTATAGCAACATCCTTGGAGGTCCTATTTGGATTATTTATCCATCGTGATAAGCAATTCTTGCTGCTGAAGCTTGGGGATGGCCTCTCTCAGAAACACCTGCTACTCCACTGCTTATAGCAATAAAGTCTGGCTATGTGGGCCATGAGGGTGACAGCTAGTAGGCTCACTTGCCATCCACACATATGTGGTAACAACACTCTGTGGCAAATACAGGAAGGTGTGTTTGGCTTTTGCTGAAAGTAGGGGGAAGCATGTCTGTGTGTTTGCCTGCTCTCATGTGAGGTTTGGGATAGCCTGCTGCTGTATCTAAAGGAAGAGGAAGTTGCCTGAAACCTGGATATGACCACAGTGATTGCCAAACCTGAATCCTCCTCCTGAGTATACCGAAGGAGAGTTCGTTCTTGTTAAAGGAACGAAATCCTGTTAAAATGACTGAGAACAAAATGAATTTAAAACTTGAGAGTGGGTTTCTGTTGTTTGATACTGTACAGATTTTTTTTTTTTTCAAGAGAAGCAAGCTATTTCTCAGTAATTTAAAGAAATACCTATTTTTTTCTCAGACTGATTCATTGTATTGGTAATGTTTTGGGCCTGTACCTAATGGTGAAACATTAGAATTGACATGTCATTTGCACCAGCTTTACAGGATCTCATGAGTTCATAGCTATTTGTGACATAGTCAAATTCACCATACAGGTAGAAATCAGATTTTCAGCTGGTAGGGCTACATATTTGAATTGGCCTTTCGCTGGTGTAGTGACAAATGTATTCTATCTTATTCCCCAAGGACCATGTGGAAGGGATGTTTAAAATAAAATCTGTTCTTTGATCTAATCTGAACTTTGTTTCTTTTCTTTCAGAGGCACTGGTCTGTCTGTTGGCATGATGTTTTGATGAAAGAAAAAGAAACAAAAGAAAGCAACTTCTTTTTTAACCAAGTTTGTATTAGAATTTTATAGCTGCAACAAAATGCAGAGCACTGAAGTCTAAGTGAAACTTAAGCAGCAAACTGGTACATTGAAAGTGGCATCAGTATTAAATTCATCTTCCCTTTAATGATCTGGGTTTCAGATATTGCTTCCAGGTACATGTTTTCTGTAATAATCCATGCTGAGTAGTTGAATTTAAATCTGTTTTTGACACAGTGTGTAAATAAAATGTTTGTTGAGACAGTATAGGTTATCTCCACATATAGCTGTAGCCATTCAGAACCTGATGCAGACCTTGTTGAAATTACTGGAAAGCTTTTCATCGACTTCAGTGGGTTTTGGATCATGCTTTCAGATGTTAGTGAGAAAGAGCATAACACCTAGATAGATTGATTGCCGGTGTCAAGTACTAGCACTCTCTACACATGGTTGCTGAAAGCCTCATTTCTTAAGAACATTTGTCTTTGAGACTGTGTTTTGGGGATTGTGAGCTTGCTTGAACATTAGAATGTCACATTCCAGCAAATGAGAAAATATTCCTGTGGGTGAGGGTAAATCGACTCATGTGTCTGCCTGTGTTAGTCACCAAGGAGCTGTCTGGGTGCAATGCAGTCAGCTCTTTAGATTTAGAAAAGAAACTATTAATAAATGTAAAGCAGGTCATCCTTCCCCCATTTGTTTCAGTAAAGATAGCAGAAATAGTTCTATTTTAAAGACAGATAAACAAAAAACAAGGAGTGGGAGTCAACATCCCCATAGGAGTGAGTGCATTTTCTTCAGATTTGTTTCATCTTCTAAAAATAAAATAAAAGTATTTGTCTTCCTATTTGCTTGAAGAATGACATGCCGTCTTAGGTAGCCTTTTGATAATATTGTTAGTTTTCATCTCTCGTATTCAATGTCTTCTACAATGCAGATTTGTGATGTCTTCTCTTCTTTTTATTTTATACTTATTAGGTGTGTGAGTTTGGTTCCTTGCGTGTAGTAACACACATACACATTGCCTTCAACTCTTTTACCTTTTTGCTCCCTCAGCCTGTGTGAAACAGAAAGTAGCCTAATAAATGTGTTATTTATAATTCTTCTGACTCATAATACTCTGCCAGTCCTGTAAACCCTTTTTTTCTGCAGAAGGACCAGGAATGTTTTCTAGACTAGCTCTATTAGAAGGTTGGTAATATTAAACACTTTTTTTTCTCCTCTCTTTAGGGTATTACTTTCCTTGTAAAATCAGTTTTGTAATCATTTACCACACACTTGTCAAACAAACTGAATTTTGTAAGAGATTTGCCTGGATAAGGACTATGAGGTAGTTGGTAGTTGGCTTAGGTTATAACCTATGTTTTCATAGCAATTTTCATTAGCTGTTTCTATAGTGGCCATTGTCCATTGGCTCATTTTGGCAGTGCTTTTGTAGTTTACTGAAAGCCACAACTCTTATTGGTCCTCATATTTGATTTATTCAGGTTCTGTCTTTAAACAAATATATGAAGGCTTGAGTTGGAATGTAATGGACATCCATATTGCTGTATATTCTTTAGTTCCTACCAGCTGTACAGCAAGTCTTCATTCTTCCACAGTGTTTAGCAAAGCAGACAGCTCCATGGAAGAGATGGTGAGTAGATGCAATACCCTGACACTGATTTACAGTACCATTGGTTTTCAAGGACTGGCAGCTAGGAGCATTTTGGCATTTAGATTCTCTGCTGAGTGCAGCAATGCAAAAACAAGTCACAGATTTTTTATATCCTATTTTCTGTTTCAAAGACAAGTACCGTTGGAAATATCTGCCATAATCAGCTAGGAAGAAAATTCCACAAACTCATCAGATTATGGCTCACCTTTTGGGCATTTTCCTCACTGTTGAGATTAGATTTTATTTAGCAGGTATTTATCAGATTAAGTGCTCTTTCTTTAGGCACTCTTTGCTTTCCTGGATATTTTAGCTATCATTTTCTCTGAGGCTTTGGCTTCAAATTTTTATTTATTAACTGCAGGTAATATCTGACTGTGATAGTGATTTCACTTATATGACACTTTTCCTCTGGGGATGCTACTGGAACCCTTCCTTAGGCTATCAAACAGCCATGAGATAAAAATGAGTTCTTGCAGCTAACATGGGGTTATTCTTCTTAACAGACAAGGTAAAATGCTGAGGGATGGGTGTGTACCCCCACACCTTAACAGTTTTCAGAGTAACAGCCCTGTCCTTCTTTAGCTTTCTTCATTTTGTATTTGTTCCTTAAAATAATCATGAGGATATTAAGAAAAAAACAGTGAAATAATAAATTGGAAGATCCAATTGTCTATTGAAAAGAGTTAGAGATGACTAATTTCAGGAAATCAAACAATTTACTTATTTGTCAATATCTGATTTTGGAGCTTAAATTCAGTAACCCAGTCAAAAAAATGGCCATCAGGAAAATCACTGTCATTTAGCTCTCCTTCTGAATGTTATTTTCTTTTTCTGTCATGGTAAGTTCACAGAATAAAAGCTGATCGTGAGAAACCATTAAAATGGAAAACATTTTGACTAATAATATAATCCAATGATTTCCAATTTTCTGAAATAATTTTAACCCTTAAGCTTTTTTTCAGACCCCCTGGTATAGTCCTCCAGAATTACAGTATTTGTAAATGTTTACAGTTTAATATGTTCCATAGGGAGGTACAAACAGGTACAGCCATGCCCTGCAACCGCCTGAGCTACCATGCTCATGTACTGGGGAACTGCAGATGTAGCCTTTAGGCCTTCTAGAGATCGTTAGGCTGTGATCAAAGTGATAACATTACTGATGCATTCCTTTAACATTTTAGCAGCAAGTAATGTGTTCTGCCTAAAAAGAATTTAATTCCACTGTTAAATCCGAGTCTTCTCTTTTACAAAATACTTCCTTAAGGGATTCAATAGGACTAACTGATCATTGTGATCAGTGATTAGTCTTTTTAAAGATACAGCCACCTTACAAAGTAAGACTTCTTTCCCAAGTAAAACTTATTGACCTTAATTTTACAGCAACTTTTCTTGAAAAAAGAGACAGAATTTTGATCTGAAAGTGAAAAAAAATTTGATTATGAAAACTAACACAATCCTTTATCTAAGCTAGATGTCAGTATAATTTATTGCACAGTAGCAGTCATATTGTTACTGCTTAGTGAAAAGTACCCACAGGCACCATAGGAAGAATCTTTTTGGTTTGAAGTGTTTCATTGGGATAGTCCCTTCCACCGCCACATTTTAATATGTCCTGCTTAGAACTGAAATAAAAATGTGAGTATCTGTTGCTGTGTTCAAGGCCTACTACATGTTCTTACAGTATCACAAATGAAATCTGCCATTACTTTCAGTGAAAATAGTTCATGTCAAGGGCTAAAGCCATTTGTGTGTTAAATCAGTAATAACTTAAAAATCACTTGTGATGAGGGGAGAAAAGTACTCATTACTGAGGGAATATGTGTAGACCCATATAATGTCATTTTTATGGATATACCTATACTCTCCTGTGAACTTTCAAAATTTCATTGTTTTTGGTAATAACCAAAACATTTCAATCAAGCAAGTACCTGTTTGTATGGGGGAACTGCCACCAATAATTCTTTGTGGAAGATGTTGTTCTTAGCAAATCTATACTTCTTCCAACATGAAGTCATTTTCTTAATATTGTTTGAGTGGATAGATAAGCCAAAGAAATTGCAAAGCAAGTTCCTTGATTTTGCCAGAGAGATCCTCTTGGTACTAGATAGATTTGTGGTGAGTTTGAAACAATGTATTCTTTTACAGCTTTAAATAGAAATATGTCCCAAGCACTATGGAAATGGAGGAAGAAAGTTTGGTTTAAGTTCTAATTAATTCAATGTAAGGTTAACTCAGAATTTTATACTGTAATCAAATTTATATCTTGTACAAGGTCAGCATGTGGCAGAAAACAGAGTTGAAGGAAGTTATAACAATGACATCCTGATTGCTGACCTAGGGACAATTTGTAACTGAAAATCTTAAGCACTTGCTGCTTTTGTTGAAATACATGTGCTTTGGATTTATTAGTATTATATATGTTCAAGTTTATTCCAGTTAGTAGTTGTAGGGACTGATGGTGAAAGATCAGCAAGAAGTTCAAGTACAGAAGCTCAAGCTTCTCAAACAGCTTGTGCAAGATCTACATCTGTCTGGGAACGGACTACAAGGGTGGTTTGGAAGGAAGACATCAGTCTTTGTGCAGTGGACACAAAAATAACAGCTGTGATACTAAATAGGAGGCCTGGAAGAAGCTGATGTGAATGATCAGGGGTGACACATGGATAATCAGCAGAAGGTAAGCACATTTGAGTGCTGAGCCTGAAAGGTATGAAGAATTGGGTTCAAGGAGATGGAAGGTAAAGGAGAAAGGGAGGAAAGCGAAAAAAAATGTGAGGATATGATCTGAAACTCATTTCAAACCCCTTGTGGACTATGGCATTTCATATGCCAGCACAAATTTAATATAGTTAGATGGATCCCATAAGAACATTCTGAAAGAATCTGTTTCTAAATTTAATTTGCTTTGCCCATTGGTACAAATGTTTGAGGAAAAATAAGCATGTGGAATATTAATGGAAAAAATCCATGTATATATGAGAGTTCATTTTGAACATATTTTCAAGTCAGGGAAAGAAAATACTGATGTAGGATAATCTGACTAAATTACCACAGTGCAATGCAGCTCAAACTGCAGATATTGGCTTAGACGGATTTTCACTGAGTTCATTTAATTTACAGTACATTTTAGGCAATCATTTTCTACAAACACAAAGAAATGAAAAATGGACATACTAATTGAACAAATGATTTGCTGCAAATTACCCATTCCAGATCAGATTCTCAAAGACTCACACATGTCTAACACCCACCAAAGGCAAAAAAATTTCCATTTTTAAAATTATTATTATTATTGTTGTTATTATTATAGTCAAATGGTTAATTCAGTTTGGTAAGACATGGAAAAGTGGCTAGGAGAGTCCTTCTAATTCTGTAAAATCATCTAGAAAACTTATGAAAAATTCTTCTTCTATCTTCTGACCAGGACACATCAAGTACTTTTTTTAGTAAATACCATTTAGTTTTAAAGAAAGGAAAAGTAGTTATTTTTAACTTGAGTTTAGTTCTTGATACAAGATGCTAAATCTTTATGAAGGTCATAAGAAAGCAGTGGATTAGCACAGATTGTGTAGTTAATATAATCTTCTTGTGTCACTTGGGCAGTACACATAGTTAACAGTGGGCCCAAATTGCTGCATAATTCAAACTCAGTTTTCAGATCTGAAGCTATGAATTCCCTTGTCTGAAGTAGCTGGATATTCTAGATTTTTATTATTTCTGTGGAGATTTCTACCTGGAATCTTTTTGAAGGTCTCAGGAAAAGAAAAAAAAAGATTTTTCTGTCCTCCCCTTTGTTGCTCTGCATTTTGCTGATACTGAGATGAAGTCACTTCATCTCAATAAGGCTTTTCAGAGAAGTGAGGTTACAGCTGCTGTTTATTTACTCTGAGGACTGGCCAAGTTATCATCTAAGAAAGATTATTGCAGCTTTATACATCCATGTTTATAACCCTAATAAGAACACAGTTGTATACTATGCAAGGAAATTGCAAGTAAAATGTAATTTTCAAGTTATATACATTCCCATATATAATAAATATTCATAACCTCATTTCTTGCTGCTACAACAAATTGCAGTCATTGAGAAAGAATCTTTGGGGGGGGGTATGGGAGTGTTGGTTTTTAAATATGTGGGCAGAAAAGGCTGATTTTACCAATTTACAAAGCTCTCTTTAGGACAGATTAACAACTGAAATCTAAAGTCAGTATAGATAACTCTGAGCCTTTCTGGAAACATTTGAATTCAGATTCCCTTGCAGAATGCAAAAAAATTAGTGTATTCTGTCTAGCTCTTTATGGAAGAGGTAGAAAATATATGGTTTATGTTGTTGGATTTAGTGTTGTAATTCAGCTGTGAAGTAGAACTTATTTTCAGTTATGTGAACACAGCAACACTAACCTAGGTTATGAATCCACATGTGTTAAAAAGTACTCTTATGTACTGATTTATCAAAGCAATCTGCAAGACGTGTGCACATATCTGCTTAATTTTTTAAAACTGGGATGTGAACATTTTATCTTCTGTACACAGCTTTGAAATGCATTCCTTCATTCTCCCTTGTGCTGTTTTTGAAACCTCTATCAGTCTGTAATGTGCTTACATCGCTAAAAGTTACTGCTCAACAAATCTGCACTGAAGTTTCCTGGCTTGTGAACATTTATACATTGAACAGAATCCTTAGAGCCACGTGGTAGTGATTCTGGAAGCATATTTTTAGGTGAAAAGCCAAAACTTGTTGTATGTACCTGAGTGCAGCTTGTCTTGATGATTTTAAAAGCAAAGAAAGATGGCAGTTTACTTATGCTTAATTTTCAAAGATTTATACTTCAGTTCATGAGATGTCTATGGCGACAGACATCTTAATGCTCAGATTTGCATCCAGCAATGATATTTTTTGTTGCCAGCAGATCTGTCCTCCCTCCATCCACCTTGGTAACAAGTGCTAAGCTTGCTTATACTGTGTTTCTTGGAACATACCAGCTAAGCTGTGGTGTATCTTCTGTACCATGTAGAGTGGAGCAATTTTAAAACTAGCCTGTAGCCATCTTCCTGCTTTCCAGTACCCTAAGGGTGGACATGATTACAGAGCAGCCTCCTATGTGGTCTTGAGAGTAAAAGTCAAAGTTGCTGACTAAACTAAAGTTTAGCTCTGTTAAGTGCTGCATAAACTGGACAGGCATGTTGCCATATTTATGGCTCAATTGCTCAAGTTTCAGAACAGATTGTTGGAGGTTGCCTTGGGAATTTCTGTGTTCACAGTGTTCAGATTTGGAAGAATACATAGCTGATGGGTCTGGCATGATGCAATTTACCACCTACTGTCTTGCTCCTGCTGCACAAATGGTATTCCAGGAGAAGGAGATCTAGTGTATAGGCATCAGATGGCAGTAGTAATTCCCAGACTTTCATTGGAGGAGGCAGATGATCTTGGACTTACATAAGAAATTAGCATGACTGCTCTTGCATCAGAATAGTGAATAAGCTTTGGAAACTGTCAAATGTAGTCTGGTTCTGGTTCATAGCTAGCCATTTTGGTGTGGGTATATCATTTGTTAGGATGATTGTGGTGGAAGCTTGGGGTGCACTTCAGTGTTTATCTGCAGACTGTGGTAATTGGAAATGTGCCTGAAATAATAACTTTTTTCCAAAGAATGGGTATCCAAATTGCTTTAGGGCATATACAAAGGCAACAGAATGTCACAGAATGGTAAATTATAATCTTTAAATTAAAAATAGTTTGTAAGTTTGAATGGCCAGCAATTTTGCATCAGTGTTGTGTGGGATTGAGGGGTTAAAGACTGCATATTACCAACCAAAGCTTCATATCGATCTTTCAGGTTATATAACTTATTTCAGAAAAAAAAGCTATTTAGGAAATTCTTGAATGGAAAAGTGTTTTCAAGCATTTGAAAATGTCTTCTCAAAGTGTAAACCTGGGGGTTACACAAAGTAATGCCCTCACTTAGTTTCTGCCCTAAACCAAAGTTGATTTCACCTCACAGAAGCAAAAGTTCTCACAGCTTCACATTCAC
Organism: Apteryx mantelli; assembly: GCF_036417845.1. Lineage (NCBI taxonomy): Eukaryota > Metazoa > Chordata > Aves > Apterygiformes > Apterygidae > Apteryx > Apteryx mantelli. Next base: position 55,137,667 of record NC_090020.1, read on the forward strand.
TGGTATCCTTTGAGAAACCCCTTTACCCTAAATACTTTCTGTAGTAATAATGGTAACAGGTTACCCTTTCTTTCCTAGACTTTAGCTCCAAGGCATTTGCCATTGCTGCTGACCATTTTGCTTATTCTAGTTAGCTGAAAACACTGGTTTTGAGCTTTTGTGTCAGTCCTCAGTCATGTAGGAAAACATGGAATCGGATATCTGCATCCCACTGCAGATATTGTCCATATTATAGGCAGTTGAGTTATTCTCATTGTTGGAGAAAGCTATGGTCATGGATTCTCTGTGATTCTCTTTGCTCCTGTATGAGTCAGGGACAGACACACACACATACATATATCTATATTTATATATAGATATGATAAAGATTACAGATTTGGATCACTACAGATTTTAAATGATAAGATCACTATTCTAAATGCCTTGTTTCATTTCCTTCCATAGAACACATGCTGAAGACCCCTAACCCTTGTGCAAATCCTGAAGATGCATCCTTGGAAGCATGCACTTTTTCTGTGATAGAAAGGGAAAATGCAGCCTTCTGCTTTACTGGAGTTTGCAAGGACACAGTATATTTGCTTAAGAGGGCACTCTACTGGCTACTTTTTGGAAGTTTCTTGCTCCTTCTGCCTGGTAAGTCAAACCACATCTGGTTGGTGGACTGGAGACTCTAGGTGCATCTGGCAGCAGCTTTGCAACCAGAGGGAAAAAGAGGAGAACCACCATTGCATTATTTGGCTGTTATGTGCCAGAGATGCTGCTGGGGGCATGTATATTAGTTGGGGGGAAAAGAGGCAGGAGGTACTTCCCTCATCTTCTCAGTAATTTCCAAGGCTGGCCTGTGGTTTCTGTGTGTGCTTAAACTGTGTCTGTCTTCTATTTTGTGAATAATTTAAATCTATTTTTTATGGTCTTGACTTTGATTTGTGTAGAAATCTTTTGAGTCCCAACTTGATAGATCAGAACTTTTAATCTAAATCTAGATTTTGTTTGGAAAAATCTAGAGCATCCAAGGAGAATATGCTCCTTTTCCCACTAAGTATGCTCAGACTCACCTTTTACAACAGCTCAGACCTTGTAGAGTAGAAATTATGACAAATCTGTGCATATCTGTGCATAGTGCAACCTGGTGATGACCTATTTTGAGGGTTTTTAAAGACCTAACTTCCAGAAATGTAATCTTTTTCTATTAAAAAATCTAAACTTTTTCTGTAAAAATCATGTTAACAATCATTTGGAATATGGAGTCAATTCTTTTTTGTTCTGCTTCCCGAATATCTCTCAACATCTCTCCAATCCACTTTTACCAATGCACATTCTGCTCTCTTAGCATATATTTTATTTCTAGAATGCATGCAAGGGGAAGCTGGGGGCAGTGCTGAGTTATACTGAGAAGGTAAATCTGTGAGAATCTTGTTAAATTTGCAGTAGCCACAAGATAGAAATCACTACTGAAATTAAATTTGTGTTTGGAGACAGGATAGAGATTGAATCAAAATGCAAAAAATTAACTGAATAACTAGATTAACTAATTACTATGATTATCTTTCTGTCTCCTGATTACAATGATAGTTGCTGAAAGGTAGTTAGAAATTTAGAGTTTCAGAATGAGATCTCATAGGATTTCCCTTTGAAACTCCTGCTATGCCTGTGAGATATTTGATACTGACTTCCTTTGGTAGTGTAAATTGAATGTCCTAATATATACATTTCCATTTTCTATTAAAATAAATTTGGACATGCAGTGAGCCACTCTGCTTACTAGCTAGTGCCAAGCAAAATGAATATTATATTTTAAGCAACTATGTTTTCTTGGATTTTTTTTCTTCTTTTCATTATATATAAGTGATGAATTGTTCCAAAATAATAACAGCAAGACTTGGATTTTTTTTTTTTTTTTTGTGATAATAGATATATTCAATACATCTTCAGTATAATCCAGTTTCAAAAAGCTTCTCATTTCTTTTCCATCACTTCCCTGTGAAGAGATCATTGCCTTTAATGCAATAGGCTGGGGCATCTGTACGGTATGATTATGAAATGATGAATCTCTTTCTCTGTGTGAGCTTCTACTTGACAAACAGTTTACAGTCATTAATTCACCCCAACTCCTTTACCAGTCATCCAAATTTAGCAAGGACGGTACTCACTATTGTCATATCTTTCTGCAGAGCATACAGATCAGTCTGGATTGGAGCAGATTAATGACTAACTCAAACTCTGTAATATCCTAATTTTACAGCAGAAATATGACCTAATGGAAACAGCCAGTAATTCACTTTCTCTAACTGCAGACGACTTGTTTTTCCAGATCCATATAACTTAGTCCCATCTTTACCATTAAACACTGAGCTCTACCTCATCTCCAATGAAATCAGTGAAACAGTGTTCAAGGCTTGGAGTATAAGCTCTTTGCTGAACTGGAGCCTTTGGTTTGACCTTATGAGAGGATTCAGGCCCTTATATTTACACAAGGCTTTCTTCAGTCTTTCATATCTCAAGGGTTAGAATTATTTTTTTTTTCTAAATGGTGTTTATTCAGGTTTTTTTTTATAGTCTTTGGTAGGAGTTCAGTATGTTGTTTTTAAGAGGAACTGTAGAACTGATTCTCATTTTGGTTGAATGTCTGGACTGAAAGCTCCACAAGCATAGGCTGCCTTCAAGATAAACATTATGTTTTGATTTTTGCCTGAAAAGGAACACCATTTGAATGACTTTTCAACTGTTGTCCTCAGTTATAGTTCCAGCATGAAGAGGAAATGCGGTGATATGAAAAGTACTGAAAAGGTACTAAAAACATTAGTATTTAGAATTCTAAGTTCTAATATTTTGTTTGAGTGTGGGACAAATATTTACAAAGGGCATTGTTGTTAATAATCATTGCTGATGTATCTCCTGCAGATGAGACAAAGATTTACGGGAGCATTCTTTTTTCTCTAATTCCTTTTTGAGTGATCTATTAAAATATTATCTTTCTGCTGAAATTTGTACAAGTCTCGCATTAAACTAAATTAATGTTGCTACACATCATAAAACCAAAATTATAAAAAAGAAAAATTAATAATCCGTGACTAAGAAGGACAAATGTGGGTCATTTTATATATGCATCACAAACGACTGACAATGTCAATCTCCAATACCCAATGTTAAGAAATCCTGATCCAGAGTCATCTCTAGTGTCTAATTACTCTGCACATAGCTCTTGTTTTTATCTTCTCTGCTAAATAAGTTCCTGCATGGGCAGCCAGAGGAAGTGGTGAACCACCCCTGCGGAAGACTTTATATTTGGTTTTAAGAATAGTTTTTTACAAACTTGCTGTGGTTTCTTAAGCATCTACTGCTAATATTTTACCTCTTCTTTTCAAGTGGAAAAAAAATCTTAAAAGTGGCAAAAAAATAGAGTTATTACTAGTATCCAAATTATGCATTAGCTTGATAGAATTTCCATTATCAGAAAAAGGAAGTGATTTAGGCAATTCTTTGATATACTCCAAGTTGCCGATGTGATATGGCTGTACAAAAATTAGTAAAAAATCTTCTGTGTTTCCTGTTGAAGTGTATTTCTAGGTGAAAGGTTCTATGCTACTGCATTGTGGAAGCATGCATTGTATTGTGTCATGACTTTCCTGGTGTATGATCTCCAAGGCTTTTGTTACCGAATGTTTAATTTAACTTGAGAGACAAACCTACTCTCAAGCCTCAGTTCTTACTAATACTTTGGGAAAACAATATCATCATGTAACAGCGTGGGATGCTTATCTTAATTCAGAAGGGTTGTTACTTGACAAGAGAACTGTGTTGGTAAATCTTGATCTCTTACTACTGTTCTTTCTGTACTCTGCATATTTTGTAGGTTCAGGCTGATGGAAACTATTCATAAATTTGGATCAAATTTTCTCAATAGCTTTGGTCACAGTGTACATTTCCTTTGTTCAGAATTCCTCCAAACCTCAAACCACAGAGTGATTTAATTTTTAGTCACAACTGAAAGGAGCAACCTTGAGACTAAAAGAGGTGTTGAAATCAATGAGTGTCACTTGCCCAGGTTAGAAGCATTGCTTTCCTGTATGATGAGTTGATTATTTTTTTGAAGACCCAATCACAGTCCCACACTTGCTGAGAACAATGTCTCTGAACTGGAATCGCACGAAAACAGACAAACACTTTTCAATAGCTTGTATATTAACAACCAATTTATTTAAAGATACTTTTACTAATAGGAAAATCTAAAAAATGCCTTATGTGTATCTTAGGCTAATAACTCTCTGCTTACAGAACAAGTAAGATACAGTCAGCTTGAAAGGGTCTTACAGCATCCTTCTCCCACAAGCTCAGGCTTATTCCAAAGGTCTGATTCTGTCTGTTTTTACTTTCCTATACAACCCTGTCTCTAAAGCTAATCAGGAAAAATCACAAGTATTTTATTGCAATGTTTTACTTTTTTCTTCACTAACTTTCAAAATGTCAATGAAATTTTTCAAAAAGTCAACAAATTTTCATGGTGTATATTTCAAAATTTGAAGCATTTCACCTAGCTCTGTAGGTCTGGTACTGGCAGTTGTGCATGTAGGACTGGTTGGGTTGATAGGTCTGAATGGTAGGTCTGCATGCTATATGGAGGGTAACTACATCAGAGCTTGTGTTCAGAGTCTTATTAAGACTCAACTTCCCAAACTCTGTCCTTAGGTTAATGAATAAACTACCATCACAGTTATTTCCTCTCCTATGTGTGTAGGCATTCCCTTATGCTATGCATTGCTTGACGATTCCCTTATGTTATGCATTCCTATGCAACAACACAAAGAATTCCTTCTTGCTGGAAATGAAGTCCTGCCTCTGCTTCGCTTCTCGGGCTTTGTCCTACTGGTGAAAATAGGCAATACATTCAGTGCCCTTAGTTCTCTGTATTCACTGTTTTTCCTCTGTGCAGTGAATAGCAGTGTCCTGACTCACTCACTTAACAAATACGTTTTCTGTTTAAAAGTTTCTCTAATATTTGGTTGTTTTCCCACTTTATTGATTTGTTCTAATGTAGTGTAGTAGGCACTACTACATGAATTGTAGTTAGTGCCCAGGTAATCTTTCTGTATATTTTGTTTTTGTTTTCATTCACCACTCTGGTGTGCAACTGTATATAAAAACAGCATATATCTATTCTATTAACACCACCTTTTAATTTTTTTATTATTCAAAATTTATCAGAGAAAAATTACTACATTAAGTATTTACTCTTTCAAAAATTACATGTCCTCTGCTTTTGTGAGTCCCAAATCCAGGTTGCCATAACTTTACCCATGCAGGAACTACCTCACTAGAAGCCAGAGTCATAGTGTCACAGTCTCACTGTCACGGAGTCACAGTCTTCAGGAAATTAACCTCGTTATAACGTCTGCACGTGAACATTAGTATCTTAAATTAATTTTTAAATTGAGTTTTGTTCAGCTTCTGTAAATCATTTAATTCCAGCTATCTCCGCTTTTACCATTTCATGCCAGACTATACTGAAACAAAAAAAAGAGAAAACAAACTTTATCAAATTTAATCCATTGATTTGAATGTGTGCCATTTAACAAATTCAATTGCTGAAGTCGAAAAATTGTAATCTTTATTGTTTTTATTTTTCAGTCTTCCTCACTGGGTTTAAGTAAATCTCACATATGATGGGAATTCTATTTGTTATGTACAGTGTCATACCTGAAAAAAAATTGTGTAAATATGAAACAAAAGATTCATTCTTATGTTCAAGTTATTCATTCTGATGCTAAGCCACAAAAATGAAATTTAAAAAATTTAGGAGCATGTATGTTAATTTCAGTATTGCTTTGTATACCTACAGATTTTAGCAAAAAGGAATATTTTTATTAAAAATACCTCTCAAATTATTCGTAAAGTATTTGAGAAAAAAAGCTCATGCTTTCTCAATATTTTATTACTATTTCTGTGCAGAATTCTTTCTGCAAAATAACACAAGAGAAAGGATTTCACAAGTAGAACAGAAAAGCTATGCATACTAATTTAGGCACAGAATTGTATAGACCAAGTTCCCTATTATTTAGCATCTGTAGCTAAACTGTAGCTAAATTGAGAAGAAGCTCTGTGCTTGGGCCTGACACCTCCCTCCGTGACAGGACATGATCCCATCTCCCAACCTGTCTTTCTCCCAGCCTTGGCCCAGAAGGACTGGTGAGACAGAACCACATGGAAAGGTGGTTACAGTATGTGAGATTTAAAAAAAAATCTTATCTGAAAGCAGCCAAAGCTGTACAAAGACCGATACTAAGACCAGTGTTAGATAACGAAGAATTCTGTGAGCCATAATCACCACTGATATAAATGTTCTCCATTGCAGGGTCTGATCTCTAGGGACCCAATAGCCTGATCCTCCACTACTGAAACCGAGCAACACTTCTGCTGTTGTCAACAAACGTTACTTGAATCAGGATTGGAGCCACACACACCAGTTTGGAATTCAGTCCTGATGAGGCCGTGTTTCTAATTTTTTAGCAAAGCATGTTCACCATGGCAAAGAGTCCGAATTTACTATGTAATTTATCTAGATTGCAAGGTAAGCAGTCAGATTATACAAAATATGTTTCAGGAATCTGTTGTGACCTTACACTTGCATCCCCTCTCAGGCTATCCAAATGCTTGCACTTTATGATAGAACACAAGAATGAATGAAATTGCATGTCAGTTCTAATAACTCTGCAGCACTGAAAGCTTAGACACACTTGCTTGAAGAAATACAGATAAAAGGAGAAGGAGGATTGCCTTTTTTTTAGTTAAGCACCTTAGCACTGTCTCTGGAAATTATGGAATAAACGTAGGTTATTATGGCACTGGATACTAAACTATGGTATACAACTAAATAAATGTGACCTATGCAAAGGGCAATAGAATTAATTCATAATCTTGCTTATCTTCACTTGTTATGGATTATGAAGGACATTATTTGTTCAGTAGTGCATTTTGGAAAACTTTTATTACCAAGACACATTTTTACTTTTTACTTCAGTTTACATACAAAATATGTTCAGACAGGTTGGAAAGGCTTCAATACATAATTTAAATAATGAATTTCTTCAACATCTTTATAAATGTTTAAAGCCAATTTCTTTCCATTCATTGAACTCTAGAGCCTGTCATATACCTTGATAAGCTGTAAGCACTGCTGTCATTAGTCATATCAGGGAAAATGTGTGAATCTGTCTAATTTGAAGTCTTAAGTTTTAGAGATGTGGTAAATGAACCAAATAAAATGTGGTAGCTGTTTGGCAGCTTGTGGTTTGGAGTATATTTCTAAGATACTTGTATCTGTGCTATGTGATCCCTGTCAGCACCAATCTTAAACCTACCCTAAAATATCTTCTTCTGAAATAAGGCTGTTCCTAACTTATTGACACCTGCCAGGAGACCCTAATACCAGCTGTGGCCTTAAAATTATTCTTGTAACTTCTACCAGCCCGCAGTCAGCTGCTTACTTATCAAAACTTGCTGCCTTGCAACCTACCTAGTTGTCACTTTAAGGCCAGTGGTACCTGTCAGTTTTGACACAAACCTTGCCAGGTGCATTTGGGCACTGCCAGTCCTAATTCTAATTTATCAGTCCTATCTAGACACAACATTAATCCCTACTGATTGATTCTTGGGAACTCAACTTTAATTCTGATTAGTAAACACTAGTAATTGTAGTTTTTCCATTTTGAATGTGGGCCCACAGAGTAGACTGATATATCTCCATCTAATGAAGATATCAAATAAGTGGATTTACTCTTTTATTATTTATGATTAAGACTATTTAAATTCTAGATATAAATCCAACCTCAGCCTTTTCTCAAGGACTGTCTCATTTAGCAGAATTTGTTTAAGATTTTATGATGTCCAGTTGTCTACTCCACTCCTCTGCTGAGTAGTATTTCTTTCATAGCAGAAAAGGCGAAATGAGACGTGTATCTGTACTTCCATTTAGTCCAATCTGTTGGTACAAGCCCATTTTTGGCATTTTAAATAAATCAGGCAGTAAAGTAGGATAGTGGTAGTACAGAAATGTGTCTTGCTCCATTGTCACTGTTGTGGGAGCAGTAAAATCCTATGAATGAGCAGGACAGGCATACAAGTGTAGTAGTGTTGTAAATGTAGCTTACCCAATAGATTTTGTCTATCAGAATATAAAAAATTGAGATATTGAACTGGCTGTGTTAGTGGCACTAAGGTTAGTGTTAGGACTGGGGTTTGTGAGGGCTCAGATTAGCCTCACCGATTTGTCCAGAAGAAGACACATTTGTCTGGAAGATAGTTAAAACTGACACTGGCAAAATTTGAGTTAAACTTTCCAGATTATTCTCCAACAATGTTCAGGAGGACAATGTAATGGTCCCTTTGTGAATTATAATGCCTGCCATGCAAATATGCTTTCAAATCTATCTTTTTCTTGGAGACAAAGAATACAGTTTATGGGAACATTATAATTACTGAATGTACTATGTGGACTGAATGTACTGTGAACAAGGATAAGCGTGCTAAATCCAGGGATAGCATTTAGCAAACCTGGATAAGGTGTGGTTCTAGCATGTGCTATTTGGAAAGAAAGAAAGAAAGAAAGAAAGAAAGAAAGAAAGAAAGAAAGAAAGAAAAAGAATTACTATGTGTGTTTGGAGAAGATGCAGGAGGGGGTGTTTTCTGCTTAACAGTTCTTCTCCTACTGGACCCTTCTCCTTTCTAATGTAGACATAGCCAATGTCAGTTTGCCAGAAAACTTGCTTCCCATCCTAAAATGAAATTCCTTAGGACAAAATAGAATTCTCTTTTGCCTTTTCTCTTAATTTATGCTAAAGAAGCCTTTTACAGAAACAAACTTGTTCTAGCTCAAGACGTGTGAATATTTAGTAAATCTGGAGCTGATGAAAAGTCATGTCATATTTTTTAAGATTTCCTGTTTTGCTATATAATTACTGAAGTACTATTTTTATGATAAATTCTGAGCATATTTAAAGTTCCAGTCAGCCCTTCCATAGAAGCTGAAGCTGCCTTAATATTTCAACAAAGCTATTCAGAAATATTTTATGGAACTCTATTGAAAATATAATGTTTTCACTTGCTGAAGATAGCATACTCTAAGAAAATAAGTAACAAATGTACCCCCTACTGTCTTTTGCAAAAAAATTTTTGAGAAATCTAATAATTTAATAGTTGAAAGATAGGTAAGGCTTTTAAAACCATTAATGCCAAAAATATTTTGACTAAAACCATTCTGTATGTTGGTTAGTTGCAAAATTTCAGGGAAAAAAATAAAGTAGATGCTGTTGTACTGTATGTTAAAATAGTTTAATGCAAGATAAATACAGAGTAACATCACCTTTCTTAGGCAGCTATATTCATTTCATTAGGTTATGGAATAAAGCCTGTATTTATTAATTTATTTATTAATTATTGTCCCTTGAGATAATATGCAATGAGCAATTAAAAAACATTCAACCTAACCTGTTTAAGAATGCCGAAATTTACAGTTAAATCGATGGAACTGAACTCCATGGGAAGCAAGGATTGATCCTTAAAGACATTATTTAAAAAGACATATAAAGCCCAGGATCCTGTTCTACTCAGCTCTGTATTTCTCTGACACAGCAGCTCATTCCATGGCTCAAAAATGTTACTAGGAATTTGATGGTTAAAAGAGTAGTGAACACCATTTTGTTTCGTTATATTTGTCATACCACGTCTGATTTGCTGGAGCATGTCTTAGCGTGAACATGAAAAAAAGACATTGCATGATTGTGATGCAATTCAGTGGAAAGTGGAAAAGAAAAAACACAATTTCAGATTTACAGTCTGCTCTCGATACAGGTAACAAACGACTGACCAATATTTTTGTGCACAATTATCTGGTTCAGTTACCCATAAAAGAGGGGAATATTCCTCTATTTCCTCTGAGTAGTCTGCAAGAGCAGTTGGTGCATATATTTTAGCAACTGTCAGATATCTTTAATTCAGCAGTTTTCTTTCACTCTATGACTCCTATCTTGTTCATTCAGCTACATTTTAGCGGGAAACAATGAAGTTGCTCACTGAAACTTTCATCAGCAGTAGGAGAATGGTTTTGCACAATTCAGTTCTAGATGCTCTCCTTCATTCATTGTCTTGGGACTAATTTTTCCTTTCTTCTGATGTTCCCACTCCTGTGTCTTTGTGTCTTCTCATGCTATTTTCTGATTTAGTTGTTAGGTTAAAAGCAACTAAAACAAGGTGAAACCTTAACATTGGCTAGTGGAAGGGAAATCTGATCAGTCTCTCAAATCTTACACATCCCTCAGTTCTCACAAATCCCTCACATCACAGTCTTCCATATTGTTTTTTTTTTACCTTTCCGTTTTCTCTAATTTTTCTTCTGTTCTCTTGTCGCCAACCATCTTACTCATCTCCCAGTTTGGTTTTGTTATTTTTGCAGAGACCTGTATCAATTTGAAAGTAGAGTGAACTGTCTCATATTTAGGCTCTCTTTTTTCTAAGCAATTAGGCTTGAAACCCATTAATAATATCTACAGTAAATCCTACCTGAAATGTTGACTCGCTCCAGCACTTCAACCTGACCCATAAATGCCACAGAACTTCAGGCTTGAGGTTAACTCCACCACCTCTGAGGTGCTAACCCCCTCTTCTCTCCATTGTCTTTCAGACATACTGGTAGCTGTAGGCCTCAAACTTAAGATTTTGTCCAGAAGTAATCCTGTAATTCTCTGTTGTTTCTTCTGGCCTTTTTTCAATCCATTTTTGCTCCTTCTAAGTATATGCAAGTGCAAAGAGATTGACAAGTTACTGGAAAGCCTCTGTCAGAGAGCCTGAGTTACATTTGAAAATATCTTGGAAAAATTAAGCTGCAGAAATTGTGGTAAACTACAAGCTGTGGTGTAGGTAGAAAGGATAGCTGAGGTTGGTTCAGAATAACACCCAAGCCCTGACTTAGAAATCAGCAAAATATATACTTATTGTGCATTAAGAGCACCCATCTGGGAAAGACTGCAAAATAACTATCATGATGTTAATTCACATCTTAGCTTACAGCACACTAACTTCTGCAGACAGTCAAGCTGTGGAAGATCAGACGTTGGCAAAAAGTATGACCTTATTTAATGACTCCATTAGTGTTCTAGAAAAGGGAACAAGCAACACGTTAAGGAAATGTGCAGATTATGCTAAGCCAAAAGGAGTTGTGAGCTGTTAAAAAAGAGATACACCACAAAGGAACCTACAAGGAGTGGAAACCTCAGAAAAAATACCAGTGGTTTTAACTTGAACAAATGAAAAATAATACATTTTTAAGAGGAGCCTTGAAACATCATGCGAGAAAGAGGAACCTAGGAGGAAGTGAAGCTGAGAAACATAACTTCAATTAATAGGCAGAGACCTGAATTTTCAGAATTTTTTTTCTTTATTTCCAAACATTTCCTATTACTTATAACCACAATCACTTGGCATCTCAGGCTTTGGAGAGTGAGACTTTAAAATATGAGGTTCAGCATTGCTGTAATACCGGCAGAACTACTGTGGAACAGAGGCACAATTCATTGTTAATGAAGCCACATGGATGCAAGTTGCTGGTTTGCCTTAAGGCTTGGCAAAATATTTGTATCAGTAAGAACGGTCGGTACAATTCTGTGGTCATTGTATCCACAAAGTAAAACAAATAGATAACTTACTATACAAGACCATAAGAATGTTTGTACCAAGTGAGACAAACAGTTCATCCGTCCTAGCAATACCTGGGACATACTGCAAGTACAAAACAAAACACAGAGGGGTATGTTTCATCTCTTCTGTTGTATAGCCTTCCAGCATTTGGCAATTTGCTGTTTACAGACTTCCAGAAGTTGGGCACTAGGGGTGGAGGGGTTACATGCACTATCATTTGATAGTTTTCCTGAACCTTTCTTCCATTAATTAGTCTAATCACTGTTTGAACCATTTAATACTACTGGCATTCACAATATCCAGTGATGATGAATTCTGTGGTTAAAAGATGTATATTTGGAAAAAATCCCCCCTCCCCAATTTTTTTTAAGAGCCTGCTTCTTGATAACGTTTGGAATCTTCTGTTCAATACTAATTACTACATTATTAGAAATAAACAATAAAAACGAGGGACTTCCAGAAAAACAAAGTGATCAGGACACTGTGAAGGCAGACTTGTGAGGAAAGAGTAAGAGTAAGAGTTAACCTTAGCAGACTGCTAAGTTGGCAGACTGCTGAGAAACATAATGGCAGTTACCAGATATATGAAAGGTAGAAACAGTTGACATGGACTGGGTTGCAATTAAGGATTTGGTCTTCTGTATAGATGTATAAATAAGGCTAATGGATGAAACTTAGAAAGGAAAGGAAGCCTGGCTGGTAATATCTTTTTTTAGCTGAAGAAAAGGGAAGGGATGCAAATCCTAGTATTTAAGGCCCTGCAAACTATTTGGAAATACATTTCTCCCTGCTTCTCCAGTTACCAGACCTATCCTGAGAGATGATGTTTCTACTATTTGTATACTTACTGTTCCTGTCTTACGATTCCTGACAAACTATATGATAAGCATCTAACACTTCTCCGTTATCCACATCTGTTGATTTATCTTGTCCAAATCTTTTGAGCTCATTGAAATATCATCTTTCTTGCAACCTTAAAGGTTTGAGTCCATTTGTTCTGGAGATTTGTATTTTGTGTTGAGAAACCTAATACTACATTTAATGCTTCCTCTTTGGGTCATTTTGTTCAAATACCTTTAGCTGTATGCAAAGAGATTTTGCAAGCAAGATATACATGCAGCTTGAAAGTATAAGGCAGTTATTTACTGGCTAGCACATATGAAAGAGAACTAGGAATTAATGAGCTACAAGGGTACGCAATGATACACTCACTTTCCTGATAAAATATTTGAAGAATGATAGCGTTAGATACCTTAGAGTTAGATCTCCCCTTTGGAAGCAGCTGACCCTTGCTGCTCCCTGACAGAGACTTAGACTGAGAGTCCCCTGTTTCTTCCTCCACATAAAGTCCCTGGCTTTCCTGAGTCACTTCCTCAGCGGTGGCTTCATCTTCTTGCAGCTACTTCAGAAGGGGGAGGGACCTTCAAATGACCACTGTGCTTTTTCCTGGCAGCTGTGCTCTCTGCACGCTGGTGTGCAGAGTTGCATTTTCTGTGGCTAAATCTTTATGGGTAAACAAACCCAGGTACAGGGTAACAGACGAACATGGGTATACTATTAATTCACTCTGTGACAGAATTCTGGACCATGCCAACTAACATTCTCCTGGATAATGCCTGGGACTGTTCTGGGACCAGTGCAGTTCCCAATAGGCACTATGAATGTGGTCACCTTTTGGGGGAGAGGAGAAGAGAGCTCAGCCATATGGATATGAACTGTGCTATGCTACTTGATTTCAGGGCCAGCAAATGCTGTGTGGATGCTTATGCTTGTGTAATACAGTGATTTGGAAACCAAAGAAAAAAGTGCCTTCAAACCCAGGTTGCAATTGGTGTTCTTTGAGACAGAAATGACACATAAATTCCTCTGAAGGAAGAAAATGGAGATAAACAACTGACAATTTCAAGCATTTTACTTAGAAATAATTTTAAGCAAATCCCTTTATCCCACCATCTGACAAATAGTGAACTCTGAATAAATGTAGCAGTTGCTGACTTTATAGTTACTGTGAAATTACCCAGTAAGAGACGGAGATCCACGGAAATTTATTTCTATTTGTAGTTTTCCAATACTTTCTACAAGTAGAGAAGTAGGAACAAGCTGAGTTTTACTGAATCTCATCTATCTGGGTGTCAGCTCTTGTTCTAGTTGTGTCTGACCTTATAGCTGCATTTTTAATTGTTTCTAAAGAATAACATTGCAACTGGTGTAGCCAACACTTGGATGGTTAATTAGTGCTGAAAATATCCTACTCTATTCAGAAATCTGGATTTGAAATACTTTTTTTTTTTTTAAACAGAATTTCACATCAGAAAGGATATTCAAAGCTGATTGATGCAGCTGAGTGCAAAGAGTCTGACAAGGAAGAAAGGAGACAGGGCCAAACATTACAAATAAAAGAAAACTCAGGAGTATCAAGTTTACTTCAGAATTAGGGCCATATCATATGCTGTACTGAAGAATGGCATTCTTCTGTGGCCAGATACCAGGGTAGTTCTAGCCCAATTGTTTTCCAAATTTTCTCACCTCCAAAACTTTTTCAATCTCATTTTGATTCTACAGTCCATTTCTCCCCAAGTCTTAAAAGCAGTATTTCACTAAATTCCTCCCCCTTAGCCTGGGTGAATAATTATCAGTCCTTGTATGCATTGCAACCGTCTATTTTTTTTTTTTTTTGGGGGGGGGGGTTAATTATGTTGTTGAATTGCTAGAAAACAGCTAAACTGAAGAAGGGTGAGTGCCAGCACCAGCAGCTGCAACAGCAAAAAGAATAGCCCATTACAAATACTCCTGCTACACTGCTTAATCTGTGTCATTTCCCTGAGTAGCACAATATCTCATAAACAGCATTTAAACATCTAATAAGTGAACATTGCTACTATGTCCACTGTCCAGGTAATCAAAAGAGAGCCATGACTAAGCTGTTTGGTGTTAGGCTATAAGAAATATTGGCTCTTACTTTAACTCAGTTTGATCAGTCTTTAAGGTATATTATAATGGGATGCTGAAATTAGTTTAATCCCATTTTACCTCCATACAGAAAAAGAAGATTTTCAGGAATATGTGTTATAGACTGAGCTACAAGAATATCTCTGAGATATTTCATAAATCATCAAGAAAAGAACTCTACAAAATCAGGGACAAGACATAACTCCAGAGAAACAGAGCCAAAGTGGGAGAATCTCAGTCAGCAAAGATGAAAATTAGACAGAAAAAAAAAAAAAAAAGAAAGGCCTCCAGGATAGCGTATCATCTTTCTTTCACAATTACGAAGTATAATTTTCCAAAATGCAAATCACTTTGGATTGTTTAAAATTTAAGGACCAAGTATATAATACTGCCTCCTGTTTTCTGTTTGAAATGTCTTCTAGACCTCAGAAAGAAAAATAGAGAAAGCAATAGTGATCGATGAGCTTAAAATCTAATTGTATTTTGGAAAGATGATAGCTATTTATACCTTTTCACACTGATCCTCAAAAATAGGATCATCTAAAAGAAACCAAAAAATTTTAAATAAAATATTAGAGGTCATTTTTTCATTAAATTGAAAAGTATCATTCCTTACCAGCTCTGCTATAATTCCTTAGGGTCAATTCTAATGCATATATAGGGGGTTGATTTAGTAGCATTTTGTTCACTAGTAATGAGTAAATCACTTCAAAAAATTCTAGAGGAACTCCTACTAACTTCAGTATAATCGTAATTTTAATCTGAGATTAATTAACAGGGAGTAAGGTTTCACCAACTTCTCCGAAGTTTGCACTTGCAGAAGAAAATGAAAGCTAATCCCACTGAAATGGCAAACAACAGAAGACAACAACACATGCAATTCAATTTTTAAAAATCTTTATCTGGATGGAAATTGACAGTCCTATGGTTTGAATGTCAGTCTAAAAGTTCCCTATTTATTTGCTAAAAACGGATAAGATCCGTAACATCTTTTGAGCCATACACAGCAATATTTTGGAAGAATGGTGATAGAGAAGTTTCCTCTAGGTCTGCTAAGATACTGATCAGCTGGATAGTGGTTCAGTACAAGATCAGATCTTAAAAATATTGTTTGACAAAGTGAGATGCAGTTTCAAAAGAAATTAACGTCTAACCAACACTGAACTTGACTGAAAAGCAGAAATTGAAAGATGGAATTCAGTTAGAGAGCTTACTCATAACTATAGTTAGTTCAAGGAGTACAACTCTATATTCAGCTATGTCTTTTGGTTTGGAAATAGGGAAGTTTTTTAATTGGGTTTCTATGTAAACCTGATAAAACCTGAAACTGTACTTATTTACTATACTTAATATATCAGTAAAGCAATGCAACTGAATTTTTCAAATTAAATACTTCAGGGCTTTAAAAATCTTTAAATGTGGTTTTTTTGTCTGATATATTTAAACTACCCAAATTTTTTCCCACTGGTACAAAGAAAAATATTGTGTTCATTTATCTAGAAAGGCTGAAGGGAAGGGAGAGCAGAGCAGAGCAGAGGAAGATTTAGCTTATAAAGACTCTCAAAAATAAAGCCACTGGGAGATACAGTTATCTAGGAGCTTTTCTTATTGCACAATTTCTTGGCCTTGGATGCTTCAAAGAAATATAACTTAACACCTACTTAAATTACCACAAATAAGCATCATCAAAAAGTAAACTATTAAAATTCTTAGTCTGTTTCCGCATCTATTATCTTAATGGTTTTCTCTGGATTTTTTTCTAGATAAAGGAAAAGAAAGAAAAAAGAAGTCTCAAAATTTAAAAGGTTGGAAGCAAATGGGATTAAAATATTCCATCATGAAGAAACAAATATGGTTTCAAAATGAAAAGCTTCTGTATAGAGATGTCTACATATATTTGCAAGGGAAACTTCCATATCTGTAGAGTAAAAAAAATTAACCTCCATATTTGCGTGCAATCCTGTAGAGAATAGAAACTTTCTTTTGCTGGTTGGGCTTCTGTCCTTGTCAAGTGTCATCCATCTATCACTGTTCTGAATTGTATCTCATGTCTTCAAGAGCTGAAACCCACTGTGGGAGTTAGGAAATAGCCTTCCTCTTTTTATTGAATTATCAATAGGTGGCTTTTAAAATAGTAAAGGACTAAAGTAAGAAATTCCTTGCAATGAATTGAATTAGAAGCTAAGTATTTATCTAAATAAGACATAACAATAAAAAAAAGTCTCTGTATTTTCTTTTCTTCTATAAATTACTCACTGTCATAAACCCGAAAATAACTCTCTTGCACCATGGAAATTCTTATCTATGAGAGGCAAGAAAAAGAGGTCTTAAATAGCACCCAAAATGCTTCTTCAGTGATTTAGAATAAAGATATTGCTGAGGTACAGATGAGTTATGCTATTTTTAGATGAAACAGTTAACTTCTACAAGAGCTTCGGTTTGTGTCTGAGTCAGTTATTCATGTTGAATTCAGCAAAGGCTAGGAATGACAAGTACGAGTTAACTGTGAAAACATCTAAAGGTTTTTTCACAGGCTCACACTCAGTTATTGAGGCTTGTATGAAAATTATCCAAACTGTTTCACTTGTAGAATGAGGTCTTACTTTCTTAACCAGAAGATTCTTCCTTTTTTATCAAATCCACTAGGAATTAAAGTATTGATGGGAAGAGTAAGGGAAAAAAGACTTATTTTGCTGGTGAACATCTTAGAGATTCTGAGAAAAATAGGGATGTCTATCTTCTATTTTTTGCTTCTAATGAGAACATAAATGGTTTTATTTATTTGTATTGTGCTTTACTGCTCTACTTGCTTTGGCAATTAGCAGGGGTTACATGATATAAAAGAAGGAATCTAGCATAGGTCCTGGGGCAGAATGGAAAGTAAAGCTAAGCGTCAGTGTGTGGTTGTTTTTTTCATGAAAAAGGAATCCAGTATCTGTGTTAGAAGTCTTTTAAACTTGTCTTCACACCTAAGATTTCGTGACTTCAGTCCTGTTCATGTTGTCCTGTGGCAGATGTAGCCTGTTGGAGCAAGTGTTCTAGTATGTAACAGAGAGCAGAAAACAGAATGTGTACAGATGTGCAATCTGCTAAAGCAGCTGTTGTTAGAATCGTCACTAACCTCACTGCAGTCAAAGTTATCTGCAAAGCTCATTTCTCCAATTTAGCCTTCCCACAATAAATTACTTCCCCTAAACACAGACACAGTCTTGTTTCTGCTAAAGTTCTTTTTTCTGCCTTGAAGAAGTAGAGAAAGAAAAATTTATGATCTAGTGCAGAAACCTCAGATGCTGCCCAGGTCATCGCTAATGCCACAGCTCCCCCAAATCTTCCCCTGCTGGATAGTCACTTTGCCACACTGGGCTCCTGGGCTCCTAAGGTTTACTTCAAAGTGCATTCTAGCTACTTCATGAGCACAGACTCTGACTTTCAGGGCTTCACAGAAATGCCACTTCAGGGCTCAGCTGAATGAAGCACTCCAGGTCAAATGCTGATCCCACGCAAACATCCCAATTGCTTAAGTGCATCCTTTCCTAGAACTGCAGCCTTGTAGACAGTCTAGTTTACCACTCAGGCAAAATGGTTTAGACCAGTGCTTTTCAAATTGTTGTCAAGACACAGCTGTGGGAGGGTTGAAAGTGTTCACCCTTGATTACAGCTGGCTCTGACATCCCCATTCCAGAGGAAGTGAAATGCAGCATCTCTTCTAAGAGGGAGCGTTGGAGGTGGTGACATCTGAAGACTGAGGAGCTCAAGGGTGAGTAAACAGTAGTTCAGACCTAAATCAAGCATGTATAATTATCCCCTGCCTTGTTTTTTCTCACTGGTTTAGAATGTTCAAAATCTTATATGCACTAGGATCCTTTGCCTTTGCTTTTTCTCCTTCCCCAGCTTCTCTTTTAGAACACAAATCTCTTAGGATTTTCTTTTCCCCCAGAGAGCATCTGGTGGTTCTTTCTTTTTCAGATGTCAGGGGAGAGATGTTTTCTATTAAAATGTTCAAATTGCTTAGCTGGATAACTCTAGACTTATCAGCCAATATGGTTACACTCAGAATCACAGAATCACTGAGGTTGGAAGGGACCTCTGGAGATCATCTGGTCCAACCCCCCCTGCTGAAGCAGGGTCACCTAGAGCACTCGTTCTCCTAAGCAGTCAACTCTTAATCATCTGTGTCATGATCCTTTGTATTCATGTCCAAAACAGAGTAAAAAGGTAACAGAGAAAGCAGACAAGCTTTAAGTTCAACACAGAGTTGGTAATTTGATTGCATATCCATGCATAAAGAGAAAAAGAGACAGTTAACAAAATTGACCAGGACTCATAAAATGTGTATAAGTTCTCCAAGTTGATACAACTTGAATGTACAACAGAGACAAGTAGATATAAACATATGAAAAAAAAGCAAGAAATAAGCTTTTTTTATTCGAAAGAAAACTGGATGTGTTCTGAGCTGAACTTCTATGATGTTTTCAGCAACTTGATTTTACAGTGTTTTCACACTTTAGAGATGTCCAAACATTTACCTACAGTTCTTAAACAAACAATCTTCTGTATTTTCTACATCATAATTTTATGTCTCAGCAGCTTTGATTGCTTACACTCTTAAGGCATTTTATTTTTGCCATGATTACTTCTCATACTAGTCAAAAAACCCACAGTGTAGATATTCAGTAGACAGAAATTGAAATGAAATCATCAAAAAATAATTGACTTACTCTCAATCCAAAAGTGTTCTGTATTAAAATACACTTGACACTGAAATAGATGAAGATACTTCTTTAGTTCCATTCATGTCATCTGACAAAATCACTTTGGATATGGACACAAACTCTTTCATCTCTTAAAACTGTATGGTCCCTAACCATTCACTAACAGTTACAAAATAAAAAGCTCTATAAACTGGTCAAAAAGGGATCAATGTATATGACTGAAAAGATCAGTCTTTTCCTTCAGATCATCCCATTGTCATCCAAAGACCTGGGGAAATGTAAGTCTGAAGTTAAGAAGATTAGATATGGATTGGAAAAAAATCTCTCTGAAAAAGAATCTGAAAACAAAACCCGCTTATACCTCCTCCTGTCTCTCACACAGCTTCCTTTACACACTTCTCATGATCTTCTTACTTTTTATGTTTTCAAGCAGAAGGAACAGGAAGAAGGCCTGGTGGCCTGTTTCCATTTCAACTTGAGGATAGGGGGTCTACTTTCTACTTTTTTCCTTTTGTTTTCATGAAGTTTGCATCTCAAAACACTCTACACCAGCTCTTTCGGACCCAAGTCTTTAAAAATCACAGCCTCCCCCAAAACTGAGCTTTCTCATGGAAATTATTTTCTAGTGTCACAACCTAACTGAAAATAGAAATGAAAAATAATCCAGTTTTGTTTGTAAATCTTTCATCAATGAAATCACAGACAGAGGTCACCTACAAAGGTGGTTTCTGTCTGAGAGAAGAAGCAGCTTCTGAGTAAAGAAAATAATTAATAATTTACTTGGGGAAAAAAGAAGTATAAAGTCACATTGATCTCAGTTGGATCATGAATTTAAGGCCTGACGTACTGCTCTGTTTTTAAAGAGTGCCTGAATTAATGGGAAATGAAGATCATTGCTGAAAAAACTCACTCTAGAGATACTAGGAACTATTTGAAAGATAAGGTCTTGTCTTGTATGTTTTATGTAGTATTTCTTTCCTGTATCCCAAAATAACTTATCCTACATTTATTTTATGAGCTATTGTGCTAAAGGAAAACAAATATTCCTATTTTCTGTGAGACTTTCTCCTCATTATTTAGGTTTCAGCCTTTTTTGTTTGTTTGTTTTAGAAATAATAACTGGTTTCAGCATTCCATTCATTATGATAGTACAGTTCCACAATTCATAACATTCCTATTTTATAACATTTTTGATACTTGGACACCTTTCATGAAGTTAAATCAAGAGTTCTTTGTAGAAATATTGTAGATAATTTGAAAGTACAGCCATTGAATAGAGAAGGCAAAGGATGGTAGAAAAATTATACCCATTATAGCAATAGTCTCTAGAATGTTAAGAAGACGTGACCAAAGTCATTTTCCTGCCAAAGAAAAGTGCAGAGGAGTTGCTTGTCTTAAAAATATCTAGGTCTGTAAGTTATATGTAAAAGTAGATAGCTGAACCTTAGCATAGCTGACTTTTACAAAGAGACTTAAAAGTAATAAAAGATACCAGAAACATAAGGAAGAAAACAGATACACTTAAATGCTGCAATGTGTGATTCTTACTCCTGTGTTATATTTTATAAAATTTAATAGAAGTAAAAATACGCTTAGAAAGGCAACAGGGTGCCTCTGACCAAAACTGAGGAATAGCTTCCATATCAAGAACTGTGTAAAGTCAGACTTTTCAGTCTGGAAAAGAAATGACAGATAGATTTATTTTATGTTCCTTCCTCCTTTTCTATCCTATAATATGAATGGCATAGAGAAGGCAGTTAGCCGTTATTTACCATTTCTCACAAGTCAAAACTAGAAGGTGTCAAGTAAGGTGGCAAGTTCCAAAACGATAACAGAGAAAGCAGACAAGCCTTATGTTCAACACATATGTATATCACTATCTATGTATAATATGCATAAAGAGAGAAAAAGAGAAGGGAGAGGCTACTTCATATAGTGAAATTAAGCTGTGAAACTCCTTGTTGCAACATGTTGTGGATGTTAAAATTCTGCTTTAGTTAAAAAAGTAACTGGAAAAGTTCATAATAGAAAAATCCCTCTAGCTCTGTTAAACACGAGCTCAGAAAGTTCCTGAGCTGCTAATTGCTCAAAAAGTATGTTGTAGAGAAGTGTGTTCACTCTAGACTTACCTCGTTTTTGTACTCTTTTGGATGCATTTGTTCAATTTTTGTCAAAAATGGGATACTGGGCAGGATAGTATTGTGATCTGTTTCAGTAAAACTTTTCTTATTTTCTTATGCTGGGTCATTAGAAATGCGAAATTGAAACACACAAAGCACAACTATAATTTCTAGCAATTCTTATATCCTATCAATTTATAATTTCTATCAGCTTAGCTGTAGTGCTTATGTGCAGTAGTAGTTAATTAAAATTAGATAATGCAAGTTCATTCTGTCCATTGAATTATATCGTTTAATTATTCTCTTTATTTTTTCAGTACCATATAAAGTTTTTAATAAATATTATTTAATAAATGTTGACATTGGAGACCAAGTTAATATGTTCTTCTTAGGATAAATTGATGATTCACTGTAACTTATTTATTTTGGGCTAGGTAAGTTTACAAAGCTGTTAATAAGTTCCCAGTTTGATAACAGGTTTTGAATTCAGAATATATTTACTATAAAACCTGTTCCAGTATAAAGCCAGTCGCATTCAGTATGTTTGTTACTAGTAAGATTTCTTAGACTAATGAGCCACAGGGTGGCACCGTTCAACAAGAAATCACACAAGTGTCTGTCGTATTGAGCCAGCCCAGCTGCAGAGCCTGCAAAGAATCCCCGAAGCTCATGAGCTAAAGATTCACCCAGTGTAAGAAAATTACTAGAATTTTAAAGATGAAATTAGCGGCTTCCCTTATGTACAATTTATTTCAACTGTTTTGGTAGCTTAATATTACTTTGGTTGCTTAAGAATATCAAGTTTTGTAGGTAGAGCTAGTATCTTTTATTAGACTAATTGCTTAAAAAAAAAAGGAAAAGAAAAAAGTTATGGATATACAGTCTCTTGTCTTCCTCAATGATTTAACATGGCAACAAGGACACTTCCTTTTTTGTGGACACGGCAAATTTGTATGTGACAAATGTTAGTCTAGCCCACAGAAAAGGTTTTCTCTCTACAAAACAGTGCTTTTGAGGAGGAATCACTATGGGGAAACAGAGAACTGGAAACTAACCTCAGTGCTTAAAATAACCTCACAGTCTCATGTCAGTAAATCCTGGCTATGCTTGACACTGGCGAGTTACCACAGAAGCTGGCTTATCCAGCACCAGCATGTGTTGCTGCTCACACAAGTGTCAAAGAACACAGGGGAGGGAGAAATAGCACAAGGATGACAAGTTCATAAAGAAAGAACATACTGTACCATTTTTGTAATTTATAATAAGTGCTATTATTTCATACTGGCTTCAGATGTAAGGCAACGTAGTATACATATAAAACACATATCTTGAATAATCATCCCTTGAAAGGTCTTCAGATTTCACCTCAGCTTCCCAGCACTGGCAGATTTATTTAACACCCAAGAATTATGAGATTTTCATGACAAGCACATGCTTACAGTGATGTATGAGGTACAGCTTTGAACTGTTAAGCCAGTTAAGACCACAGATAAACCTGGTTTTATACATAAAACTATTTATCCAACTGTGCTCTTTTTTTTTATTGCTACTAGGTCAAATGTTAGTGTTGAGTGGAATAGGGAAAACACCCCCTCATTTTATGTGGTTTATATATAGTTGTAGCTGAGGGCTACTGAGGTCTGTAGCTCTACTGACAACTGGAAATATATAATACAAAAAGACTAAGCTAGCTGTAAAAAGAAAGTGAGAGATAGCAAAAGACCAAAAAGAAATAAAACTAAAACTATAGACTATGGATTATACAAGAAAAAGGAAGAAAAGAAGGAAAGGAAGGAAATCACTTTGCCTTTCTTTTTTAAAAGGAGAGGAAAGTGAAGTACAAGACCTAAATTTTCATATTTGAGACAGTAGGAACACATTGCCTGATTGGGAAGTGTCATTGACTGAGGCAAGATCAAGATGACCTGTGTTCTGCCTGCATCAGGTCTTATGCCTTAGTTTTGCCAAAGGCACAGCAGGCATACACAGCTTGCCTGCTCCCCTCTATTGCCCAGCCCCATAGGAACTTAAAATAGAAATTCACTATAGGCTTAAAATTAGACTCTGTGCATACTCAGAAATGCCTTGGTGTCTGTCTCCTTTTCAACTTCTGTCATCTTGTTCTCTGCAGATGAGCAACAGGGTGTAGATGAAAAGTAGCTCATCTAGTAATTGCTAGCAGGCCTCACCTGGGAGGGAGTCAGGCACAGCTGTTGTTACAGTTTCTTCTTCCAGGACATTTCTTTTTTCATGGTAGTACTCTTTTCTTCTTTGTTTTGTAACTTTGTGTAACTTTCTGTTTTGTCCTTTCTTGTCTCTGCCAAATCTACTTTCTCAGCTTCTGTCCTCTTCCACTGAAATGTTGCTTTGCTGCTTCTGGGACTTCTACACCATTATGCTTTCCTGCTGCTGCTTTTCTTCCTGCAAATCCTCTGAAAAGACCCTTAGTTATGGTGAAGTTCAAGAGAGAGTAAATCTGTGTTATGGTTTTAGCTTGTGTCCCTGCAGGGGAAGGTATAGAGATTTCTCTTTCTGAAGCACCAAGCAGCTTGCACACTGCTCTCTTCTGAGTCAGGGTTTCCAACATTTCTATTTGCACAGAAGTCAATAAAACTGGTTATGTTATGGACAAGCAAATACAGAAATCCTTCTGAGTGTCCTATTTAAAAAAATTCCTTGGTACTTTGGACCATCTATTCAACTGAACTTGGATCATGAATTATACCCTCAAACAAAACCATCTACAACAAAAACATTTACAGTAGCATTAAAAGATAACTAAGATTGGAAGAGTTTTACAAAATTCATGCAACTGAATCGTGCCACCTGAGTTCTGCAAGCATTCTACCCATAGCATAACTGCAGTAAATGAAATGCTGGCAACAGATTGCTTCTTCCCTTTAAATGACACACAGACGTAAGTGTCCTTCCTTATGCTCTCCTGATTCATTTCCAAGAGGGCCAACCAAGACTTGCCTTTCTCAAAACCCTGACTCCCGTTCCCACTTTCATTCTTGCAGCACCAAGGTCTGTCTCTCAGTTTTCCAGTCCATTCACTATTTCCTTATACTGCTTTTGCTTCTCTGCTCCAGAGTACTTGTTCTCTTTGTTCAACTCTGGATCTTTCCTGCCTATGTCCAAATTTTCTGTTCTTAATGTTCGAATCAAACAGCTTCCTCCTAAAAATCCTGGAGGGCACCGGGTGCCAGTGAGCACATACAAGAATTTCCATTTCCCATATTTTCCAGCATCTTTCCATACTCTGCTCTCAAGAGCAGAGCAAGAACACAGCATTAGCGTGTCACATTGTGATGAGTGAACATAAGGTGTGATCAGGTCTTGAGTCCTTAATGGATCATCTGCTCACCATGCTTTTTCCCCTTGTAAATCAATCTGGCACTACTGCCATTCTGTTTATCACTAGTGTTCAGCTGAAACACTTGCGCATGGCACTCCTTGCACTCCTTTCTTTCTTTCCTCTATTAAAAAAACTGAAGTGTTATACTGCCTCAGAGAAAAGGTTGCCACAAGTTTTTCACATGGGCATAACAATACATTTTATTTTACTTTTTTATTCATAGCAAACATGTTTTGACTGATTTTTTTTTAAATAAACTCAGCCTGAGGAAGTGACCTTGCATATAAAATTTTACTTTGTTATAGAACTGTTATTTTATGAACAACAGAAAATAGAATTGTGGTCAGGACAATTTTGTTACATTTAATAAGAAGCAATGCTGAAATACATGCCTGTAACAATTATAGCTTTTAAATTTGTTTTGGGATGTAATTGTTTTCTGATTTGATGGAAAAAAAACACTTTTTTCTCTGCTCCATTTTCTCCCCTAGAACATATTTCCTACTCTCTAATCCTCTTTGTCTTTCCTGTTCTTTGTCTTTCGTTAAGGACTTAGCTGAATAATTTGAATTTTTGCCTTTTAATTTTGGAAGTCCTATGTCCGTGAGATATAAATATAATGGCAAAACTTTTCAAGCACGTGTTGAAGCATTTGTTGAGATTTCTTCTTGACCTTTAACATTGTTTATCCACATATTATTATTTTTAATAAGAAATGAGGCCAGTATTCTTTGGCCTCTGGAGTGTCAAAGTTTTTGAATCTATTTATCTCCTGACTGAAGTACAGGAAGTTGTATGATGAAGAAGGTAGCTGAGTATTTCATCATTCCTGATAAATTTGGTTAGACTACTATTGTAACTCATCTGGTGTAACTTGCTGTGACTTCAGTGAAAGCAATGGAACTACATGTCACATGAGAATGAAGCCCTGAAAATGTACGAAAATGTACCAACAGTATAAAAATATTAATCAACACTGGGGTAAACAGAGACCTGCATATTGTACATACATTGGTTAAATGTTCATCCCAACTTATAACACATAGTTTTATTTTGGTATGCTAAAATATTTTCTGGTATGTGACTGTATGGCCTTATGCTTTTTTAAAACTTAAAATATAACCCTGGTTTAACTACACATCTCACAAGGCTTGTGTCTCAAAAGAGCATAAAGAGCACAGTGACTGACTGTGACTAAAAGATAATTTTAATTAGAAGCCTTACTGTTATTTTTGCTGATATTAAAAGAAAGTTTTAATTTTAATCAAAATATTTTAGAGGAGCAAAGGAATAAAGTACTTTTGCCCGCCAAATATGTTTTTCTCTTTGCTCATACTGATTCATTTTTATTTTTTAAATAGGAGGATGACATCCAATTGGGCTATGCAAATTAAACCACTAATGTCTAATATTTCTTTAATGACTTCTGTAATCAGAATAGATTTCTTTAGAAAGGCATTTATGTCAAACAGGAATGGGAACCTCATCTAAAATTGGTTTTGTATGGATCTGAGGTTTGTTCTTTGCGTTCTGAGAATCTTAATTTTGTTGTATCTCATTGTTGCATAATAAGGTGCATATCAAATATGAAGTGAGAAAATAAAAAATAAAATTCCTTTGCAATAGATTAATTTGGGATCATGGCAGGAAGAGTGCTTTCAAATTCTTTGCTGAACATTCAACTCAAAGTCTCAAATAGATGACTTAGAATAGTAGATTCTGAATTAAGTCCATATCTAAAGAGATTCTAGTGTTATAATTGTATTTTGGCAAATCTAAATACAATTGTATTCTAAGAACCTAAAAGTATTATAATAGATAAGATCTGAAAAATTACTTACACCTCTTTTAGTATTTACTGAAGTTTACAACTTTATTACAGACTTATCCAACTGTAATACAACCATGTTTTAAGAAAACTGAATTGAGGTGTCTTGCATCAGCAAAGAAGTTGTACAGGATGGAAGCCAGTTTTTAAACTATCCTGACTTTGAAATAATTTAGAATAATTTTTATAGTGGTCTGTGATATGCTTTTAAAATCTACTGCAATGTGGCTTGCTGTCAGAGAACTTCATTTCTTCTATACACCATTCCAGCATGTCCTCCTACACTAATGCTGGGAATGCTTTCAAAACAATTTGGCTTTATCAACCACATACTGATTTCCGTCCACCAAAGAAATACTCTCCTGGCTAGCTACAGCTATGCTACATTTATGTTTAAGTATTCAAGCTGTACAATGGAGATTGAATTGACATAGAATAAGATGGCACAGTAAGTGGTGCTCAGGAAAAGAAGTGTCATAGGGAGCTTCCTGCCCTCATAGATTTCCTGGAGTACATGCAAACACCTTTATGATATCAATGATCTCCAAAATTTCAATTACAAAAATCCAGTCCATGTGAGCAACAGTAGGACATGAGAATACATCCAATGTAAATTTACTCCAAAGGTCTTTGATATTAACTGCCAGAAGTGGTTAGGAAAACTGGCAAGTTTTAACTGCAATTGATACTTTTTTCCTGTCTTAGCATAGATAGCACTGATAAGTTGGGCTAATTCTGGAATACAGGATTGCACGTATCGATTATTGTTAGCAGGAGAAAACCCATTTAAAACTCACTGGAAAAACTCACTGGAAAGACTTACTGTGCAATAACTACAGGGTCAGTCATGGTTTAACATCTCTGAGAATAGCAAGGGAGCTCAGGAGCTGCTTGTTGTGTCACTGTGGGCATATTCATTGTCCTTTAACATAAATAGCAGTTTTCTCTTCCTGTTTGCTTTTACCCTCTTGATGTATTTCCAGACAGCAACCAATATCCATTTTGTAGATCTAAATAAACCAGGTCATTTAGGGGCAGTCCTGGAAATTTGAGGTTCAAGGCTTCATCCCACAAGTCATAAAAACAAACCTTTCTTATTCTGGAAAGTGGAAACTCTGACATCATATACAGAACCCCCTTATGGCAAAATAACCTTATGGAAATAACTTCAAGAAAAATAATTAAGAAAGGGTAATGATAAGCCACTGTTAAATAGAGTGACCAGCAGGAGATAGATAACTGATATGCAGTAAGACATTGTAATGCTGAGTGATGAGTTTCTGAAGGTTATGCTGGATCAAAAAGGCATCTGAAAACTTTATTGTTATGCCACCAATATTCAGACACAAATTAATTTTACTACGTACTTTTAGCAAATCCCTTCATCTTCTTTATCTCAGATAAAGATATGGAACTGAAAACAGGGATTTGATTAATGATCACTTTGTTATGCTGACAATGGTAAAAAAAAAAAGTAGTTTGAAAAAGGTTATGAGAATGATTAGGTCATATAACAGCATTGTATATTGATTTAATTCAAGAAACATTTACTAATTTAGTTGTGCTCTACCTATGCGAACCCTTACTCAATAGTGGCAAGAGAGTCTTACAAGCTGGGATGCAATTTAGCACTCAGAAGGATCTGACTCTTCCTTTGTTTAATTTAGTTTATATCTGCTCTAAAGATTATACTTCACAAGTCCCAGGCAATTTACATTTACAATGACTGTTCACTACTGATAACAAAAGCTTCTATCTTGCTATGGAAGAATTCAGCTGTCAGTGTGCTTGCTCTCAAAACTGGCAGACACAATTATGTAGCAGGGCTTGGAAAGCTCTCCTGTCAAAGATGGATTCTGATTAGAAGTTTCAGTTCATGCTTCATGCTGGAGCGATTTGTTCTGACCTCATCTGGTTCTGATGTCACAGTCCTCGGCTTTCTTCACAGAGTAATTTAGAAATGGAGAATGTAACCACGCAATCAGAGTTCATAGATTAAGAAGAAAACTACTTAAACCCCACTATTAACTAGAGCAGAATTTTAGCTATGGTAATAAGATTTGAGAAGAGATAATGGTTAAAATAAAGCAACCTTAAGGCATATTACATGAAGGGAATAATTGGCATATAATTGATATATGTGTCTTCAGACCCTAAGACTGTTGAAAAGTTAAAATAATAATTAAAGTACAATTAATTCTTTTAGAGCCAAAAGGATTTTTGTATTCAGTTAGCAAATCTTATCCAGTACTTAAATAGCCTAATTAAGAGAAACAAATGTCCTGAAACCTCAATAACCTATGAAAAGATGAGTTATCAAATGATTTCTTAATTTCAATGGCAAGAAGCATGATAATTCCCATATTATAATTAGCTGAAAAGTTGATATATTGCATATTAGAAATAATGGTTATGTTTGATCAGAATGAGTTCTTCCTCATATTTTTCCATTCCATTAAAAAGTGAAGTACCCTCAACCTAATTATGAGTGTTGATAGGTTAAAATTGTGAAATGAAGAATAGAAGAATTAATTAGTCATGTTAATGAACCTTTAATTTCACTTTTATTCTTTTGGTCTTTTGAGAGAAAGAAAAGATTTCCTAACACTGCAAGGAATGAACTGTTCATTAAGAGATTTTCAGTGGTTTTCTTGTATCTCCTATTACTTACTTATTTGGAAGTGCTATTTCTCCTACCCTTTAATACACAGAGATGCAAGGTTAGTATCACTGAAAATACTGGCAAAACTTTATTATGGTCCTCTGTTGTGGCAGTACCTTCACAAGGTTTTTGGAAATTTAATTTCTACTCTGAAATTCATTCTTAGCTGT
The DNA here is from genome assembly GCF_036417845.1 of Apteryx mantelli. Lineage (NCBI taxonomy): Eukaryota > Metazoa > Chordata > Aves > Apterygiformes > Apterygidae > Apteryx > Apteryx mantelli. The sequence goes on from NC_090020.1 coordinate 55,167,151, forward strand.
TCAAGCCATTTGTGTACTGTGAGCCCTCTGTCTAAGTTCTCATGCTCTTTTCTTAGAAGTGGTAGTGTTTAACCTAGCAAATTTCCATACTTTTCTCTTAAGACTCACAACTTCTGTTTCTAAGCAGTACATCAGTCTCATGGTCCTAGAGCCGTTACGCCTAAAGGAAAATTTCACATGCTCTCGAAGTCCCCAGAGTGCCCTGAACTATTTTATGTCCACACATAATTTTGTTAAAACTTGTGCCAGTGCTTGAGCTCAAGAGATACTGAGTCAGCACACAAATCCAGAGAGATGGCACACTGTGTATTGACATATGAGAGAGAACAAAGTAGTGAGGACTTTGAGTCCTGGGCATGAGTATCTCCTGATTATGCTATTTCCTGTGAAAGAACTCAGGAGCAGATTCTGCCATGCTGTTTTTCAGAGAAAAGGGATGAAAGTGCTTGTAAGTAAAACAAGTGTGCAATATTTCTTCAAGGGTTTATATATATTTGAATGTGCTTGAACTTTTCTACTTTTTAAAGAACATAAGAAAGACCTGTCAGCAATTAACTGTGGAGATAAAAAAGGAAGTTTAATTCTCAGATATCGTGTGCTGTCTGGTTGGCCTTTTTGCATGTCAGGTTGAAAGCCTTGAATCACAGTTGGGAGTACTTAATCCTGGACCTGAACTCACACATGAGCATTTTACCATATTACTTCTGAAGGGAGGGAAAAAGAGTAAAATGTTCTATCATATTAACATGGTTGCAGGGATTTGGTGTCTGATGGATTTGGTGCCCAATACAGGAGAGGCAAGGGGTTCAAATTCAAACCCAGGAAATTCTGTCTGGACATAAGAAAACACTTTTTCACTGTGAGGGTGACCAGACACTGGAGCAGCTTGCCCAAAGAGGTTGTGGAGCCTCCATCTTTGGAGATACTCAAACCCCGACTGGACAGGTCCTGAGCAACCTGCTCTGGCTGACCCTGCTTGAGCAGGGGGTTAGACCAGATGATCTCCAGGGGTACCTTCCAACCTCAGCTGCGCTGTACAGCCTCATAGGTGTCTTAATGGAGAGGTGTCCTAGGAGGAATGTAAGTGAGAATAGTTTCCACAAAGGTGTTAGATGCTTGTTAAGTCAGGGTGGAACTTGACAGTGGTGGTGCAGCCAGCATTCCTCCTGCCAGAATGTATAATAATTCCTCTTCAGGCAAAGGAAAGTTTTCCCAGGGTTATTTTATTGCACTTTTTAAATAATAACTTTTCCCTGTTTGCTGTAATCTAGCTTCTAAAACTATGTTACTAAGTAGAATATAATTAAAAATAGCAGGAATTCAAACTATTTAATTCCTTCTTAGGGACTAACCGTGATATACATGCTTATGAATTTCTAAATATGATTTGAGGAGAAAATAATATGTCACACACAGCAAGACATGAGAATATATTTCAAACTTTATTTCTTAGTATTCAGCACTTTTTCCCCTAGTACTCAGTGCCATAAAATCCTAACTGAGGGAAAGGGGTAAGATAAATTACCCAGGCATAGAGTATAGTTTCCTCCTAAAATGCCCCTTTCTTCCAAATCAAAGGTTTTCCTCTGGCCAGTATTGCTTCACTTTATACCATCTGTCACCAAAAAATTTTATTTTCAAAAAAGAAAATAATAACGCTTTTACTCAACTCTGGGACACCTTGATTCATTGCATTAGAGAAAACTCCTTCAGTTCCTGTAATCAAAATGAATTTCAAAGACAATGCTTAAATGAAAGATTCAATCTTTTATGGTACATTGAATTTCAAAGGTATACAAGGGAAAGGATGGTAATTTTAAAAGCCCCAAACCTCTGCACACTCTCTGACTCAGCACATTCAGTAAGAATTGCTGAGCTAAAGAAACAAGGGCTGTTTCTACTGCAGTGAGTGCAGCAGTGAGATAATGACTTCCTCTACAGAGAATTACTTTATGGTATACAGAGGTAAATTTGCCCCTCCTGGGGGTGGGAACATGCTTACATGGTTTGCTTCAACAAATATTGATCTTTTGTGTTATGACTATAAACAATTACAGATTATCAGAAAGGGATTCACAATGACGCTTTTCAAACATGAGACTTATATTCTTCCATACAATTAATTCCTAATCCTTTCAAGTATGTTAGTACCCAAAATAAAACATAAATGACAGAAGAAATGATACAAGTGCTTGAAGAAAATGACCTATGGAAACTGTACTGCTTGACCTATTCCTTTTGCATCACAAATTCCTACAGAAATCAATGGAAATTTGCTATGTTGAGGAATACTGGGAATATTGGCTATGATGTGCAAACACACAGATATAGTAATTGTTAACTTGTATTAGTGAATGAATATTACAGAAAATATTTTCATTACTATTAATTCAACTATTTAAAAGAATTGGTAGTAAAGATAGTGCTGATTTAACATAATTGTTCTGAAGATGAGCTTTCTCTCTATTTGAGGGTGTAGTCAGACACCAATCAGGAGATTTGATTGCAATAAATGATGATATGCCTGATCTAACTTTAGTCTAGCTAGCTTAGGTAAGTATGGCACTGAAGATAAAATGGCATGGTCTACAGGTGCTCAAGGAAGAATGTGAAGTCCTGAGACAATTTTTGAAGCTTATGTTTTCATTGGTAGAATTGCTTGAGCTAGCTCAGTTCGATCTTCTTTGCGAATATGGTGTCCTGATGATATACCACACTACTGAGAGAGCCAAAGAGACATCGGAGCCCAGGCAACTGAATTAGCTTTTGAATTGAAAGGATTACATATATGTCAGGAAGATCAACTAATATCTCTGTGTAGTTAGCATTATCCCATGTGGCCATACCAGCTCTGGCTTAGAGATCACTGCACTATATTCCACTGTGTTGTGAGGACATTAGTACTTCTTTCCTGTGTACAAAACTGATATGCTAACTTGGCCCTTCCTCACAGATTTGTTAAAATATTGAGAAAATATGGGCAAGGGTGATGAACTATTATTCATACCATTCTGACAATGGAAGAAGCATTCAGGGAGTGGTTTCCTTAATGGACACAATAAAAGCTTTTTTCCTGTTTATAGTTTTTACTCTAAATCAGAACTTCAGAGGGAATTTTGAAAGGTAATTTTATGAAAAAATAGTATCAAAGCATTTTTGGTTTTCTTGCCCAATTCACAGGAACTTCTCATACTGTCCTAGTGCTTGGGAAGGACCTTGAAATGTCCCTGCCTCCACAGAAGTATTCTGAGAATTACCATAGAGCACTTTGGAGTCAGGGAAGACCTCCCTCAGAACTCCATTGAAGAGCAGCAACTAGAAGACCAAGAACTGGTGCTTCCAAGGCCTCCAGGCTCATGGAACTATAAAAGGGAATGTAGGGGGCATAGGATTTTTGAGCTGACGCAGTGCAGATGTTGGGGACTGAAATGGAGCATCTGAACCTGATGGACCTATATTGCAAAATGTGTGTTTATCAGTGGTTAATAATTTAATTCTCCATGTAATAATGTAAGGAACTTTCAAACCTTCTATCTAGTTTGACATGTTCATATCAGCAGTCCCATTCTGCACAGCTCTCTGGTGAGCTGAATCTTCTTTTCTGGCATTATTCCAAATATTTCTAAGGGGGGAAAAATTCATGTGATATCCTTTCCAGCTACACTATGGAGGACAATAAACACTTCCATCAAGGTTAAAACTTCCCTTTCTCACTGCCAAACTCCTTTAAACTGCATTTATGTAAAATAAGGAGTATTCACAACAAAAATGTAGTTCCATGAGTACTCTGCTTCTTGGGGATTTAGGTGCAACTTTGCCTAGTTGGATGGTTTGCTTAGTTCCTCAGTGTATGATCTGCAAGATACTGCAGGCACCTCAAGAGCTTTCAGGTCAGACAGAAAGGCACCTAGTATATGTAGTCAGTTCCAAGTCCAGCTGGCTGCTGAAAAGCACTGTTTGGACTGCAACTTCATACACATGAACCTAGCACGATATTCATCTCTCCTTGCTTTAGATGTCACGTATAAGTCTGTATCTGAGATAATCGCCTAAATTTCCTTTGTACTCAGTAGGAGAAATAGGCATGGCCAAGGTACAATTTCTTTCAATCTGCAGCAGGCATCTAGATAGGTCAGATGAATTACATCTTTAAAATTCTCTTCAATGACTATAAAGGCTTTCTGGAGCAACTTTCACAAATACAGACATCAGCACTGTAGAGACCAAGGATTAGCTGAGTTGAATCCTCCCTAAACATTTTTAAATCATAATTTAGGCATGCTAGTTCATTTTGAGGTGTGGTTGAAAATCAGAAAAGAGGTAAGAAAATAAAGTAAGAAAAAGTGTAATTTTGTGTGAAAAACTAATTACTGGTCTTTGTTCACTTGAGTTTTGAATATTCCTGAGAATAGAGTCTCCACAGCCTCTCTGGGCGACCCGTTTCAGTGCTTAACTGCTCTGGCTGTGAGTGACTCTCAGTCTTGGTGACTGAAACTGAATCTTGTGTAACTGGTTAATGTTATATGATGATGGGAATATCCTGATACCTTTTGAGTCTCTGGGCATTAGGCATTCCTTAAAAATTAACAGAGTATGTTGCTGTGAAGTGTTATTGCTCCACGAGGACTAGCCACAGAAGTGTTATTAGATAATTAGTAAAATGCAGGCATAGAAAGAATTCCTATCAAGTTTAAGATTTGCAGGTAATACTTGATAACGTGACAATCAGAACAAGCCTTTTGGAACAAAACCTATTGACTGTACCTGTGAATGATAGATCCTTCTGGTTTCCAATGCTTCAGCCATCTTCCTCTCCCTTCCTTAGTGGCATACTTGTGCAGGGTGTCGTGGAGGTTGCATTTCACTAAGGACAAAACTTGACAATGAGCCAAGAGAGCTGATGGCATGTTAAAGCATGTGATTTGCAACTACAGCCTTCTTACCAATTCTGCTACCAGAAGAGCTCTGCTGATTGCCAGAGGGGCAAGCAATGATAATACAGATTCCATTTTAAAATTAAAATGTCTTTTATAGTAACTGGAACTCCTCTTTTCAGTTGCATTTGCTTTTGTCCCATTTCTAGATTAACAAAAAGTGCCTGCTCCATGACTTTAGTCTTTTATGATGGTTCCTTTATCTTTTAGCATGAAAACAAATTGACTGGTGAATAGGTTTTGTATAAAGCTATCAGTGGTGTGTTACTTTCTTTAGAGCCAAATTAAGTGAAAAATGAGTAATTTCATTTTTTTCTGTCCATAAAACTACATTTTTTACAGTTATATGTTGTTTTCAAAATAGGGCCCCCTTGATATGCAGACCTTAAAAATTTATCACCTTTGTCATGCTGTTATTTCATTACTGTAATTTAAATTATATTTGTTGAAAGGAAAATAGAAGTCTCTGCAATATATGAAAAAGATGTTGCATTAAGTCTGTATATGCAATTATAAGCTGAAATATAAAGTTATTTTAAAAGATATTAAATTCTATTAAACATACAAAGTTTTATGGATTGTGAAATTTTTACAAGATAGTTTAGCAAATCTCCTGTTTATGTCAGTTGTACATATCCAAATGAGCTTTCTCATTGCCTGAACGGTCAGATATAACAGGATAGGCCTAGTACTGATCCCATTGACGTTGAGCCAAGCCCTTCACATCTGATAAAGTTTGTCCTTTTTGATAAAATGTAAATTGTTTTAAAAGTATGATTTAATGTGTTTTAAACACTAGTGTTTCCTGCATTACCCATGTTAAAAAGCAATCCATAGCATGTTTTCTACCTTACGTCACAGTTACAGCCTAAGATGACTGTTCATTATGCCTCAACTTCACTGTTTTCTTATTTTTAAAAAATCACTGAGCTTCTAAATACAATATTGATTAATAGTCACAGCTTCCACAGATAAAACATTTTATAGATGTTTAGTGAAGGGAGTGCAGGAAAAATTAAATGTTATTACATTTGCAGTAGTAGCAGGAAAAGGTCAATGGGCCTGTGCTAGGAGAGATTAGAAGGTGCTTTGGGGACTAGAAGATCAGGTGAAAGGAACTTGAGGGATGTAAGGTGCATGTATCTCTATGTAGGTATACCTACTGACATGTAGGTGTACATGTAGGTATAAAGAGAGATTAGTGGTGCTTTGTAGAGCTTCAGAATGAGGACTACCAGAAGTAGTCCATTGATCAGTTTTGGAAAATTATGTGAAGCTTTGGGGGCCCACTGTTGGAGGAAGGAGCTATCTCTGCCTTTGCCCTCTGTCAGCTTACCCAGCTTCTCAGACCCAACACATCTCCACATCTCCACTCTGATCCAAAGTGAATACATCCTTTAAAGCAGAAGGGCATGTTTCAGTATTCGTAAAAACAGTGTTCAATGTTGATGCATCTCTTTAGGTTATTGTGCAAGACTGGGTTCTGATTCTACCTATTGTAAAATCTGTAAAATAGATCCAAATGGAAAAAAATCAATAACAGTTTAAGTGTGTGGTCTTAGTGCCCATCTGTCAAACAGAATAAAGAAGAACAAGACAGGGCATATAAAAAAGCAACAAAAATGATCCTTCTGTGTTTTCTCTACCTTTCAAAAGAGCGAGGAATGGGAAACCCCCAATTTGCTATGTTGTGAGAATAGAAGCATAATGATACTACAGGATCTTAGTATGATTCAGACTGGAAAAGTAAATCATCTCCTTTTACTAGAAGTTGCAAACAAAATTATCTTAGAAGAGACCCATACCTAACTTTTTCCTGGGTTTAAAAAGTTTGCTCAAAACTTATAAACACTGGAGATTTGCAGTATAAGGTACATAGCTAAGCATAGTTTTTCATGATGAAAGTAAATGAAAATTCAGAACGTCAGGCAGTCTAAACAGTGCTGATATAACTGTGGTGGAGCAGAGTGAGGGGGTTTTTTTTGATCATTCTACAATTTTGGGGTGTCTTCTAATTTTAAATAGTTCTGTCTGTCTCTGAAATTTTCACATGATCTGACTGCTTAGTATGACCTTTTGACAATGTGAACAGTGTATCAAAAAAACTTTTAGTAGATTTCACTGCTATTTTTTTTAATTACTTCCATTACGTTAAATTTCTCATACAACTAAAACACCTGCTGATTGTCTTATGTTTCAAGGCAGTGACCACTGAGAGTGAAAAAATTCATGAAGGGTCGACGCTCTGGGTGCAGCTTATTCTGCTGCTTCTATACAGCTTTCCACTCTTAGTTTTATCCACAGTAAGTTTCCTTCCATGAATAGCCTTTGTAATGCAGGTTTTGCTACCGTCACTATAAGGTAGAGTTATATGTATGTGGGCACAAAGGAAAAGACAGATTCTGTACTCCTAAAACTCAGGAGAAACCTCCATTTCCTTTCCAGGGTTTGAACAATTCCTCCCACAGCTCCTGTCTTATTTTTTGAATTCCTGTTTCTTTTTCAGTCTCCCTTAAAAGCTGCCTGGGACATCATCCGTCTCCAACACAGAACCGATACAAATTATTTTTTTTAAGGCCTACTTTTGTGGGTTTACCTTACTAAGGGTTGACATTTCAATGTTAGACAAGCATGAATTGCAACCACGAATTTCTCCATGTTGTACAAGTCTGTTTTGCTCATGTTCTTTTTTCTCCCATTATGTACCTTGGCCATGAGTCTTTTTACTTCCAGGTCTGAGCTGAAATGTGCCGTTCTTCAGATGGTCAAAGCAGTAGTCACAAAAATGAACCAGATATGTACAGATGTCCTTGGAACTGGGATTAGGATCATCATCTAAGAAAATGTTAAAGTGGGCCTGTAGAAGAACTGTTTATTCTTTCTTGTGCCTTTTTCCTTCTCACTAGCCTCTGCTGGCCTGCATTGCAGCCCTAATTTAACATTAACTTTAAGCATTTCTGGAACAGTTTAAGGCCCATGCCAACAGTGTATGCTTATGATTTAAGACCAAGAACTTCATGAGATTTCAGCCCCAATCCTCTATGTAATACCATCAGACAAAATATTGAGCTGAGCAGGATATGGCATCTCTTATCCGAGGGTCATAATGCCAGGTTAGTACAGCAGTCACTGAGATGCTGCTCTGCTTAGAGTGTGTAGCTGCAGTTAATTTCTATTTTCCATGCCTTTCTTCCCCTATAGCACCTAGCTGATATTCTATTATTTTGAGGTGAGTACGCATGCTAAGTGTACTGTGCAGGTTGAAACCTCAGATACTGGCACGTAGTTTCATAGGGATCAGCATGATACGCAAGATCTGCAACAAGACAGAGCTAGTGTAGCCTTGCTGCACATGCAGGTGAGGTTATAGGACAGCTAGTAGTCTCAAAGGCACCCTACGGACACATTTGGGCTACTTTACATTCCCCTAAGGACCTCCAGAATTGACCTAATGACCCCTAATAGGATGCTTCTGGCAAGATTGAAAGAGCAAGGGCTGCTCTTGGGAATATCTTAGAAGAGTGGTGTAGACATAGTCCAGATGTGTCAGCTGTTGTAGCTGTCTGCTACAAATTTATACCTTTACTTCAATGTACTCTTTTTAGCATATACAGAAATGGTGACAGAAATAGCACTGTTAAACGTGTATCGGAAGAGGAAAGTTCAGACTCTTTTGAGAAAGTATTCAGCTTAAACACCCTGTAGCTTGGTACTATATAACCTATATAGGGTTATGTGTATGTATATTTTAAATTCTTTTTGGAATAGTGATAGCATTAATAATTGACCTTTCCTTTTACTTTCATGTTCTTAGTCTGAGAGATGATTTTTGTCTCTCTTGTTTCTCCTTCTATGTGTAATCAAATTTGCTCTACTATTTTAATATATTTCTTTTGGAAGATTTTATTTTTCATTTAAATTTCAGTTAGTGCTATGATTTCCCAAATGTTAAAAAGATTCCAGATCCTCAAGTGGTGTAGACTTACATAGCTCTGTTTCTCTATGTTTTGTCCAATTCATGTTTTATATATTCTTCTATTTTTTTTAAGTTTAGACATAATTTCCTACTCTGATCAGTTCACTTTTGGAAGTTTTATAAGTAGATTTAAAAAATAATTTACATATATTTCATTTATAACAGAGAAATTTCTATTCCAGAGGTAAAAACAGTAAAAATTATTTTAAAATATTTTAATAATTAGTAAGTTAAAATTATTTTAATAAAAATTAATGAACACCTCGGGTTCTTGCAATAAAAAGGGAAATTACAATGCAAAATAATTCTTTCAGTAAAATCTTTACTGATGCATATCCGGGAAGAGACAACAGTGGTATCTTAAAACTAAAGACAATACCTACTATAGGTAGGTACCTATCTACTAAGGAAATTAGATGAGATATTAAAGAGAAACAGCCTAGGTCAGCATCTTAATCTTGATTAGCTTCACAAAGACATGCTTGACTGTGTCTCCATAGCACAGGCTAATCTGCGCTATTGAATTAAAAGAAGTATTTCCTGTGGAGAGCACTATGAGAATAGGAACATTATGCAAAAAAAATCTCTGCTAGTAAATTGATTTACTAGCTGGTTTAGCTGGTTTATGTCCATGGAGAATCTGGCCCTGTACACTAAACCACAGTCAGACAGGATAAAGGAAATTGTCACTGCTGTAATAATAAAACCTCCAGCTGTTCTGGCGTAGTAAATCTACATTAGTGCATACAGAATGCTTGAATACATGCTTGAATGTACAGAATGTGTCCTTCAATGCTTGAAAGAGGACATGATAGCCAAATGAGTCGAGATTGCATTTGAGAACAAAATCACTATTAACCATCACAGTGGATGTGGTCAGATTTCCATTCTGAGTAACAACCCTTTAACCATATTACAAGAGGTGACACGACTGGACCGCTAGATCATCACTTTGTGACTTTTTCTAACTTTATCATCACCTAAAATGTGATTTATTTCAGATATCAAAATGTTATTCATTAACAACTCTTAATTGTACATTTTCTTCTTAGTCAAACTGCCCATTTGTCTCTATTTTGTACTCCACCTACCTTTATATTCAGTTGCTAATATCTGAATTACATTCCAGCAATCGTATTGTAGCCTTTTGCACATTTAAATGGTTCATGTTTTTTTTTTATGGAAATTAATTCAGTTCATAGCCTCTGTTACTGTTCTGATTGCCCATGTTCAGCGTAGTTCAGTAAAGTCCAGAACCTTAAAGGAAACCTTCATTCAAAGTAACATTTCAGTCAAATTACAGTTGTGTGAACTGCATGACCTGGCCAAACTTAAAACATCATACTTAACGTCTGTCATTGGAAGATAGTGATGAAAGGTTGTTGAAAACCACCTCTAAAAGTTGCCACTTTTAGAGGGTTGATGAAATTCCGTCTTCAAAATAATGAAACAGCTTAAAAACATCACTTTTTTCCTGACAGATTCAGTCTTCATGTCTATTTGCTGTAGGCTTTTAATTAATCTTAGTTTTTCAATGTGTTTTGACATACTTTGGGTCACCTTTAGAAAATCTAAGTAATAGCACACGTTTTAAAAAGCTTAGCACTGTGGGTCACAGTGGCAGCTCTGAATCACAGAGATCTGCTGAGTACAAAAACCATTTAAAACTTCTGAGAACAACTTCCTTTTGGTGTCTTAATGAGAGGCAAGCTCCTCTGAAAATCTGCCTGTCTTGTAAGAAAGTTTTACAAATCTTTTATCATCAACATTACCAAAACTCTGTTAGCCTCCCTCACTTAATGTTCTACCAAAACCAAACCAAGTACAAAACTTGTTGCTGCACTGGTATAATTTGAGAAGGCTGCCTATTGACTGTGACTTCCTGACTCACTTGTCTAAATCCAGAAAGCTGCAGGATGGCAAGAAATATCCAGGCAAACAACTAAAAATTATGGCTATATAACTAAAGTATAACACAAAAAACTTAAAGGATAAGTCCAAATATTTAACTAATTGATTTTATTCAGTTCAGGATCTTGAAGGCTGCTTGTATTATAAAGAAAAATTGATGGTGGAGTGGGGCATCCATGATACAGTGAGGTTTATTTACAAATAAGATGCTGAATCCTTTTTTTCTGAAGAAAGAAAAATCAAACAATAGGAGCTAATCTCCTTGCTCGCCATCCTGAGCCCTTTCCATTCAATAGTTAGCCAAAAAGCTCTGCCTTCAGGATGACACTCTTCCTGTAGGTGTAATCCAGCTTTGTTTTTCTGTGTGTACGTGCTGTTTCTGTAGTGTTTCTTTTTCTTTCCAATACGAAAATGCATTTTATTTCCAAATACACCTCAGCAAAATTTTTACACAGGCTTTTCCTTTGTTTCAGGTCCTGACAAAGGCCTGTGATTTAGTTAAGGACCGCTGTTTTATAACAAAAGAACTCATAGTTTTTTTCCAAGTTTCCTATAAGAGCATTTACACCTACATTCCCACAGGAGCATTTACATCTCATTACATTGATATTTTATTCATCCTACAACCATTCACAGGTCTATGGCCTGTAATGGAATTCCAGAAAACTACAACTGAAATGGATGTATATTTATACTGCTTTTAGATTTCCTAAAATCTTTGGTGTTTGTATGTTTTCCTACCAGAATTTGCTCCAAATTTCATAAATAAAAATCCAGAGGACACCTATCAGCTTTAAAAACCATGCTTTTTATACACATTGTTCTAGCTTGCGTGGAAATGCTTTGCTTAATTCCACGTCATCTGAAGGGAGCACTTCTTGTTCTCATTAGTATTAAGAAGGAACTCCAGTGAGAAACTGCTGCGTCCCATCCATTTCCAAACTTCAGTGTCACTTTTGTGTGGATTGCTTCATCTTTTCCTTTTTCTTTTTTTTTCCTCATGGCTGAGTTGTGAGACAAACAGACCATCAAAATATGGAAAAAGGGCTACTACGCTAAATACGACATGTTCATCTGCATTCTGAGATTGGCTTGCAAGGACCGCAAGTTTGAGCATAGATTTGGTCTCCAGAATGCAACTTTGAAGCTGCTTTGCTCCTGGCGTCCTTCAGAGAATCTGGGAATCTAAAGCTATTTTGATTGCAATGGCAGATGCTGTCCAGACAGATTCTCCATGGGGAAAGAGGGCCCTCAGAATATTACTTCTTTGCCTGCTGGCTTGCTTACCCTCACCTCATCTGATGCTGCTGGCTGTGAAACAGAATATTTCTGCTCAAATGGTTACAGTGCACAACAGTGTGATGCTGAGTGTTGTGAAGGAGAATAGTCCTGAGTTAGTCTAACAATAGTTTATAGTACACTGCAGTGGCATGGAGAGGTCACAGAGTGAAATAATGATGCTGTGAGCAGACTAGCTAGCACACAGCTAATGTGTACAAATACATTAGCCTCTTAACATGGCAATATCAGCAAATCATATTCTGGGCATTTATGACAATCATCTGAGTAACGCTGAAATGCTCAAACTAAAGTTGGCTTCTCATATCACATATTTTAAGATTGTTGCCCGTAAAAGTTTTAATTAGATAGATTCTAGTTTATTCTTCAGACCTTGTGTTACCATTTGGCCTCTCTGCTCTCTTATGTCTCAAACAGAAGCTATATCATATATCTAAAACCATCTGCACACCCTAGGATTTTCTGTTTTCAGCAACAGTGGTTCACTGCTGTACCAAGTCTTCAAATACAGTTATAAATACTAGGCAAGACATTATTTTCCCTTTATGCTTATAGTAATCTTTAAACCTTCTGTGCTTCTCACACCAGGAACATTGTGTTAGATTATCCTGTATCCAAATCCGATATTCTCTTTGTAAAAGGGACCAAGTAGTGAAAATATACACATAACCTCGGTGTACATAAGAAGGGATGAAGCGAGAAGAGAAAAGAAGAAAAAGCTAGGAAGGATGTCTTCTCTCCAGTGTAGGAGGACTTCTTTGAGAAAGTTAACAAGTGTTCAGGCTGCAATTTTAATGTATTGTTCCATGCATTTGCACTCTCAGCACAGATTCCTTATTCACAAGGCTGGAATAATATGGCCAAGGATCCAGGAAGAATGGGACACAGAGAATGGCATCCAATGTATTTGTTGAGGTTTACCATGTATTTGAATGGCTTTTCCACTCTGCTATCGTGGCTTTGTAGGTCAAAATTACTGAGCCATCAAATTATTATCACTATCACTTACTGGTGAAATATAGAAAGAGCTATTCCAACTTATTCCCAAGCTACCTTTCACCTTTTTCCATGTGCTGTGCATCTTTACATGCATCCATGTAAAGGCTAGGTAGAAACCTGTCTTTAAATCTTGTCCTGTCTGAGGGGATTCCTCACTGTTACCATGATAATTAGAGCTTTTCCTTTCTCTAGTCTATCTTATGTCTACCTCATTCTCACAGTCAATAGGTCAATACATGTAGACCAGAAAAGTACGACAGAAGAATAAAGGACAGTACTGTCTAATTATTACACAATCCCATGTGCATACTAGAGAAGGCTTCTTATTAATGAGATATATCCAGCAAGCTTATTTAGATTCTCACTCATACTCATCACTATTATCATGTAGCCCAGCAGGAAGCTGAAATGAAAGACATAAAGGGGAGCAGCCATTGTGGGAAAAACTCCTATAATCACAACAGCTTCAAAAGAGTGTTTTCCAAAGTCAATATAGTTTTTTAAATAAGAAACTTAAAAGTAAAACGCCTAGGAGAAGGGCAAAGTTGAGTCTTGCTGCCAGCCACATGTAGCTGATGTTAATGACCTGTATTTACATGGACCTTTATCCAAAAGATTTCTAAACTCTTTGTAAATTTTTTTTTATTGTAAGCACTGAACATATGGATATTTCTCTCTGTATCTGTTCAAAACAAACTACCAAGATAATCATTGAAATCTAAGCGTAAAGATGTAAAAAGCAGTGCAGAGAATGCAAAGTTTCTACTAATGGATTATTTATATTAACTTAGCAAATGCTCAGTGACTAAGTCAGATCACTGACTTAATTAGGAATTTAGGTACTTACCTTGGAATATGCAAATTTGAAAGTTTGATCCTTGATGTTATAAACTATGTTTTGTAGTGTAACTGTATGTATCGATGCGAGCATCCAACTACCAAGAATGCCCAAAACATCATCCAGGTCAAAAAGGCAGAATCCTAAGGCTACTGAAATCAGTGAAGTTTATTCATTTCACTTGGTGGCATTAGGATTTCTCTCTGGAGCCTGTTCATTTGGCACTAGATCAAATTTGAGTAGTAATCAAGACACAGCCTCTAATTAGTCCGCGTAGCACTCCCAAATACTGTGACTACAGTGTTTCTGGAATACAGAACAGCTCATTTACTATTCTCTTACATCTGTTTACACTACAGAGCAGAATACAATCTCCTTATGTGCTCTGGATTATTGTTATGTTCCTCCATGTCTTGTCAAAATATCTGCAATACAGGTTCACTGCCATGGCCTCTTGCTGGGGATGGGTAGATATGAGTGAAATACTTGGGCAGAAGAAACTATCAATGGTTCTGTTGAAATGTTACCTACCTTTCACCAGTGATGAAAATAAGTGAACAAACATGGGATAAATGTTATTAATTTCTTTATTCCTTGATTCCATCTCTACCTGTCTGCATTCCCCAAACTGACAGAAAGTACATGCATTATCTATATATTACTGGGGGTTACACAAAAAAGTGTTTTTTGAAAGGTTAACCACATTTAGATTGCTTTTCACAGGAAGCTTCAAAGAAGACAAGACTGATGAGAAGTGTAGTTTCCAGACTGACCATCCTTATATAGTGCAAGCTATCTTCTTGGGGTATTTTACTGCTTAGATCTCAGTCTCACAGAGAGCACTCCTGTGGAACCATGAAAAAGTAAATAGCAAGGTAGCTGTTTTCTGGCTTCTTTGGTCTCTCTGATACCTTTACTCAAGGTCAGGAATCAACAAATGGAATATGTCCCCTGCAAATCAGTTAGAACAATCTATCAGTAACTTGTGGCCTTGAGCTATTGAAGAAAGATCCATATTCACTTTCCCGTGAAAATTTCATCTGCTAAGTCACCTACAAGAACAGTGTTTTTAAATGCAAGTTCTGTTTAAATGTTAATATACAGATGTTAATAGCTTTTAAGTATTAATATGTTTTCTTATACCTCTCCTTTTTCCTCATCGCTTGTTTTGTTAGAGCTAAAGAAGAGATGAAAGACTTGTAATACTGTACAACAGAAGTTGCTGGGTGCATTACTGTTGATTATTTTGGGAGCCATATCTGGCCTTGAGACCCAGTTACTTTTAAAACCTGTATTTAAATTGCTGACAGGAACATTTTAAATTAATTGTTAGCAATCTTGGTGTAGTTGGTGTTATTCTTCCAAACTTAATAGCTTATTATCAAAAGCTTCATGGCAGACTATATATTTAAAACAATGCAGTGTACTGCATGATCTTTATTAGGATGTGAAGAGCAGCCCAAGGAAGTCATTATATGTGCCCAGAAGCAAGTGTACAGTATTTGCTTTTCAAAACCAACAAATTATGCTAGGCACTTAAGTGCTACAGGGAAATTCTGTAATATTTGCATATTTAGAAGAGATCTAGGAACCCAGGACTCCAGTGTCCTGCTACAGGGCAGACCTGTCAGGGGACTGCCTGAGGGCAGTAGGCACTGGGACTGCAGAGCCTGTGACATCCAACATCCACACGTCTGAGTTATTGTTGTTCTATGCCCTCATGCCATGAGACTAGAAGCCCTTGATCTAGGTAGAGCTGACATGCGGGCTCACAGAAGAAAATCCGGAAACACTGTGAACCTCAGCTGCATGTATTTTCTGTAGTAAGGAAGAGTATTAAAGACTTGCTTATTCCACATATACTTATGGCCTATCATTAAACAGAAGTTGAACTACAGCTGTACAGAGCATGATTCTGCTCTCATTTGTAGTGGAATTACATTGACATAATTTGATCCGTTTCCATGGAATTACTCATCCCAGTGTGAGAGGAGAGGCATGACCAGATTTTATAGTGGCTTCAAAAGTTTGTCAGTACTTAATGGCATATTTTCCATATGTGCTTGCTTTTTCTAGAAATTAAATACAGCACAAAAGTGGAAATAATCATATCAGCAAACTGTTAAGATCTTATGGCTTATTTTAAAACTTTATGTACTGATTTATTTTATGTTTGCGTATAACATGCTTATATTGTTGAGTTAAAAATTGACATTATTGCTATGGCTGTATGAGGTGTTCTGCTTTGAGACAAGGCATATGACTTAGCTTAAAATATTTCCTGTCTGAATACATTTTAATAAACAAATAAACCACTTCAATGGGTAACCTAAATAAATCAGTAATAAAGAAATCTCTTCAAAAAGCAACATCTGGTACTCTGAGAACGGGATATTTTTGTTAATGCAGATGCAATTCTAATCGCTTGTAACCTCATAAATGACCTTTCTGTGACATCGAACAAAGGATAATAGTTTAAAACAGACACTAAGCCTAAACAGCATTCTAGAGTTATCTCTGATACTGCTACGCACACTTAGGAATGCTTATACTAAACACCTGGCAAGTAAGTTACATATTGTTAGTTTGCAATACCGTTTATCCAGCAAAGCTGGATAGCATCTGGTTTTCAGTCACGGTCTGCTTTTTCATCCCCATTTCCCTTTGAATTAACTAAGACATTGGGCTTGATGAATGTATGGGAAGAGGAGGAACTAAGCGACTTTCCCAGCATCGCGAAGTAAGCCAATATCCTGATACCTTTTTTCATTTTTGGACCACACATCTGTGTTAGCTATGGTATCTGTGGTCTCCGACAAGGTTTCCACAAGCATGCATCTCTTGTAAGCCTCTTCGAATACTCAACACTCGGCAAATTCTCCTCACTGTGATAAACCTTCTTTTTTCATCCCTACAGAGCCTTCTTTTGTGCCTTGCAGACATTTTGCAACAGACTTTACACATTATGGATGATTTTACTTATTATAAATGGTGTCAGACATTAAAAGGCAGGTTTACAAGCAGAATGAATGCATTATAATTGTAGATCTTGCACATTTTGCCTATTTTTTTCTTTAGCGGGATGACAGTAATTAGAGATAAAAGATACATTGGCAATCTGATTCAGTACCCATTCAAGTGAAAGAAGTGTCTCCCAATTATTTTAGTATGTCTTGGATGAGAATCATCAAGACCATTTTCTGTCAAAGAAACATTAATATTTCCAGAATGAGGGAGTATCTCGTATTAGTATGACACAAAATGTATGGGTTTTTATTTACATTGCACCATTATGCATAAAAGTGTCAACACAGTTCAGGTTTTTGCCCCTTCCCCACCATGCACCGTGGAGAAAGATGGTGAACATCTCTCTTTAAGCCAGTGCTATAAGCAGCTTTTCATGAAAACCTTCATTTATTAAAAAAACCTTCCTGTCATTCACCTGATAATTATCCCCCTGCTGTTCTCCATCTCTCACTAGCTCCACTTCTCAGGTTCCTTGCTGACTAAATAAGATCATTCTGAGAAAGGAAAGGAAAGGAAAAAAGAAAGGGAAGGAAAAAGGTGAGTTATGTATATCTATATGAGATCTGTTAGGAGAAATAAGACCATCCATTCCAGAAGTTTCCAGACAAGGAATATTAGGCTGCACTTTTACTTGGTTTCCTGAACATGCTTCCACATATTCTTAAAGGCAAGAGCATTTTAAACAGTGATACGTTAAAGTAAGACACAAGAGCTAGAAAACGTGTGGGCACAGACTCTGAAGATGGTTGTGTGCACTAAGAATTTTCCTATCTGTGTTAGTGAGTAAAAGGAAAAACATTATCAGAAGCATCCAAATATATTAAAACACTAAAGTCTCTGTCCTGAAGAGCCATTAAATATATAGAAAACATTTATCATTCTCTCTATATATTAATACTGGAAAGCTATAACTAAGCAGCTTCCCGGATGTGAGAACTGAAGCTAGAAATTCTGTGTTTAAGACATAACCCTTCACTTGAGCTAACCAACCCCCTTTTTTAGTTGAGCTTTTAGGCCAGCCACCAGTCACCAAGGGGTGTATACTATAATGCAAGGATATAGGTTACACCTGGCTCACCTTTTCCTGAACAGCTTTCTCCATTTAACCACTGTAATCTGTCAGTCTGCATTCATGCCCTGTTTGAAAGCAGTGCTGAGAAAGAATGATAGCAGTAAGACACTTGCAATGCAACCAGTTGAAAAGAGGAGAATTTTATATGTTGCTTTTTCAGGTAAGAAAATGTTTTGGATTTCTGTTTTTAGGGGTGCTGGGTTTTCCTTCCTCCCTCCCCCCATTCTAGTGCTCCTTTTTCTGGTTTGCTTAATTCATTTGCTGGCTCTGATTTGCATCCTGGATCTTTTTACAAGTTTCTTTCAGCCAGATTGCAGGAAGGTTTCCTTTGATGCCCTTTAAAATTTCAGGGCCTTGATCTGAAAACACACTGGCAGAGCATTTTGTCTCTGCTATGTGTTTTGTCTCATTGTCTGTAACTTGAATTCTAAACCAGATTGGCAATAGCTCATGAGAGAGAGAAAGAAAACTTAGCTTGCTACTACCTTCTGGGAAGTACTTCTAACTCCTCTTGTGATTTCAAAGAGCTATTCCTTCTTGAAAATATGTATGTATCAATTATTGTATGGTTTTTTTCTTTTTAAAGGGATGTGATACATATAAGCACTGCAGGATGATGGAGTAAACTTGTAAGGGTAGAAATCTATTAGCTACCAAGGATAACTCCTCCTCTGCAAACTCTTCAGCTAGATTAGAAGCACTGTGTTGCAGTTCAGTGAGCTTGAGCGGTGAAGATTGAAGCCGAATAACCTTGTACTGGTTATTAGCTTATTCACTAGAAAAATGTAGTTTTAATGGGTTCACAGTTTTTTCACAGGCTTGAGGTGTTTTATCCATGTAGCTGAGCTAAATTAGCAAGAGGACTCTGACATCCTTCCCAAAGCTAATTTAAGAAAGAGGAGGGCTACCTATCTTGAGCAGGTGCCTTGAGTAGGTAGTCACTTCTGTTCCAAAATACAAGAAGAATTTAAATGAAAAGTGACTATTTATCTTGAAATCAATGCAACTAACAGGGTATGGAATATTTTTGGGATGACTTTCTATCACTTTTTTCCAAAGGAAAGTGGAAAAACTGCTTCTAGGAGAGCATCTGAAGCACTGGGTTACAAATCATCCTTGTCCACTTAAACTGAATGCTATGTTATACAACGTAAAACTACTATAGCAGATAAGAAAGTGCCATAGCCCAGGGATCTGGATGCTAGTGAGGTATGGGTTGTCTTGATCCAAGCCTTTGCTCTGTGACCAAAAAACCCACCCATCTTTCAGAGGAGATGAATGTAAGGTTATCAGGGGAAGTGCCTCTCCACCACTGGTTTTGCAAATGGAGCCTTTTGTATCTACTAACAAACTCTTCAAAATAAAACAAAAAGATTCATTTGGATTGAAAACTTCTTCTAGTCCAAAGTTTTTGTCTTTCTTGTTAGACTCATATTTCAATTGAGACTCTAGTTCTTTAAGTGACATAGAGATGAAACCTCCCTTTTTTTTTCCCTTAGTCAGTAGATAAATACTAAAAATAGGTCTTTGTGTCATTACATCACTTTCAGTGCATATTACCCATGGAATTACTCTTTTTTTCATGAAGGTGAGAGTAATCAGCAATTATCTAAGGGATAGAATCTTTTATTCTTTTGCCTCATTTTTATTTGTTTGTGATGTTGCTATCATTGCATTAATTGCAATTATTTGCTTCTTCTATATGGTCATCAGGAGCACTCATTTTATTGTTTACTAGTTGCTTTGGTATCTTTTTGGAAATTTATCTGAACTTAGTGTGAAGGATTTGTAGATACAGCTGAGGAAAAGACATGGTGGATGTTTGACCATGGTCTAATGGTATAAGTGAGGTGAAGAACACTCTGGTGTTTTTATCCTTGCACTTAAAAGGCCTGTCAAACTTCAGCAAAAGCAAAGATCCAGTTTTATTGTTGTTTTTCTTAAGGGACTTGAGATAACCTTTTAAAAGGTTAGCAGTTTCTTAGTAAGGATTCATCCTGAGTCTACAGAACTGTTCTCAGGTACAAGCTCTTGGTACTAACCTAGCTGGTTTCAGGAACAATCAGAAAGCTAAAGTTCCAGACCAATGAAACATATAAGTATATGCTAAAGTTCAACATGAAAGTACTGCACAGTACACAGAAAGTAAACATGAAAGTAGTACACAGAAACATTCAGTTTGCAACATCTGTCAGATTTTGTTGTGTAACTTGTACCTGCTGCCTTTCTGAGAATTGGCCTCAGGAATTTCTGTAAATATTGCAGTTGCCATTTTTTGACAGAGTGGGTTGGTTTTTCATCTTTTTGGGAGTTACAGCTAGGATTCTATCAAAAAATAACAGTATAAAAAGTCAATACGTGTGCCTTTAATGACAAAGGCTGCATCTGGTTCAGACAAGCATCTTTGTAAAAGCCTTTGGCATGCAGCTGTAGCTGGAATAGCAGATGTTTACTTTACAGTCTGTGAAATGCAGTCTGCTATTCTGGGGAAACATTGGCCCAGCTGTAGCACATACAGCTTTGATATTAAGGATTCTATCACTGTAGTGCCAGACCAGCTCAAATGAAATCGAAAAGCTTTAATTCTCTCTTCAGTCCATAGTACTATAATAGCTAGCAATTAGAGAATAATTGCGCTGCTTTTGAAAACTCATAGTTGCAATCAAAAAAGATAGACAAAGAAGTACTTACTTTTATAACACGTAAACCTATCCTTTTTGCATTATGGGATCTTTGGCTGATATAACTTGCTTTGACAAGACTCTGCAGTTGCTTCAGTATCTTTCTCCCATGCTAGATAGTGAAAGAAGAAAAACAGAAGTTTGTCAAAATAGCTTGCTTAGCAACTTCATGTTCTTTAGTTCTAGTCTAATGAGAGGGTAGTTTTGCTGTAGTTTGACAAGATGCTGTACCTTGTTCCATTTTGAGTCACACAGCACAGGTAGCAATGATGACCGACTATTCTTAGATTAGAAACAGAGGTGCAGACTAGGATGTCACATCTCAGTTTTGAGGCCTTTAAATAAGTGCCATTACTATGGAAGTCCTCCCTGAAAATCTGTGAGGGATTAGTTGTCAAGTCTGGTTGATAGAGGTAAAAGTTAGTAAATTTTATTGATGTTACCTCCTTCTAGCCAGGAAGACCCATGACTTCTGCTCTTTATATTTGAATTGGGAGAGTGTTTGCAAACTTGTATGGTACTTCAATTTTTTGATGGTGATTGAGGGATATTGACTGAAGAACAGAGTTTTATCAGCCTCAGGAGGTGTGATTCATAGATACGCTATGGTACATCATTCCTTCCATGCTCAGTCAGTAGCACTGTGTGACTGTATCTCTGCCGGAAAAGTCATTGTGGTGTTGCTGATCCAAAGAGGGTTTTCCACCTAGGTGTTATCTCAGATACAGAAACTGAAGCTACAAGAGCTGTTCTGGTTTAGAAAGGATAGGTAGTTCTACAAGAATTGAGATACAAACATAATCTAGTTCACTGAGTTCTTGTCAGAGGACACTTGCTTGCTTGTTCTTTTCATAGGTATCTTGTTTTGCAGTCTAATCACAAACAAATCTTGTTTTCCTGGAATGAATTTGATATTTGCAGGCATCTTCAAAAAAAAAAAAACTTTAAAGGCTTATTTCCGTTTAACTATTTGTTTCTATAGTTTTTGTTGTGTGATGTGATGGAAAATATAGTCAGATTGCTCCCTGATAAGCTTATTGAATTTATTTAATGAGGAGAAAAGAAAATTACTGTTAACCTGAAATGCAAAGCAGAAGATGTTACTTATGCCAATACTCATTATGTGTTCAGTATTCATGAACGTTTTTACAATTGGTGGTTGTTTGAATAATGAATAATATGGCCTCCTGGATCAGGGAATTTACTGGCCTTTGCCTGGCTAGGTATCTTTAATTTTACACAGAACGTTGTATTAATTACAGACTCAAAATATTACACTAATACAATTCATTTTGTAGTAGCTCCTTTTCTCCAAATGGATTGGTGTTTTTATAATACAAATTTTAAAATGTGAAGGTTTTTAATGTTCTATTCTTATAGAAAAGTGAAGTCATAAATAAATTGCTAGCTTGTAAACATAAGTAACAAAAAGAGGATTCAGTGCGGAACCACTGCAGTGTTTGTGTTATAAATCAGTATGTAAAATATTAACAAATATTCTTTGGATTCAGAGCCTATAATTCTGTACTGTATCCTCTGCTGGAGGATATAATACAGAGGATATCCTCTGCTACTTCCAAGAAATATGTTTAGAGAGGTAGATCCTCAATGATTTAAAATTTTTTTTCTTAATTCCATATTAAAATTATTTTAAAGATTCCACTAGAGTTGTGTGGCCAATGCCAATTTATCTTCAGATTATCCTTTTAATGACTATATACTAATGAGAAATATTATATATAAAAATACAATATTATTATGTCATATAACGAGAATACATTGAGTCTAGAAATACTGATTTTGTAAGGTAATGTCTTATTTCTCCATTGAAGGAGAGAAATAGTTTGAAAAAACTATCTCTGGCTCCCTTGACTTCAATGGGAAAGAAGAAAAATCTCAGTAGGAAAGTTCATTTCTAGCTCACCTCAAAATTGGACCTTTGGCTGAACTGTCATGTAAACATGCTTTCATATGAGTGAGAACTATTCCCCCAAAGCCGAAAAACTCCAGCCTCCCATAAACAGCATTTGGATAGCTATCAAAATACTTTGTGTTCAAATACAGCCATGCTATTGTAGTTTTGTTTTTGATAGAATATGCATTCTTAAATCATCCTGCCAAGACAAGAGTGAGGGATTGTGCTAGCTGCAAGAGGACAGAAGAAAGCAAAGCAAAGCAAATTATACTGAGATGTAGAGTAGTCTTGCCACCTTGGACTGCAGCCAAAGGACTGTGGCTCTGTAATTGCCCAAGCCGCAGAGCAGGGCAGAGGTTAGTTCTGGAGGGAATCTTTCCTGCTAGTTGGAAGTGCTAGAAGTTTTGACAGGATGTGTCAGAAAAGAGAGAGAACCTGCTGGGAAGTTCTGCCAGCTGTCCCACACCCAGGTACTGGAGAAACATATCAGGCAGTGCTGACACACAAACTTGTCCCTCATATTTGGCTGCAAAATTGAGACTTGTCTCGTGTTCATGAATGCGAAGATCTAGAATTAAATCTCTTTTCTGTGGTATACATGGCAGAATTCCCTTCCAGTGATTTCCCCACCCCCAGCAGATGACACCTAGTCTGAATCAGATTTGTGCACAACACTGTTAAGGGAAAAATGATCGAATAAAAATTCTATTGCAAAATGAATGTCTCTATTTTTATACAGTATGTGCATGCAGAGAGAGCACTCTCTGAAATATAGCACCAGGTACCTAGGGAACACTGAATACAGAGGGATGAAAGTAGTTTACACACTTTTACCTTCTTGCTCATCAAGCCCTCTTAGATAAAAAGTTATTTTTTATTATTTCTAATTGCCTCATAGGTGTTTAGTGTAGTTAGATTTATTTTCACAGAAGTTGTTCGAAAGACTGATCTATTCTGCATGTCTTTACACTACACTTTATCTAGAATATTAAAAAGCTTTCACTTTCACTAGCAGAAATATTTTAAATGTCAGAAACATACATTGTGTTCCTCCCCCAGGATTGAATAGGAGTGGGGAATAAGGTTATGGTCATTAGATGCCACAGTAATAGAAATTATATGACCAGCATCATACTGCTAGTTGAGAATGCAATGGCATTTAATTTTGCTCACTTTAATATTTAGTTGAAATCTCATTCCAGTGTTAGGAAATGAAGGTAATCCCCTGTTCTACCTAGCTCACTCCTTAGTTACATTGTCTTTTAATCATATTTTAAAAAATAAGATTGCTAATAGTTTCTAAAATGTTAGTGGAAGGAGGTGTCCATAACATATCAGCTTATTTTCATTAATACACAAGTATAAACAATAAAGAAATTGTCACCTTTTTGGTATTTTGGTCAGTCTGCTGCTGATAACGGGTGTCATACTTTGAACATGCAACTTCCTGTGAGAACAGGAAAAACTAACCTTCTGTTATAAGGTGCAACCACAAATAATATGGCCTTAACTCACCATGATAGTCTACTTTAGCACTTGATGCTGCTTTAGTGAAAATAGTAGTTCTGCTGAGCATAAACACAGAGCAGAAATAAAATGCTTAGTAACTTTAGTTGTCTGTAGAAGTCAGTGCTGTCACAGTAATAAAAATTTGAGTAGAACAGCCATATCTAACACAATGCTTTGTTTCAATTCTGTAGTATTTACTGCCTAAATCAGAGAAAACACTGCAGACTTTGTTTTATTTATTGAGAAACTTTAATGGTAAAATGGCTTGCTGTCTTCAAGCTTCATCATCTTTTTGCAATTTTTATCTTTTCTTTAGGCAGTTTAGAGCAGGTAACCTAGGTAACTTTTTTTGTTAGATTTATGTGAAAGATCAGAAAATCTGATTTTGCAGAATAAACCATTGCACTTGATAACAGTGCACAATCAACCCACACTTTGAGAAGAGCAAACTTAATCCTTGATGTAAACCAAGGATTTAGTAATTGATTGAGGCTTTTAATATGACTATGGATTGGTGCAATTGAAAGTGGTAATGCGTCCTTCTGGGACTTCTGCCATCCTAAGTAAGGCTGTGACCACCTTAGGAAGTTGCTCCAGAAAGATATCTGACTTCTTAGGGCACAATTCCTATAAGAGTCGTTGGGTTGACAAGATTTTGCCATCTTTAGTTCCCAAAGTCATTCTGACTTTGCCTTCAGGCAAAAAGCAAGACGTTTAAATATACTCCTTTCTCCTTTTTCCTCCAGTGAGATTAGACCTTGGTCCCAACTTCATGGGATGCTTATCCCTCATTTTGTCTGTCTTATCTATCAGTTACCATAGCTACTACTATTTAATGGGACCAAAAAACCTTTGAATTCGGGATCTCACACAAAGAGAGGGGTTTGTGGGGGAGTTCATGCACAATGTGTGCAGATCTATTGCTGTTTGTCAGTCTCTTACCTGGAAGCGTTAGAAGACTGGTATGGATTTAGGACTGAGCTAAATACTCTGTACTATCTCATTATGAACTACAAGTGGGCTGATAGACCAGTGATTTCCAAACTAATTGCTTCTTTCTCCTTTCTTCTAATTGTTTTTCTTGCTGTACTACATATCTTCTTCTGGCTCCTCAGTCCTTGAGTTATTGAAGTTTAGCCTTAATAGCTAAGATAGCTGCTTTTCAGACTGCTACAAGGCTTTTAAGTAGCACAGACTGGAACAAATATAGCACACACAAGGCATTATTCTGCAGCAGAGGATAGCAATTAATGAGCTAGAACAATATTTCTTTGTTTCAGCATTTTCTGAGCCAAATTGCAGTTTGGGAAGACCAACTGGAGCAGGCAACAATTGCATCATTTATAATCTTTTCAGACAGTGCAAACTAACACACTGCCATTCTTCCCCTTCACATCACATTATATACCTATTTTCAAACAGTACAAAGCAGGGTTTTTTAATCATTATTATTGATTTTCATGGAAATGGAAAGAAGTTTGGCTTCAATAGTCTAAGCTCTGCTCCATTATTCAGGAGCTCTTTTTTCTGTACCGATTTCTTTCTGGGCACAATTCTGTTTTTTGGTATCTGTACCAAGCTACTAAGATACAGCTTGGTTTTTGAAGGAAAATGGGGGTGGCATTTTGAACAAAAATTTCAGTGTTATAGTATGTATAACATCATCTTTCATCAGCTTTTGTGTGGTCATGCTGCTTATGCATGCTCACTTTCACCGTGGTGTGGGGGTTTCAGGGAAGCAAAAGGTAAATATGGCATGAGGCACTAGATAATAATGATAGTTTTACCAGTGAAATGCAACATTACTGGAAGATTGAATTTTCTATCCATATTCAGGGCCATATTTGTAGTTTGCTCTCCTAAAAAAACCTCCCATGTGTATTAGACCGCTCCTTTTCTTGTTTTTTTTTTTTGATTCTTGCTTTACCACAAACTCATCCTGGTAGGGACTGTTTTCAAGTGTTTAGTCCTGACTAAATGAGATGCTATACAAACTCAGCATTCATTTACAACTTAATTTTGATCTTGGGTGATACTGCAATAGATGCATGATGAATAGCTTTATTTATTTGTCCTCAGTTTGTACACTGTATTACTTAAAAATGGTATGGCTCTATTGGGTGGGCTATTTTGGAGGGAGAAAAGTGTGTTGCTTCTATGGGAAACAATTGAACATAGCTGGAGAAGGGAAGATCCTGGAAGGCTATAATGGCTAAGAAAGGAGTGAGTTTTCAGCAAAGAGAGCCTGCAGCAGGACACATGGTCTGAAAGACTAGGAAAGGAGCAGAGAGCAGGCTGCTGTAGTGACAGAATGGGAAACTGCCTCAGGACAACAGGGAAATGTGTGGAATTTGTTGTAAGCCTGAAAAACCACGCAGTTGACTGAAACTAAGCCTTGAAGCAAGGACAATTAAATAACTGAACTTTTCTTTTTTAGAATAAGGTTGGGGGTGAGGGGGAAAGGCCTTTGAAAACCTTTAACTGAGTTAGAGGTTTTATTCTATACACAAAAGAAGTTCCTACAGGAGATCTTGTTGCTTACTTTAGCAGAAAACACTGCTTTCACAGGCTTCTTATGCATGTGTGTGTGTGTGTGTGTGTGTTTGTTTGTTCTTATTAGTGCACAAGTTATTCATATAGGGGGGAAAAAAATCTCTTCCCAGTGGTGTTGCTTTGGATGATGCATACTTAAGATGGCATAGACTTGTGCTGGCTGATGAGCTTCTCCTTTTGTGCTGCTAGGGAATTCACTGCAAAGCTCTCCGCTGACCACTGCCATCGCTTCTTTAAATGCATTTGCTTTTATGTGAAAAAGCTGGAAGGAACCCAAGATGAAATTTCAAACAGAAAACAGTTTTCGGCCAACTGAAGAGCCTTATTAAAGATTTTAATTGCTTCCAAGTAGATTTTTCTTTCTAGTCAGAAGCCTTTAACTCCTTTATGGTTAAATGGAAAACACAAAAATATCATCTTCCAGCTGGGAATTTACTCTTCTGATTGGTGACTTCAGCATCATTGCTATGTGCTTTAGTAGTATTCATGGTTTCATACTCAAACATTGTGATATGATTGCATGTGTAGCTGTGCAAAAAACCCTAACAAGCTCTGGAAGGAAAGACACTGTAGTCAGTAAACATATAATTTATCTTTGTCAGCAAAAATAAAACTCTTATTTTTCTTTTCTTCAGAAAAAGCAGAGGGCAACACTTTTTGGTTTTATGGTGATGAGAACAAGCCATTACAACTGGACCAGGTTGTGACAGGAAAGTGTTCTTGTTGTATCAAAGGCAGCAAGCAGGTTGCCAAAAAAAGAAAAGTCAACAAAGCTGTTCAGATTACTTTATGAGGTGAGAATCTTCTTATATGTTTGGTTGTAATAGCTGACGTATAACACCTGTGATTGTTTTGGAAAAAAGCTAATGAGCTTGCTTTCAGATCTGTAAAGATGCTCTGATGCTGTTGGTCAACTTGTAACATATGGAGCTTTATTATTCAGCTGTGTTATTCATTTTTCCCCTATTTTATTGAAAAGATGCTTTTAAGCTCTAATGATCAACATAGGTATCACAATGTCCTTAATTTTCAGTCATCATTGAAATGGACCCTTAGTTATTAAGGAAGCATAGGCCTGTTTGAAAGTGAAGTCAGCTATTAATTCTACTTGGCCTTCAAAGGTCTAGTCGGGACCTGAGCCACCTACTCCTGCAGGGTCAGTCAGTTGGTCATTTTGTTTTTAAAGCTTTCCTAAAAAAAGGAATGAGACACCAGGATACAAGTTCTACAAACTTCCATTAGAAAAGCTGCATATATCAAAGAAGAATTTGTATCCATTTATAGCTCTGCTTGAAATAGGACTCTGAGTTGCACTGAAAGAAAATGATGGTCTCGTTAAGAATGTGTCTTTCAGAAACCCATTCAGGTCCTTATCTCCTTCACCCCTGGGGACGGCTGAAGTAAATCCACCGAGATCAATAGTGTCACTGTGTGTTTGTAACTGAGATTAAAATCTAGCTCAAATGATACACACAATTTGTTAGGTCTGGCTACAACGAGATTTGTGCTGGGGGAGGATTTTAAGAGTGGCCATTAAGTGGGATATCACAGAAGTCTTGTGTCACACTGCACGAAATTTTATTGGCGCTACAAAAATCGCATACTGTTTTATGTATTCTTGAGCGCCATCTATTGACGCTTTATGAGACTCTTTATTTTTCTATATTTAAAAAAAAGAAAAAAAAAGATGTAAGTGTAACACATTTTGCTAGTGAATACAAACACCTCACTTACAGGGCACTCCTATAACATAGTAAAACTGACATTCTGTTAATGCTTATGACCCACCTTTCTCTTCCAAATATTTTAAACTCTTGAGGTAATACCTTTGGGATGTAATTTTAACTGATGTGTAGCTTTGATTCCCTCTGAAGCTTATTACTTTGTGCAGGTAGAAATTTTAATCTCTGCTTCTTGTGGATTTTAGAAGTAATTTTAAAATAACTAAGCTCAGTCACTGGACAATAATTTCCTGAATAAGTTTTAGAAAAAATAACCCACAGTTCAAGATGCGGCTCTAGAAAGTATGTAGTAATTGGTATGCCAGGCAATGTCTTAAACAGGGATTTAAAAGGCAGTGGATTTCTTAATTAGATTAATTTATCCTCTTTGGTGATAATTGTCCAAGCTTATTTCATAGTCTTGCCTGTTCGTTAAGGCCATGTCTCGCCATAGTCTGCCATTGCCCCCTGCCTGAAAGTGTCCATCTTCTTAAAACTTACATTGCACAAACATGCAGTATGAGACTCTACCTTAGTCAACATGAACACTGTTATAGCTTCAGTGCCTATAAAACCCAGTTGCACTTAATTCATAAACATTACTGTTACTCTGTTGTTCATTTCTCATTGGTTAAAGGGATTATGCCATATTTTAGAGCCATGTATTGCTATGACATACAGTTGTTTGGATGATGAAAAACTGGTAAACTAAGTCACAACATAAGCTTTGTCACTGCATTTTGATTTCCATATAGTTGAATTTTGTGTTGGTGGTGCACAGTAAAATATATACTGTACATGGTATTCTGTGGCTGGTGAGCCCCGAACCATTATCGAGAACATCATTGCAAAGCGCTCCTGTACAATACAGAGCACTCTTCAGCCCTTACAGCAATTTCAAGTAAAGGCGAAAATCAATAAAGAGCTCATCAGAAGAACAGTTTTAATAGACTTATGCGTGCGCACACATACACACAGAGTCAAGTATACTGGCCCATAAACCAATTAGGTGCATAATAGGACAGAAGCATATATGCTCAGCAGAAAATATAATGCACACTTTTGAAAACTGGCTATAATGAAGATGCTGCAGAAGGCATAAAACTAAAGCTGAATGATTATGTTTAGGATATATCAGTCTGGAATGTGCCCAGTATTGCAGGCTGATTTCCTCTATTCTGATAACTGAGATTCATCACTGCATTTCAGTACTGGATAACTTTCTATACAGTTGAATATTCTGTTCATCTTCAAAATAATCAAATTCTCATTCTCCTAATGATTCTTTGGGTAACATTTTAAAACAGTGCAGGAAACAATAATGAAAAACTTCACATAAAATCTTTATCTCATAAATTCCTCTTTAGATAAAATATGGAAGTTTACTGTATTAGAAGACTAGAAGGAAGGAAGGTTAGAGTCCAATACTTCTTCCAGTTCTCTTTATATTTCTCTTCTACATTATCTGCTATTTCATTATCAATAACAGACGCTTCTCCTCCTCACTTGCCTGTTTTCCAATTTAACAGAACAGTTTTATTTCTTAATTAAAACAATGAATATATCTATGCTTTCTGATAGATGGAACTTTCCTTCTGATAGAAAGCAGGCTGCACTTTTATTAGAGGACAGCTAGATACCTTGCTGAATGCTCCTTAAATTTTTACAACGTTCAGAATTAGGTTTTTGTCTGCACATTCAGATTTGCTCTGTTGAATACAAAACGAAGTCTTTCATTTATGTTCTACATTTCCACAAGGTGTCAGCAGCAACATTTTATTCTAAATACCTGTGAGAGCTCACACCATGTACCTTTCCAAGTCCACAAAGATGTTTTCAAGGGCATGCCGCATTTTTTTTAGCAATATAATAGATGAAAAGTGTTTGTGGCCTACAAGGAAGTTCTATCTGCTGGTAAGAATTTATATTCTAGTTAGCGATTGAAAATAATGGCCATCTTTCAAACACAGTAGTGGATACAAACATATTTTGAATGTATTACTATATGATTCAGCAGAAACTGAAATTGCAGTGTTAATAAAAAGAATAGATTTTGACCCAGTCTAATTGTGAGTCATTTATGTCACCCTCTCTACCTATAGCCTCATAAATTAATACTTTACTGCCTTTGGGTTGAGCAACAATAGAGTTCTGGATACTGTATGGCTGAAGTCAGTCAGGGAGGAACCACTGCTTCAGTAGCAGTAAAATGAAACCGTTAAATGGGGTCTTGGACATAAAAGATTGATCTTCCTTGACCTTTGCCCCATGCAAAAATACCTATTTTTCTCAGAATAACCTAGTGCAGTTTAGTGTGAAGGAGATGCTAAATCAAAGGGGGAAAAAGCCCTCCCAGGTGACCCTTAATCCCATTTTAGTATTCTTTTTAGTTCAGGCTACATGGGAGTGATGAATTTATGATTATTTTTTGGTAGTGCCCACAGTATGATAAGCTCTTTTCAAGTACTGAAGAAGAAGAGCTCAGAATTGGCAGGGCAAAAAATGACCAATTGATCTGAACAAAACTCCTGTTCCAGCGAAGTGATGAAAAAAATTCATTCTACAGCAAGGTCAGATTACAAAAATATATCAAGTTAAGAACAGTAATACGGTTCACTTGTCTATCAGGTCAGTGTTCTGGTCCAACAGCCTTGAAAATGTAATTTAATTTAATAGTTTTAAAACTAAGCTTGTACAATTATAACTTCTGTGCTTTGCCTTTATAGCCAGGAGATGCAACCAGTATTTAAAGTGCCCTTTGAAAACCTCAGTATGGAATAATCCAGGGTTGTATCACTTTAGCTGAAACTCTGCCTTTCAGAGTTGCAGTTTCAACAAATGTAGTTCTCAATTTGCTCTTTAAAAGCAAAATTATACTTTATTTCTAGTTCTCACTCGTTAATAGTTCAAACAAATCTGTGCACCTTCAAAAAATGCAAAACGCATTTTATAGGGAACCAAAATATGTTTGTACAATTAGCTTAACTTGTTAATTTCTTCTTTCTTATAAGGAAATATTGGAAAAATTGCAGTGCTTAGTCTACCAAAGACAAGAATGAAGGAAGAATTAACAGCTTTCATCTGCATAAAAGACATCAGCAGAGTGGAGGGCAATCTCCCCCCCCCCCCCCCCATTTCCCTTGCAAAAGGGTCAAGAAGGTTTGAGTTCAAAAAGGAAAAACACAAGCTATATGTAAGAAAAAAATTCTTAAGAGATTACCCAGAGGAATTAAGGTTTAGCAAAGAAAAAGATAATATATTCCAGAGCATATAATACAAGTACCTTGGGGTTTTGAAGAGGTTAGCTATTTGTCATGATTGACTCAGACCGGAGAATGGTCACTTCCAAGTCTACTTTTCCATGATTTAGAAGTTAAAATACAATGTCTCTGTAATGATTGAGCTGACTTCCTGCAACACCCATACCTTTTCTGCAATAAAAGCACGGTCTGGTGCCTTAGGAAAAGCCTTACAGAATACATGCAGAACCACTAGATGCCACTGATGCCATTAGCTCACATGGAGAGAAAATGTCAAATGCTATTTCTGCTTAAAGCAGATGTTCAAAATGTTTGGCAGCACTTTCTAATCCAAGTTGTAGCAGAAGTGTTCTTGTATCCAACTCGGTGCCTCTGGGCTGGAAAACAGTTGGGAAAGTCTCAACAGAAGATATCTTACCCATACAAATGCTGGACTGGTCCATTGAATTTTAACATGCTCATACTGAATGTTTTATTTGAAATCTCTGAGATTTATTTTTGTAACCAAGGATGGCTGTGTTAGTTTTATCCAGTGTGTGTGTTCAGATGTGGAAAGGGATGGATGGCTGTTGGCCTCCCTCTTCATTCTGAAAGGTGGTGGGAAAAACAGGAAGGCAAGAGGCTCAGGGAAGTGGGTTTGTTTCGCCTTTTCTCAGATTAAGCCCACACTCAGTGCCCTCAGGCACTGAAAGTCTTAGAGACTTAATATGCCATAACAGAATCGAGATGGCTGTACATGTAGTCAGTCTTGTTTTCAGATTAATGAACTACATTATTTTAATGTGATACCTAGAGATTAACATTAATCTCATCAATAAAAATTCTGATGCATAATGGAGCTTACAGAGCATATCTTCACATCTCTTCTCAGGAAACTACAACTACTATTTTGTCTTCTGTTTTGTTTTTAATTTTACTCTATAATGCTGGCAATTTTTGAAAATACTATTATTTACTGGTGAGGAAAAATACAATGGGCTGTGATTCAACTAAGAACTACAGAGTAGTTGGCTATCAGCATGTAGATTATGAGCCGTGGAAATCCTTGTCTTTTGCTGATAAGTACATAACTCTTCTTTCTTCAAAAATTCTTAGCAAGTTCCTTGTGTATGGGGTGCTGATGGTCATGTAACAACTCTTTTCCCTTCCCGTGCTTTTCTATTTGATATGTGTCACTGAAATACGTGAATTGCTGGCTATTGTATTCAGCCATACAATAAACATATATTAGGCAAGGATCTACTCCAAAAGTTAGTTTCCATCCAAAGGAAACTATAATGTATTTTGCCAGGGTCAGGAATTTGGGATGAAGGGGAGGACAGGAAGAGAAAAACCTTAAACTCATCAGAGGGTTGAAGAGGAATAAAGTCACTGTGGTGGAAGAGACTTCCTCTGTTGCTAGCCAGTGATGAAAAAAACACGCTTGTTGATGTGTGCAAGTCTCATACCAGGTACAGTGTAATCCAGTTTCTCTGAAGAATATGCCTGTCATGACTGGTTGTTGTCATGGAATGAGAAGGAACTCATGGCCATAGAAGAAGAGCTAAGACCTATTCTGTAATATTTTGGATAGGAGCTTAAATTTCACCTGGAATTATTCAGCTATAGCAATAGGTAAAAACAAGTTCTCCACACGCTGTAATTTAAGACATTTTGCCATATGTTGTACCACGTGGAGGTTCTTCCACTTTGAACTTCAGATGGGGTGTAACTTTAAATTGTGTTTTGATGCAACTATGGAGTGTAGGCTCTTTTCTTACATGAGCTATTTTTCTATCAGGCTGGAGACCTTGTGCACAAAAACCATTTATGTTTTCTGTTTGTTTCAGTCCTAATTCTTAAAAACAGAGTGCAGATTTTGGAACGCAGGAATTCCTTGCTGCTCTTGGGGGAGGAAAAAAATAACACAATCATCAGTGCAAATGGCTTAGTCACAACTGTGTATGAACTTCCTCATTCTGATCAACTGGATGTTTTTGGTGCCTGGTTCTATGTGAAGTTTAAAAACCAACAAAGTAGTC
The DNA here is from genome assembly GCF_036417845.1 of Apteryx mantelli. Classification (NCBI taxonomy): domain Eukaryota; kingdom Metazoa; phylum Chordata; class Aves; order Apterygiformes; family Apterygidae; genus Apteryx; species Apteryx mantelli. The sequence goes on from NC_090020.1 coordinate 55,200,867, forward strand.
TAGAAAAGCTCAAGATTTTGCAGGTTGTAGATGATAGAAAACCTGTGATATAGCTATGCAATCAGAATAGTTTGTTTTTTCTTGTTTTCTTTTCTCTAGCTTTTCTGTTAATTAGAAATAGGTCTAGAAATAGGTTTGTAATTGACATACTTTAATCTGAGTTTAGTCAGAATATGTATGCCTGCCTTTTGATAGAGAGCAACTCTGAAGAAATCTTAACAGAAGAAAGGTTAACAGGAAAGCTTACTCAAGCATCTACTCCAATATCTTTGAATGATCTTTATTGCTATGAATTTGAGAGTATCTTACAGGTAACCAGATATAGATTTATTACCAAGGAATAAAAAGACAGAACCATCATTCCAGATATCTTGATGGCTTTCCATCTTGTCTGAGACACCTGGCTCAGTAAAGTTCCTCAGAGGATGCTTAAAAGGTTAGACTTTGCACAAAACACTTTAATTCTATTAAACACTAATTAATTCTATTAAATCTCCCTAGCGGAGTTCTCCTTTTATCCAAAAATCCTTGATGGGAATGGACATTTTAGCTTATTCTCCCCTTTGGGTAAGAAAAAGGGACCTTTAGGGAGGATATTTCAAAAATCTCAAATGCACAGACCAGGTCTTCAGTAATTCTGTAGGGTTTCCTATGCTTCTGGGAGCTGTCAGACCTATAGCTCCTAAGCTGTGCACATGTGAAGCAAATGTTTTGCATCTTGGTATGACTTATGAATATACATTTCTATCCAGAACAGTCAAATTGGGTGGTTCCTTCCTATTTTGAAATTGCTCCCCTTCTTTAGGGAGCCTGGATACATAACCTGGAATAGTGATTTCTGTAACTAGGTATACTGAATACTGAGCATTACTGCACCCAAGTTCTAGTGGCCATGTTTTTATTAAGGTTCTTGGATTGGCTGCATGGCCCATCTTTGGGAAAAGATCTAGGCATATGCTAGTCACTGTCTACATGGGAAGAAAAGCCAGGCAGAAGGTGTAAAATACCTCAAACGGCTGACATGCCTGGATGATTAGGAGAACAGGAGTTTGTAATATAGTCCACTATGTAAGTGAAAATGCAGCCATTATGAACCTGGTTTACAGTTTCTCTGACTGTCAGCTCAGCATCTGAGCCCAAGGAAGATAAATATGTATGAGGGATGCATATACTGCAGTTTAAGAGTGTTACATATATATATGTGTGTGTGTATATCTCTCTCTCTCTATATATATATATGTATGTAAGGCAGATGAAGAGATAGAGGAAGCTTGATTAGAAATTAGATATTAAAATTAAATGCCTTCTCTGCAGGAATGACAAACCTCTTGTTCTTATCAAGTTTCAATGTACTGTAAGATATCAGGTTAGTGTCCCAAAGCCCATCAGATCATGAAGATTAATCTGATGAATGATTAATTTCACTTGCATCCAGTTGCTATCAAATAACATAAACACCAGAAGAGCAGACAGAATAAGGGAAAATGTCATTCCTAAGCTTGAGCACATATTGCTTCATGTATGTAAGTTCATTTATTTTTGTAATGGAAAGTACATACAGCCCTTCTGGGATAAATGTGAACCCCTTCCTCCCCGCCGAAAGAAAGCTCAACTTATTTCAGTGACTTGCCATGAAGATGCAGAAGGCAAATCTGTTAAAACACACGTGGATATTTAAAGTGCCTGTTGTCCCTGTACGGGCATAGAGCAGCTTTCATGTGAACATGCCTGTATTTCCTTAAAGAGTGGGAGCAGGCTTTTCAGTGTACACTGCTGTAGAGTCAAGCATCGCTTTACCCTGGCTCTTGTTACATCACACTTCTGTGTTACTCTCCATCTTTATCTATCTTATGATATGGTTATGATGAGGTTGGAGAATGGAGCTATTATGATTAGGTCCTCATATGGCTCAGCCACATCAGTAGGTTGTAAAATGAGAACTATATCTTTCTGTGAGCTCAAAGCAACGTAACTAAAGCTTGGAAAACTGTAAGATGTTCACAATGGTAGGATGAAGCAGAAACAGTTTTTGTTTTGTTTCATTTACCATGTAATTCTTCATTAAAATCTGTTACCACATATTGTTTTTAGCCATGTATTGTATTTCTAGCTATTTATGAGCATAACCTAGTGGTTGTACACTGACACCTGCTCAGTCCTTACTCTCTCTAGATGAGTTGGGGCATGGCTTTGCAAACCTGGGCAGCTGCCTCATGAATGAAGTTTTAAGACTGCCATTCAGCTGTCTTGTTGGGAGCTGAATAACCATTTAAATTCACTGACAAAACTACCACAAAAAAATTGATTTCTTGAGTCATTCACTCATGTGCATATCCTGACAGGAAAAATGTGTAATATTAAATATTAAAATTGTGAAAAGAATCCAACGTTCTTGCGCAAATATAGACTTTCAGATTAAAGCACTAAGTAAATTCTGTAATTTTGGTTAGTATCTTTCTGTACCTCTTCTAAATCTCTCTGCTGAAGTTGGTTTTATTTATTTAATTTACTTTATCTTTAATTTAAGACTAGGGTTGTTAAGTGTCCAAATATGTGTACTCTCATTTTACTTGCATTTTTTTGAGAGAACTGTAAACAGAAAAATAAGGCTAGCTAGCTGAAGTTGAGTATAGTTTGTTTTAGCAAATATCTACAGTATAACTAAACCTGCAATTTGTGTAAGCATTCTTTGTCAGCTTTTATATACCTAACTTAGCAGCAGCATACAAGGTATGGTAGAACTAGCCTCATCATGAATTAATTGCCTGAGTAAGGATTCAGCTTCTTTAGATATTCTTATTAAATTTTATATTGTTGTGTCTTCATTGATTAGAGCAACTAGATTAAAACCCAATCCAAATACATCTAGAGATGCTGCAATTGTGTGTCCCATTTGAGGGTAGACAGAGGAAGGAGTTTTGGAACAGCTATTTTCTGTTGAGTGATCTAATAAGGAGTGATTCTGATCTCTGACTCATCCCCTGTAGGTTATTGTAATACAAATACATAGTTTTAAAAAGTCATCATTTTTGAGCCTGTTTCAGCTGTGTGCTGTGCCAGCTTTCCTTCTTTGTTCTGCTGGCAAATGTAAAAGACTCCTTAATTCACCAAAAAAAAGAATGGGGACCATTACACTACCAGAAATTTCACAGAAGGAACAGAAAGGATCTCCAGCTAAATTAGGGGGCACTAGACCATTTGTTGTTGTTGTTGTTTGTTTCTGGCAAGAGATCAAGGACAAGGGTTTATGACTGTGTGTGTAACTTGATGCACTGTTTCAGCAATATCTGCTGTGAACGGAGGTGTTTACCATCAAACATCTTGCTTTGAATTCAAAATCTTTAATTTTGTAGAAGAAAGAGTTTGAAGAACAATAACTTTCCCTCACCTGTATAACAGTACTTCCTTCTCCAGCTTTTATTTTGCCTAAGGAAGTGTATTAGAATCTATAGCATTGAAGTTGCTATCAGTTACTTGCTCTAAATCTGCTAGCTCATTTCAGTGGATTTTTTTTTTTATAATGCAGCCAAAATGGCAGCCAAATTTTTAATATGGCAGCCAAAATCATCATAGCGTTCCGCAAGGCAGCGCTCCAAATCAGTGATTTGTTGCATTTACTGAGTCTCCTACAACAGTGAAGGTTTTTTATTTTCCCCCTCCCATAGTAGTACAATGTATAGAAACAGAAATATAACAAGTGAAACAGAGGCTGAAGCTGATGAGGCCCATGGTGGTGCTTCCGTCAGTCATGGAAGCACCATTGTTGCTTTCTTGTAATTCCCTATTCCTGTATTTTTTTTTTTTTTGACTAAATTATTTATTTATTTTACAATAAACACTGGAACCTCCGTTGCTTTACACACAGAGGTCTTTTCTCCCATGGCTATGCTCACTTAACTCCCATTAACTTCTATAGGAGCTGCATGCACATTTAAAGGGGAAAATAGATCCTTTAATAGTTACCAACAACATTCATTTTAAAGCACCAGGTGTGCAGCATGAATCTCACTATCTCAGTCATTTTAATTTTCCTGCCATGCGCTAACAAGCAAACTGTCAAAACGAGAAAGATGCTCATGGATGTTGCCTGAATCTGGACTTTAATAATGAAAAGAAACAGAATTTCAATTAGTGAAGATGACCAACTACTGACTTCAAAATCAAACTGAAGTATTTTGCTTTTCAGTTAGATAGGACTCTAATGTGAGCTGCATTTAAAAACAGCTGTAGAAAGATATATTTCATTCTTTCATTAAGATGAAAGTGATAATTCCTTCTCAGAGGGTTAGTCACAGACCAGAGAAGTCTCTGCCTTAGTGTCTGTGCAATAATTTTGAAATACTTTCTTGGTCCACTCTTTCTTAGCTACAGTAACAGCAGTGCTGCTCTTTACCACTCAACATCATGATAAATGTTGGCAAAAATCACTGAAAAGAGAATGGAAAGATTTTTGGTATGTGGAATTTTAACAAATTGAAGACATCATAATAAATGGTTAGCTTATACTAGAAAGTGTCATATTTCACAAATATGCAACTACAAAAATCTTCCAGTCACTCAGCTTGCCAGGGCTAGCAGACTTTTGTTTTTAGCTAACTCTTATGGTCCCATTCTAGGCAACTCAGAAATGCATGATTTTTGATGGAGTTGAACTGAAGTGTAAAAAGTGTAAGTGCTCAAATTCCTCTTCCTTCCTGCAGCACCTATCTAGATCTCTAGTGAAGAAAGCATTTAAACACAATATAAATACATTCACAGGAAATATGCAATTGCAAGAATTAAGGGTTTTTTTTAAGTGTCTGCACATAGTAAGAAATATAAATATAGCATGGGACAGAGTGCTCAGTATATCTAAGTGTCTATTTTAAATTACATGTACACTTCAAGTCCCTCAGGCCATATTCAGAAAGATATTTATGCATGTACTTGTCACTGAAAATTCTTCTTTGATATCAAGCCCTAAGTGTTTTGAAAATTTTACCTTTATTGGATGCATAGTTGTGTAAATATCAATTTTATATGAAATTATGGACACAGACTATTTTTTATATATTAGTTTTAGCTACTGAATTCACTCAGTGTAGAACCACTAGATGCCACTGTGCCCTAAGGAAGAAAATAAACCGTAGCTTCATAGTCTACTTTAAATCCAGGGCATAAATAATTTTAGAAAGCCTATGCTTACTCAAATAGTGCCATTTCTTTAGGTGTTTTTGTGACCAGACACAGCTACACTGTTGATAAGAACGATTCCCTGAAGCATGGAGCTGAGCTCAAGAGGCTTGAAATACTTTGAGGTGTCACAACTGTATGTGGAGCTGGCGCTAAAAGTTGATTGAGTTTTCAAAGAGGGCGAATCTTCCCCACACACCGGGACGGTCCCCAGGAACGTTTCTGCCTTGCATGAGATGGCTGTTGCTGCTGTCCCACTTTTTCTTCCTCCCGGAAGAGAAGGGGATGCATTAGTTGCAACATTGCTGGTCAGGTTCCTGACTTGCCTCTCAGAATGGTTGGTTTTAAACTGACACTGCGGTATTTTTCCATATAAAAAAATGCTGTAGTAACTTAGACATCATAAAATTGTGAAGGAGCCTGCCCCCTTGCAACTACAGTGTAAGCCTCTTGCACTTGCAGAGCTGAATCGCTTGGAAGCAACTGATTTTTCTAGGGCAATAAAGATTGCGTGAAAATACTGGGAAGATTATTGTTTCATAACGTAGGCTGGACAGTAGGAAAAAATGCTTTTGATGACAAGGTGTTTCAAGGGTTGAAATTCTTATTTTCTGGAACCATTTATAATAGGGTAACTGGATGCTTAGAAGGAGAAAAAGTCTTCCTGTATTTCCAGGAGGATGAACTTGCTAATCTAATGGTGCTTTTGTGGCTCTAACTGGTTCTGTAATAGTTGAATTGGGAACAGAATAATAAAACCTGGTTGAAATAGCTCAGAATATTATATCCAATTACATGATCATGAAATATCCACTGACAGTCAAGGAACATGCCAGCAAAAGGGACACTATTTTTTTAACTTCTTAAAACCTCTTATTTTTCTTTTTCTGGGTGAGCTGGACCCCTGGGACAGAGCGTTCTGTCCAGCAGCACAGAACAACCAGAATTTGGTCTCAAAAGGACTCTAATGATTTACCCTGGCAAAGGTTTCTCAAATTCTCTGCAATTTTAATGAGGCCTACGGCCAGAGAGTTGTCTTTCCACTGATGTCTGTATCACCAAACCCTTTGCTGGGTCCTATTTAAAAAGATCCTTATAAAAGATTCAACTGATAGATTGATTAGCCCTAATTTTTTGATAGTAAAAGAAGATTAAGTATTTGGACAGGGGAGTCTAAAAGAAGAGCAAAATATTCCCTACAGTGAGGTAAAGCCCTCTATTCCCACACTGAATATTTTCTTTACAGTGAAGATTTTCTTCTCCCTCAACCATATAACACTATACAATTATTTCTGCCAAAATGCTCAAAAGAACATAATAATAAAGGACTAATTCATGCTTTTGTGCAGAAAGTCTGAATTTTTGTGTAAAAGGGTGGGAACTATAGCACAAAAACCTCTGAATGTTGGGAGTTTAACAAAGCTAGGACCTCAAAGGAGGTACAGTAAGCAGCAAAGTCCCTCAGCAAGGCTGTCAGGCAAATATCCGAGATGAAGGAGGGAGGTATTCCAGCCACATTAATAAGTATGGTAGTCCAGAAAAACACAGGGATGGCAGAATACTGAAATGATTCCTGGTACAGTTACCTGCCCTAGGCATGGAGCTGGGAATGAACAGTGGTATCTGAAAAACACGGAGTGGATGTTAGGGAGCTCAGCTTTATACATGAGGTGCTTCTGTGGGGCTGTACCTGAAATATAGCACCATGTAAGGAAAAGGAATAAACGGTTCTTTTTCTGTGGTGGCTAGGAAAAAAATGATAGCATAACTGTAGCATATAGGAAGAATCCTAATGGTAAATACAACGGAGCTCTGGAATGCATTAGTTTGTGTAGGAACACTGTTAAATGTTCATTCCCTGGAGATTTTAAGATCAGGTGAGACATAGCTCTGTCAGAAATGGTGGTAGAATAATTCAGAAGAAGAGATGGATTGCATAACCTCTTGTTGCACCTCCAGTGATGTTTAAGCTATGATTCTATGACTATGAGCAAGAAGAAATACCTGCTGGCAAAAATATGAAGGGAGGATAAGGTCCAAAGATTTATAACTTCAGACTAGATTATAAACTGTGTAGAGTTTAACCTTTGTTTTGAAGGTAAAGATGGCTGCACTCTTTACACCATTAAATGCAAATCATGGATAAGTTTTCTCAAATACTGTTTTGTAGAGGCATGACAGTGAGATGTATCTTTATTTTCAGTTTGCAATACTAGATGCTATAGAAATGAAATTTAACTAGAGTGACATACTACCAAAGCAGATGTATATACACAGTACCATTCCTGTCTGCAACATAGGATATCAGATTTTTTTTTAAAATTTTCTTACTTTTAGATGATATACTGTACTGGGTGTATCCTGTCCAGGCACAGATTTAAAAGTACACTGCAAAGGACTGTAATCCCTCTCCCCCTCCTTTGTTATTACTAGATGTTTGTGATAGCTCAGCTTCACATCCCCACCTTTCTTCTTACGTTTGTATCAGTACCACAGTTGTCCCTGAGCTTGTCTTTATCTTTCTTTTTTGGTCAGGAGACATCAATACAGCTGTATGAATATGGTGTGTGTATTGAAATGACATTTATGCATTGCAGAATGTCAGAAATATTCTGTTATTACAACATCTTTTCTCTTCAAAGAAATTTCCTCAAAGGTGAATGTGTTTCTCTCGTGTCTGGCTGCTGGAGCATTTTAGTGTAGCCTTCTGTGACTTTTTGTTTTTCTGAGCCTCAAAGTGACCTACATGACAAGGAAATAAAAGCCCTGAAGTATTGAGACTCCTCTATCACAATGCAATGGTAGTTTAGGACTGAATTTCATCAAAGTTGGTGTTCAGGGAAAAGAAATCACTGGCTCTCTCCCCATAATTAAAAATGACAAAAAATATTTGAGATCTGAATGAAGGAAGGAATGAGATACTAGCAGGAGAGAAATCAGCCTAGAAGACCATAATTCTTCTTCAAAGTTTCAATACATATCCCTACCACTGTTAAATATCCCCCCTTGTACATGCGTATCCACAACAAGCTATGAGTATTCTCAGTGTCTCATCTCTATTTTGTGATGAATTTGTTAGTCTATCGAGGCTGTCTTACTCTGTGCTTTTATATGTTGTTCTGATTTAGTAAGGCTCTGCTTTCATCCACCTTCATGATATTTTTTTCAATGACAGACTAGTTTATGGAAACTCCTGTGCGGTTGTTTAGGAGAAAGGCTCCATGGATGTCATTAGGAAACCCACACACATAACACAAAATTTTAAAATGTAAATGTTATAGAGGTATCAAGGACTTGGTTGCATGCTGAGATTCAATAGATAGAGCTGTTTAAAATGGCAATATCCTGCAGTAAGAGGAAATCTGTGCCTTGGGCTCTTGAACACTCAAGCACACTTTTTTTCTGTCCTTTGCTTGTTTCTCTATCAATTTGTAGCTAAGTGGTTCTGCTGTCAAGACACTGTAATGAAAATAAAACCTATGGCAGACAGTGCTATTCAGCCACAGACTACTCACCCTGTTCCTAGATGCTGCAAAGGTGTTAAGCCAAAAATACATCTTGGGCTTTTTTTCTTTTCTTTGAGTTAAAGATGCAAATGAAACTCTGTTGTCAATACATTATGAGGAAAAATCAAATACCTTGCCAAGTTCTCTGCATGTCCAGTTTCCTCCAGGCACATAAAGTATTAAATAAAAGTAATACGCACAGAAGTCTTCTATTTCTCATTACACTTTTAATTCAGAATGTTTAACATATTTGCAAAGTCTGTTGAGTCCTGGAAATATTATAGCAAGTTGTAAGTGATCCATGGAAAGAATTTAGAATTCAGACTTTAGTTGTAGCTATGAAGCCTAGTCACCCCAAAATCTCAACATCCCGTGGTACAAATACTGAAAAAAAGCATGACTTTGTTTATAAGGGCTATTCCTCAGGCACCTGGTCAGACAACCAGGTAACAGAAGCATATACTGAAATAATTCAATTCTAAACACTGTTCAAAAAATGGACAAAATCTACCAATATGTGTTAAATTAATTTTAAAGAGCTTTTGGGAAAGAAATCTTTTCTTTCTCTGTTTAAAGAACTTCTTAAATCAACTTGACTTGTTGAGGGATTTTTGTGTCTGATAGCATTTTGTAGTCTTGCTCATAAAGTTTTTCTGCAGATCTAGTTAGGATATTAATCAAATAAATCGACCAATTAACTAACATTTTTATTCCAAGCAATGAAAACTCTTACGCAAAATTTTGGGGCTCTTCAGATGTTTTTTTTCTCCTTTAATTCATACCTTTCCTTTCAAGATTGTGACATCTTGCTTGTGTCACTCTGGGCAAGGGGACCTTCACCATCCAAACCATGAATGAACCAGAGTTCACTGCAAATCTCTCTACTCCCATGAACAGTTTTCCTTCCAGCACAGAGGTGAGTTTGCCACCTGTAACAGGGTGTAGAAAGTGCTTTTAAGGCCCCCAATTTATATATATGTATTAAAATCCTCAAATACTTTTCTTGATTTCAGATGCACTATTTGAAAACATGTTTTGAGGGTATGATAATTTAGCTCATGGAAAGCGGGTAAGTTTATCATGGAATTTTGTTCACAAGTACAGTCACTGAGTAAATAGGATTCAGATTGCTATGATTAGCCATTTGGGTGTGCATTTATTTACTTTGGGTAATGCAGTTGCAGTAACTTACTTCAGAATATCACAGAATAAGTATGTGGTAATATAATAAAAGTAGGTAAAATAGTGCCTGGTTAGGTAGATCTGCTGTCCTATAGCACAAGAACAATGGGGTCTTTTAGTGTGATTAAAAGGAAATCTATAACACTATTTTTTTTCACTTAGAATACTGTGACAAGATGTCACAAGGCCAAAAATTTAATTCATAGAGGGCTGAATATTTATGAAAGTTTTCATTCTGCTAGCATGTATTTAGTGGAAGGCATATTAAGTATTTTGTCAGGGTTTAAGCCAATGTCTGTAAAAAATCAGGAGGAATTCTGACATGGTCAGCAAATTATTCCTGGACTCTTTCTGAATATATGAAAGAGGTAATACTGGTCACTCATGGAGATAGGATACTGGACTAGATTGTCTTGGGTTTGGTCCAACTGGGAAATCCCATATTTCCCATTAAATATTCAGTTGAAAAACTTAACAAATGCTTTGTCAAATTATTGAAGAAGGAGGAAGAGAGGTGAGATTTACAGAGTGGAGACTATGCGTAGATATATAAAAACTAGAATGTCCATCAGCTTGCCTACTGCAGCAATTTAATTTTAAAAGTGCAGGTTTTAATCAAGTGAGATAGCAATTTGATTTATATGTGGCATAAACTCTTCTTAGTCTTAAGATCTGAAAGATACTCAGAGTTCATGGGGACAATCCCCTGTAGTTTTTTCTCATGCAAAAGTGCAATTGACTGAAATGAGTGCATTGGCAGAGAATATAACTTTTTTCAGATCTTAAGTTTAGCAGAAAAGAAGAAATATCTATTAGGCAGATGCTATGGCAAGAACAACCAGACAAAAATATTTTGCAATACTAAAAAAATGGTTTTAAAACTATCTGAGAGCTGAGATACAGTATTTCAGTTAATATTAGCCTTTTTAGGAGAAATTCACCAGATAGTTAAAGCAAGCAATTGCAGGAATCTCAGGTCAAGAAGTGGGTTCCTGGTATTATGCTTGATGGACTCTCTGCAACAGCTAACTGACCCAGATGACGATACTCAAAGTGGTATGCGAAGCGGTGAAGTGGCGGCAACTGCTTCCTAGCTTCTCTCTGTGTAATGTTTTTGTCACAAGCTCTGGAGTTCTTGCTTTTGAGTAATAGCCAGTGGAGGAGTTTGTCTAGCGGCATGCTGAATCTAAGTAAATGTAATGGAGAGACATCTTGTCGTGAAAGCTCATGATAAGCTTTGTGTTTTATTACCAGTTCAGTCACGAACTTACTGGGAGAAACCAACTTTTTGGATCTCCCCTGATCCCAGCCCTGAAGAAAGTGATGTGTTCCTAGTGAGTTATTTTGCAAAGGGATGAGGGAGATTTCATCCACAGGGGGATTAACAAGTGTTTTGAGGTTTTTTAGAAGGCAAGTTAAAATTGAAAAGGGCATATATTTTGATATTTACAGGTGGAGTTTCAGAGGGAGGGGCATCTAGATCAGGTAACAGGTAACACAGTACCAGAGGAATAAAAGAGAAGAAAGGAGAAGGGCTTTTGTAGATTGGCATAGGAAATAAGTAAATAAACCAGCTCTTATTTTGCAAAAACTGATTTCTAAAGAAGAAATAAAATGGAGAACTCACTTTAGAAACATTCGTAACAAACTTTAATAACTGTAAATCTTTCATGATACGTCTGGAAAATTTCTGTACAATAACTGTATCCCTTTATGCTGTTGTTCATAGGATTTCATTATTAGATAAGGGAATATATTTGAATTCAGCAATACATAGTACATGAAATCTTACATTTTGAAACAAACTGTATACCACAATGAAGTAATACTTTTTTTTCTGTTTTATTGAGAAGGTTTCTTTGAAACTGTTCTTTAGTTTTCTGCTTCCTTTCTCTTCATTTTCTTCCTTCATAAATATATTCCGGCTTTGCTTTTGTTCTTCTGAACTATTGTCTTGGTTCCTAGTGATAAGGCTGGTATCAAGCTAACAGTGTCTTCAAGAGCATCCCAGGAGACTGTCAAAGCAAAACTAAACTGTGCGGACGATGGGGCTTCCTGATGCCTCATTTAGTTGAATGGATTTCTGTTTATCCTTTCATCCTCTGATAGTCGCTTCCTCGTTTTCTCTGCTAACACGTTAAAACTGAAGGAATTATCAGGAACTGTGCAGGAAAGGACTGTATGATAATTTATTTTTATATAAATACACACACACGCACACGCGTGTGCAAACACACACTGTCTCCCTTGCTTTTAATGTCAAACTGATCCTATGAGTTCAAAGCACATCTTAAGTGCTTTCCAAATTCAATAAGCTACGTTATTTCTGAACAGAATGTTTAGTATAATTGAGACACAAATGATTTTGCTGGCAAGCTATTGTGACTGCTGCACACATCACACCTGAATAAAATGCATAAAAATAAGGACTACGAAATCTAAGTTCCCAGCCATAGACATATATTCCTTTACCTGTAGACATTCACCTTACTATTCACAGCACTACTGTTCACAGAGCATATCTGATAATCTAACCTTCTTCAAGCAAGTTTTCTGCACATGCTTTTGTGCTCCTTTCTTCCAAACTAGAACACATGGGATAAAATAATACAGAGTTCTCAGAAGATACTTCTTGGATCCGGTTAACCTTTGCCAGGTTTTGCACTACTCGTACATGAAATATCAAATAGATCTAAGCCATTTGACCATATGCTTTTTTGTTTGTTTAGATTTATGTGTTTTGCTAGGTGGACAAGAATGGTTTATGGCATAAATTGTCCAGTCTTTGGACCGGGAGGGAAAATCCCAGAGAGCAGAGAGACACAAAGTCTCGCTGAAGTTGAGAGAACAAATAAATCAGTATGAGGAAGTGTCTTTGGAATAGCCACCTAGTGTGGTGTTGCAGCACCCTGGTGTGCTACCATCTGGGAGAGTTCAAATAAGCTGTAAATCCCAGGCCCTCCAGGCTGTGGGAGGCCGGTTTGGAGAATTGCATCTTTTGTTTCTTGGGAGGTAAAGTAGAGGCTGGCTAGTTGATGCTATAAGCATTCCCTGCTGGCTGATCAACATCAGACAGAAGAGTTTTCTTAACCTTTAGCTAAAGATAAGGCCAAAATGACAGACTATGTTTAGAACAGTGAGAAAGAACTTACTAAAATAGAGGAGAGAGATGATAGAAGAATTTCATGCTAGCCAAAGATGGGAACACCTCCTGGCAAAAAGACTAAGATTTTTAATATGATTTAGGTTCTGCTATGCTGAACACTAGAAGTCCTAAGGACCAGTTTTTTAAAGGAACTTAGACATTTAAGCTGAGGTCAAATAGAGACACTGGACACCTTCATATAGGTTTCAAAGTACTTAAAAAATCTAGCCTGTAGTCCAGCAGGGTGATTCTGTGAAACAGCTGGGCACAAAGACAGACTGTATGGAGATGCTTTGGGAGTGTGAAGGACAATTCATCCTGATTGTTTCTAAGGACTGAATAGGCAATGAAGATCCATGCAAATGGATCCAGCCAGGAACTAGCTAGAGATAACCAGCACAAAGTACAGAGTACAGGAGTGTATCTGAACTGCTGAAAACCTCTGATGTGGTGGTTAGTGTCCACTCAGAATCCAGAAGCAGTTTTGACAATAGGTGCTTAATACACCTGGGTACCTCTTTTTAAAATGTAGCTATAGCTTATGGAGATAGTGATGCTGGAGTGCCTTTCATACAACTGCTTATTCTTTAGGATATTTGTCCAGAAACTGGAAGACGTTGGCTCAGGACTTTCTTTTCCAGAGACAGTTAAAACCCACTTCACAGGAGACAGCCTTAAGCACCAAGCTCCAGGATGGCCTGTGAACAGCTTACATTTCTTTTGAAATTTGGCCACTGCCAATTCAGGAATGCAAGAGCAGTCAGGTTAGAAAGAGAGCAAGCAAAAGAGCATAAGCTTGGCATGATATCAACATCCCTATCAGGTTAGGAATTCCACGGGCTTACCTAGGTTTGGGTGGCCTTCCAACTCACCTATGGATACCCTTGGATCTTAGGTATTTAGCTCCTCAGATGAGAGTGCCTCAGAGAATGTATGGAAGCCTAACTTTGCATGTAGGAAAAGTTGCTATTCAAAATGAAAGCACTGAGTTCATGCAGGCAGCTGACAGGTTTTGCAGTTACTGGAAAAAGGAATCTCTAGACTGCATATTCAATATTCATTGCCAATATTCATGGTAAGGTCTCTTTTTAGCTTCTCTGGATCTCATTCTATGTGTACTTGCTGAATTCATTTCCTTCCTGCTCTCTGGACCTTTTAACTTGTCTGAAATACTTTTTACTTCTTGCTTCCATCAAAAAGCAAAACCTGGTCTGAAATTGTGCCCCAGATTTTGTTTCTCTGGCAGCTTTGAATTTTTGCTGGGATAGGAAAATTAACATTCTCTGTAGAGAAAAGTATCTGGAAAGATGGCATCTACCTTCTCCCTTGGTTCTCAAAGCTAATAGGAATGTAACAGTCATCTGTTTAAGATAAATCACCAATATGGCTCTACAGGGGAGAAACTCAAGCAGTGCTGTGTGAAACAGAGTCGTCAATTCACCAGAGATCCTCACTTAGGTTTATCTTTCATTTGAGTGCTCTTTTCTACCCCCTCATTTCCCAGTATGTGAACTGCTTATTAGAAGAAGTTGTGGCAGAGCAGAGGTGTCAGAAGATATTCAGACAGGCAGACACATAGCTGGCTGTGTATAATAGTTAGCATTGTGTGACAGGAAGATGGGCATTAGTATGAGATCAGAAAAGCCATAGAGCACTAGAAGAATACCAACTTCAAAACTAGTAATAGTACAAAACAAATAAAGGGGAGAATGTGATTAGATAAAGCATTTTCTGGGAATCAGCTTTCAGACTTGCAGCAACTTTAGCTGTGTGCTTGCCTTGTATTGATAGCGCCTCATTCTAACCAGTGACTTAATGTGAAAGAGCACACAAGTGACGCTAACTGTAGTAGCAACATTGTGGAGCAGAACTGCTTTGATGACCCACAGCCTGGGGCAAGCAGATGCCCTCAACCACCTGGCAACTTCAGGACTGAAATGTTTCTGAGAGGTTTAAGCTGCCACTGGAAAGTGTTGAAACAAAAGTAGTTAAAGTAAACATTACAACCTCTTCCCCTCTGTTTTTCAGAGTAATGTAGAGATAACACAGTACTGACCAAGTGCTAAATGTTTGTACTGCATCTTTGTTTTGATTTTCAGAGAAAACACCTTGTGAATTAAAAATACTATGAATAGTTCTGATATATGCCCTTTGAGAGTTAAGGTGCTTTTTGTGTGCGGCATAATTTGGTGCTAATAGCAATGGATAATGTTAATTACAAACCCAGGACAGATCTGTAGTCTTACTAGAGAAAGCAGGGAGCACATGCTCCGTCTCTAACACTCACCATTTCACCAATGCATTCACCTTTGCATTCCTGTCTGATAGGTTAGATCAAATTAGTGATGCAAAGTCTAACACAATCCATGAAAGGGTTTAAATACCTAAGCTGTGATGTAAGATGGATTTTTTGCTAGTCTGTAAAATTTAGATCCTCAAAATTCCTGCCTGTTTTACAAGCAGACCTAAAAATAGCAAAAATTTCTGTTCACCTGTTTTTGACAGGTCTTTACACAGCTAATGCTCTGTTTCTAAATGTACCTCAAAGTATTTTTCTCATGATTGTGCTGAGCAATTCAGTTCTTAAATGCTGTTGGGATCAACACATTAGGCATTTCCCTACCTAAAGGACAGGATTTGAAAGGTGGTTTGCAGAGCACAGACTGAGGTCTGCACAAGGCACAGCAGTCCTGGCAGTTTTCTAATGACAAAGCCTGGCTACGTTCCCTCAGATCAACTGCACAATACGTCCAACACCTCCGAGGCACACTGAACTTCTCTCCGTGTGGCAGAAGGAGTCTGCTAACGTGCAGTGACCATTTCCTCTGACAGGGCTTTTGGAGACCAAAAATCCCAGACGTGGGCCCCCCCCCAAAAGCGATATGGCAATATCCATTAATAGGCAGAAAGTGGAAATCTGTTGTTAAAAGCAACCATGTTGACAGGGGTTTAAATCCTAGTGGGGTTCTGGGCTCCCACTTTGAAATGGTCTTGGGCACAGGGGCTGGTGCCTAAGATCTGTCCCTCTGGTTTTGCACGGAGAGGTACCAAGTACCCTCGTTTGCAAGCAATTGAATTAGTGGATTGTTTTGCTTCTGTGTTTTCCCTGAAAGCATGAGAATCAACTCTAGATTTCAAAGTGTCCGCTTTCTCACATTAAAACAAATGTGTTCTCTGTACTGGGAACAAGAAAGTTAGGGCAGAGGAAATTGAATTAGAAAAGCAGGTAGCAGCTGAGAGCAGAAAGAGTGCATTGATCGAATCTGCAAATCTACAGCTAACTCCCAATTACACCCAAACTACCCACCATCCCCTAGGATTTGTAAACAAGCATCAGTTTTGTAAAGAAACATAAAAACAGAAACATGTTGAAACTTTAGGCAGATTCCAAGACTCACGAATTTGACAGAGGATCTAGAAGTAGTGGAGCCCAGATCTCACACTTCTGTTAAAAAAGCCAGACTCCCAGCTGGTGTATCCTGGCACAGCTCCACTAAAATATGATATATCCCAGCTGGGAGTCTGTCCTTCTGAGTAAGCCCATGTGCATTTTATAACACTACTCAGAATGATTCCCTGCAACATTCTCTCTAGTGTCTTACCTCATTTTTTTCTAAGAAGAAGTTCAGATGAGATGTTAAATAAGTACACCCCTTGGCTCAGTTGCTGTTGTTTTCTTCTAATCTCTGATATTAAATTTAAGTGATGCAATTTATTATTTGAGAGTAATTTAAGAACTTCCTCTTTTTCCCAGAGCAATCATTAAGCTGCAAATCCTGATATTAAAAAAAAAGAATTAAAATAAGCAAATGGCTTGTTTACCCTGTTATCAGTGCTCATAATGCTTATTATGAGCAAAATTGAAACACAGCTGATAAGTAAATTCAAAAATTTTCAAGAATGAAAAAAATATTATGAGCCCAGATTTAATATTACAGAAAAAGAAAGGAAAAAAAACCCAAGAATTTTATTACAAAAAATCAGTTACAAAAAAATTATAGTGTTTCAACAGTAATAATAATACAATTAGAATTGTTATACACACACTCTTAATTTCTACCCCTCTGTCTGGTGTTCCACTTTCCCTCTGAATCCTAAGCTTGATGGTGCTGGTCTTCTCCAAGCAAGGGAGGGGTGTTTGCAGCACTCTGCCAGGTTCTCTGCTGGGAAGACTGTGCTGTTGGTGGGGTTTCTTTTTTCTCCTCACCTTTCTCATTTTTTGATTCATCTGGGGATGTTTTTGTATGTTTTCTAACATGCCTTTACATTTTGCTCTTTCTTCATTGGTCTGCAAATCCATGTTACATCCACATTTACCATGTATGGGGTGTTTTACCTATATTAGAAACTTGTTCTTTGCTCTCTTTGTTACCGCAAACCTTGCTCTGTCTAGCTCCAGGTCTGCATTTCTTTAACTGACCACTGATGAGTTGTCTGTAGCCATGCGGTTCCCCGTGCTAGCCTGTGCCCTGTCTCTTATCATCCCACACCTGTGCTCCTCCTTACCACAGCTGGTGTCTCCGCTTCGCAAGGCCTCCGCTATTATACCAGGCTGCATTCCTCTGCACTGCATCACCGAGTCATAAATCTCTACGTTACACTCATAAATATCTCATTCTATACAAAATAGCTATTTGTTACTCCTAGCTACATAAAAACTATGATTATGCTATATAAAGATAAGCAAAAGTAAGATAAATTGGCCACAGCCACCTGGTCATTAGGAAAATTGCTGTTACAGCTAAAGTGAGTAACAACAAAGCTCCAGGCAGGTCAAGATGAGACAAAGCAAGCCTGACCGGACTCAGTCCTGAGGCCTTGGAAACTCAGCCCAAAGCCTGTGGACTGTTACTAGCAAGAGCAATATTCCATTTCCTGGGCTACAGGGCTACAATAAATATCAGTTCAGAAAGGTAGAGCATTGCCAATAGTAATGGTGAAGCTTTCAG
This sequence comes from Apteryx mantelli, assembly GCF_036417845.1. Lineage (NCBI taxonomy): Eukaryota > Metazoa > Chordata > Aves > Apterygiformes > Apterygidae > Apteryx > Apteryx mantelli. Next base: position 55,218,821 of record NC_090020.1, read on the forward strand.
GTAGAAATATGACTTTCAAACTAGCAATATACCTTTAACTTCAGGCCTTTTCCTCATTGCATTATTATCCATTAACAGAGATGGTAAATAATTCTTTTTCATTATTACCTTGAAAGTATGTATAGCCTGTGATCGTGTATCTCACATGGGTGTTCTCTGTTTCTAGAGTACATAAATTTAAAGTCTGTAATCTCTGCTCAGACATTTTATGTGAATCATGTTCACTTTCCTTATTGTTTTGAATAATTTGGGTACTAACTGTGAAGCGCATGTAACCGAGTAGATTTGATTTTGTTTCTTTGAACAGCTTTATAACCCCAAGAATATTTATAATTTAGCTACTTGCAAGAAGGAAACCATTTGTATGAACTAATTGACAATAGTGATTTCACTGCGCCTCAGAGAATAACCTTACAATATTTGCTCATAGGTTTTGGTTGCTGACACCGTTCTGCCTAAAGACACCTAGATATGACAAGGTTTTGCATCAAGCCTACTGCCTATTTCAATTATTCTTTCTTTTATATTATTTCTTTTACAATGCTTTTCTATTTCAGCATCATCTCCACTTTATTTTTCTGTCATTCTTGATTATGCTATCTTACAGGGTAGGATCCAAGCACGTTGCTGCTCTGATGAGCCGAGGATCTGTGGAGAGCTGAGATCAGCATTAGCTTCTAAACCCTTCACTCCTTCCAGTTTTCAGCTTACCTGATAACATCTTGAAAATCTTCCATCTCTCAGACAATCCTGGTGCTTTCTGCCAAAAGCCTTTTTTTGAGGCATAGGCAAACAACTGGCCTCCTCTTGAAAGTTTTGAAGAGATTCCCATCAATTCTGGCTGGTTTTGGATCAAACTCTATAAGAAAAACATTTTCATGTTTAGTTAGTTTCACATTTATAGACAGTTTATAAATTTCTAATTACAAATAAAAGCTTATTTTTCCCCTCCAGTCTAAATGGCACCAGAATTAATTGAAATTTGTAAAACCCCATCAAAATATTAAGCTAATTAAAGTGAGGCGTGGAGGTTTTAAGCATGCTAGCTTTTGCCATGCTGTTGATGACAGTACATTAGCTGGCTCATAGGATGACATGAGACAATTTTCTGTGTTTATTTTCTGTCCCTTTGCTGCCTCATGAAGTGCTTCCCCTGTAGTCTGCTCAGGATGAATGTCTTCTGCACTTTCCATAACAACATTCATACAAATCATAGCAATTCTGTCAAAACACTGAATTAATACCTTGCATAAAGTAGCTTTTGTGTGTTGTAAATATGTGCAGCCATGAAATTTTGACACCGGATTATGGTGTTATATTTTCCATTTGAGAACAGCATGACACCAATTTGAACAGAATATATATATGTGTGTATATATATAAAAATATATATATAATATATGGAACAATGTAATAATGTGGGATGTGGGTCAAGTGAAATTTGCCCTATGATTATAAATGTAGTGAAGATGTCCTCTCTGACACAGCTGAACTCCCCTTCCCCCTTACCTATGTTGACATATTTGTCAGCGATATTTAATTGTAAGTAGGGGAGTGAAAGTATTGCAATGATTTCATAACTTCTGACTTTTCTGTAACATAAGCCCCGATCCTTCAATTAGTTCTATTGAGACGAGTCCCCAGACTCATCATATCCATTGGGAAAGGTAGGAGAAATCCATATTAGGCTTGATTTCAGTCTAGAATTCTAGATATTTTAACCAAGTATTGAACATTTAAGAACTACAGAAAGTTTGCTCTCTATATTTTTCTACACATGCTGTAATAGATTTGAATGTTATTCAGCTATAACATAATTGAGCAAATAAATACTCTGTTGGAAAAGCTATACATTTTATCTTAGCACAAAAGTTTCAGAATTTAATTTCCCTGAAGCTGAATAACAAAATAGCATGAAGGAGATGAGACAATTTGAGAATATAAGAACATAGTCATTACCAACTGGGTTCACATTTGGGGAAAGTCAGCATAGCTTATATCAAAGCCTGCACAATGTCAATTCAGTGCTGAATTTGCAGACTTAAAAGGCCTAATACTCTGCCTGACTTTTGTTCAGTTCAACAGAAGTTTGACTGAGTGCAGGCAGAAAGATAAGGCCTGAAAGAAGTGATAACTCACTAACTATAGCCTGCCAGCCGTTCCTGTCAGTAAACAAGATCTTCTCTTTAAACTTAAAGATGAGGATCGTCTGAGTTTGTTCCTGTCCGTGCATTACACATGACATGGTTGTCTTGATTTCCAGTTGTCCTTGGCAAAGAGAAAAAGCTCTTCAAGGACCTTTCCTGACCTGGAAGAAATGGCTACAGCTCAGCGGAAAGGGTAACTTGCTTTCAACTTGCTCAACTGCAAAAAGCATCAACCACCACTAACACTTTAAAATAAAACTAGCCACAGTTTTAACATAGCCCCATAAAGGCTGATAATACAAAACAAAAGAAACCTCAACAAAACTCACAAAAACTTCCCCTGCCCTTTTTTTGTTGTAGTGAAACCAGAGTGGAGGATGACATGAAGTAGAAGTCTCTTACATTCTTCCTTTACAAAATTGTAAGTGCAGAGAAAACCTATATTTAAGAGAATTCAGGAAGTGTTTGCACTTGAGAACTGTCAACGATCTCAAACGAAGTAACAGCAATAATCAAGGAGCACAGTTTTACTGCTTTCAATTTCTCCCTATCTGCTTTCCCACAAACATACATTCTCACCAGCTTTGCTTGCCTTACTCATTTAGTACTCACCTGCTTACCTGAAAACATGTCAACATTTTAGCCTGTAGTGTAATCCTTGGAAAAGAGCAAATTTTTTGAAAACTGGAAGCTCTGCACTGCTTCAGTCTCAAAAATCATCCAATTACTTAGGAAACCTCAAGTATTTTAAATTATAGGTCAAATCCTCTTCAAAAAGTTAACACACAACCAAGGATGCTTCAAACATGACAACAGAGAATGCATCTTATTCAGAAATGATAAAACTGCAGTAGCAGTACCAGGAGTAATGGCTCAGTTAATCAGCTGTGGAAGGCAATTGGTTCATAGGACAAACAGCTAAAAAATATTTACAAGAATATGATGCCCCAAACAATCAGCCAGTCATCAGAAAAGGGCGCCAACCACATGCCACAACAGTCGGTCACAAAATTTCTAGCCCGGTGTTAAATACTGACATAAAAATATGGTTTTAAAATTATTTATTTGAAGAGAACAATTAATGGACTAAAGACCTCTCTGTCAGCAGACTGACATCTGTTCAAAATTTGTAAGATAGGAAGGTAATTTAGAAATAGAATAAATATCTACTTAAATTCACCTCTCTGGCAAAATAAAATAATTTTTATATAATATATATTGTCCTTCAGTTATGTGAACTACATGCTTACATTGGGCTTTTCTGAAGCTCACTCAGTCAGTATGTATTTACTACTCCCTTTCATCAGAATAGAGTTGGTCTCAGAATTGTGTTTCAAAGGTGAATCCTGTAACCATTTGAAAACTGTAAGAGCTTTTGACTTTACAGAGGCACAGGTTTCACTCAGATCATTATTTCTTGGGTCTTCTCATCTTGCTTTTTCTTGTTGTTTTTTGCGTGCTGGTCCAGTTGGCTCTCTGCCATCTGTCCTCCTCTCCATTTCTTTCCCCTCTATCTATTTATAGGTTTCTCACTACAGTGTCAAAGTAAAATATATGCAAAATAGGTTAACAAGAGTGAAATCCTCAGAGGAGCTGATGGAAAGTATTACCTTATCTTCTTTTCAGGTTATGGAAAGTAGCACCGGTAGGAATTCTTTCATATTAAGAATACTATTCTGTTTATGGTGGAAAAGTTTATTAAGAAAAAAAGTCTTGCAGCATTGCCCAAAAATCATTCAGACTGAGTTAATTTAATAAACACCTTTGTAAAATTCATTTTATAAACAGATTCTTCAACTGAAAAAATCTGTTCTTGTCTCTTACAGGCTTCATTCTGAACTTTATTTGTGCCAATCCTGCAAAAGAAAACTACAGTAAAAAACACACAGTATATGTCAACAGATCATTCATTATACACAGAAAAACTGCTATTAAATTCTGATATCTTTCCTTAATTGAAGGATTCTTTTCTTCTATTGTGTGGCAAGAGACTATTTAATTCCAACGTAAGAGAACTTGTTTAGAGCAAATATATTCTCCATATACTGCTGTTCTCTACCAATCTGACTGAAGCTTAGCTATACAACCCCTTATGGATGTGCAAATTCTGTTTGAATAATTAACTGCTGCAAATGATGGTCCTGTATTACAATGATTGTAGTCACTACAAGAAAAAAATTATAATAATATTTCACAAACAGCATGGGAAATATGATTCTCTGCCAGAGCTCTGCATGAAGAGCGGGGGAGGCTCTCTGAATTCTCTCTCAGTCCCTAAATGGTAGAAATTAAGCTAGTAAAGCGCTCAGCACAGCACGCTGAGGCAGGATACGCTGTACTCAAATCCTGGCTCTGATCTATATTGCAGGCAAACATCTCCAGCTCCACTACAGAAGAAGAATCCTGAAATCCTCCACGAGTGAGGGTGGCTGCTTTACATTTCTCTGAGCAAACCGACCCTTCTCTGATCTATCTTCTGTCCTAAAGGGGCAAGCACAAATTTGGGAAGATTCAGATGAGCACTAGGTATAAAATTATGCTTCCTCCATTCCACTTGAATAGTGAGGTCACTAGAGAATCTGGCCTTTTAAACATTTAATCAAGGTTAGTTTCATATTAGTAAAATTCATAACGGTTACTTGAAACTCACTATATGATCATATTGACCCCTTTACATATTGATAAATCCCTGATGTTTAGTGAACATAAATAGATGGAAGTCTTGATCAAAGCTATCTTAAAGATACACCATGCAAACCAGTATAATATAAAATATTCATAATTAATGCTACCAGCTGGTTATTTAAAAATGAATTTTGTTAGTATTAGTAGTCATTTTTTTAATACAGGCTCCACTTTAGGGAAGGATTATCTTTTATGACTTGGTGTATCCTAGAACAGAAAAGTTCTGGGATGAGAGTATGAAGACAGAAATGGTAAAGAGCCTGACTTGTGCCAAGTGCATTGAGAGCAGCAGTGTAGCGTTAGAAAGAAAAGATATAGGTCTCTTTCTTATTACCACCATTTAATGATTAAGGAGCTCAAAATGCTTAAACTATATCAGAATTTTGTTATTATATTGTTAGTACTATACATATATATTTAATGCTAGCAATATATTATATTAGTAGCATTATTGTTGTACCATTACTGAAATTAAGAATAATTTTCCAGTTTTAGACAAATCCAATGACCTAGAGTATGTCATTACAGACAGAGGAACAATAAAAATAACAACAAATTAAAAATGAAATCATTTGCTTACTTTTAAAATCTTTCTGCATAATAAAAAACAATTACACAATTGGAGCTAACTATACCTTATTCACTTCCTATTTGGTTCCTACATAATCAGCCTACTGTATATTGTTACTAGAGACATTCTCTGTGTACATATCGTAACCTTGTGCAATAAGGTATTTAGACTTATATGAAGTAAGTCTTTGTTACTCAGAGAACTGAAGAAAAAGAGACCTATTTTTTTTCAAAAATTCTCTTGGATAGATAAAAGTAATATTTGATATAAATATGTATTACTATTCTTTTCTTACTAAATTGTCCATGAATAAAATATCTTTAAAAAGAACTCTGTGCACAGATTTTTAATGAAAACTTTGTACAAATGTATTTCAGTCCATGAGTTTTGTTAATTACTGGCTTTCACTGTATTTTTGAGGATTTTCTGTTCATTTGTTGTTTGGTTTGCGTGACTGTTCACCAAAATCAGCTTTTGTCATAGTTAATGCCTAACTATTTTATTTATGTTTTGGGTATTAAACTTGAAGATGTGAGCATTAATCTGCACTGAAAAGGGGTTGGCTTCTTGGTAACCTAATTCACCTTTTGCAATTATGGATGGAATTGCATTGATTTTAGCAGTGTTGCCAAAACATAATAGAGTGGAAGTTCACTCTTATGCTGAACTTTCTACTCCAGAGTGAGGAAGCAGAAGGAAGATGTTACTACCTGTACTGACTTTCTTTCCCAAGTGCCTTTCACAGTATGTTTCACTAAACTATGAAAAAATTGTCAGAGTGTTTTATTTATGAGCTGAGAAGAGGTTTCATTCACTAACCTCCAGCTTGAACACTTTTTACACTGGCTGCTATAATTTGACGTCATGTGTCAAATGATGTGAGATCATTTTTTTGGCATAGAGATTTTGCTGTGACAGAAAATGACAAAGGTAATGCTTGGAAAATAAGAGGATAAATGGAGAAAATACTGTGTGAGCTGTTAAAGGGGACCAAAGTAGGTGAAAAAAGAGGATGGGAAAGAGAATTGAAGGAAAGGGAGGAAATAATGTTAGTGAAATGTTACAGCCATAAACAGAGCATAGCTAGAACTGCTAAAATAAATAGTAGTATTCATTCATGTTGGCAGTGAGTCCCAGCCAAACTAAACAGCCTAAAGACCTTTAATCTTGATCTCTGTGGCACCACCTTGTTCTCCTCTCCAGCCTACAACTGCAATGCATCAAGCCTCCCTGGAAATTCACAGCTGCATTATGTCTCTCCAGCTTCATCTTTCTATGGACAAACACTTCTTTCAAAATTCAAAACACATCAAAGTCATCATTCAAAGCCCTGAGAGCCTTCTTTGTTTGGCTGTGCTTATTTGCACATGCTTGGCTGTGTGAAGGGTGCTAGTTTTCATTTACTGAAGATACTGTGTGAAATCCAGTGGACACAATCTATTCCATTGTAATGTGTTATGAAATATATCAAGGACCAAAAATGCAGCTGGTGCTTCTCTTTTATTTTTTCCTATCAGACATCCATATTAGATATGCAAATGTCTTTAAGGCTTGTTATAACCTTCCCTTTCACAAGCATCTTTGGAGTGAGGGAAAAGGCTAGTATTCCTGTTTCCATGAGAAGTGGTGACTCTGGGTGACTAACGAGGCAAAAGCCAAGTTAAGAGGCTTCGGTCATTCACTGAGCATCAGTAACCATACCAACATGCAACCTAAGTATCCTAATATTACAGTGTAAATGTCGTTGTACTTAATGCTCTGCTGAGCAACCTAAGAAGCTTGGATGAGACTGAGAATCCACCTGAGAACTGAATTCATTCTCTATTCTTTTACTGAGCTTTCTTTCAGACTCTCCAAGGTAGCTCCAAATTAAATTGCTTTATTGTTGTGGTTTAAATAATTTCATTGCCATTTTGTTGCCACTGTTTGGTTGCCTCCATCTCTTGTGTCGTAAAAGTTTCCCACATCCTGCAAGTCATTTGCATTGTTATGTTCTAATTTCTTCAAATTCTTCTTCATATGCTGTTGTTAACAAATTGACATGCACTGGTAGAGAAATCACTACACGATGCTTTGTTCCATGTCTATTTTTTTTGAGATGCCAAAAGAAAATGCGGAGTGAGTTGGGAATGAGGTCAAGCAATACATTCTGGACTTATTCCATTAATTAGGAAATAAACTTCATTATCAACACTACATGGTTTACTCCAGGTAAATCCTAAATACATGTATGCTTTATTGAGTTGCACTGTAAGTGAAGCATAGCTAGAGAATTAAGAGCCTATATATTATACATATTTGAATTACATTTCTGCATACCATTCAACCAGTTTAATTCTGTTCCTTATACAAATTGGCTTTTCTGAAAGGAAGACTTCTCAAGTGACTCTGCCTACTTAGCTCTCATTAGAATTTAATTTGTGGTAGTCCTGCTAATTCAGTGTTATAGTCAACTGCCAAGTGTGAAAAAAAAGAATGGATTGCTGGTTTTTTTTTCCCCTGCATTCTGTACATTGAGAAGTATAGGAAATGTATGATCTCTACCTAAGGTAAAGGATCTATGACAGGCGAGTGAAAAGTTAACAGGACTGAAGTTTGTCAATTGATATGCAGAAGAACTGATAGCACAAGAGCTGATGTGCACAAAGCTGTTGAACAGAGGACTTAACAGGACTAAAGTCGTCTACCAACCGATATGCGCAAGGCCTGATATGCGCAAGGCTGCGGAATGATTAACAAGCCTGGAGAAGTGAAGTCTGCCACCTGGAATCCGCACGGACCCCCGGGGAGGGGAGAAGCAATACGGAGGTGTTGTGGTCTTGCCTCGCTAGCAGGGTCCTCCCAAGCAGACAAACAGACAGTTCTGTGATTGTGAAACTTGCTAAAAGTCAGCAAAAGCAGTGTTTGCCCAGAGCCCCAGCCATATAAAAAGAGACTTGGGAGCTAGGAGAGTTTGAGCAGGGACGGGAACGTGACCTGACCATCCTCTCCGGCTGGACCGTGAGTATCCCCCCCCTCCCCTTTTCCTGGGACGCTGGGTTAAGGTAACTCCTCGAGGTTGAGAGTTCTCTCACTAGGAGAGTGAACAAGAAAGCTTTCAAGTAGGGATAAGCAGTCCTTCCAATTAATAACGCAGTAATCGACGGTTTCAGGTTATCCTTTCTAAATTAGTAACTGATGGTTTTGTGTTATCCTTCCTAAATTAGTAATCGCATTATTTTAATGGATGTTACTAATCCAAGAACTTGTGTGAGGAAACAAACATCTTTTTTATTATTATTATATTACTGTCTCAGTCGTTGCTATTGAACCTTCATAGCATGACAGTGTGACAATCTAATTCTACTTTCTGTCATAGCAGTGTACATTTCTGCTGGCATGGCCTAGGGTGGAAATGGACCTAGACTGACTAAGGAAGTAGTGCAGATTTCTGGACCCACATCAAGACAGGTTGGAAATTAGGTTTGGGTTCACCACCTAAGGAAGGTTAGGGTTATATTCAAATCCTCTGATATGTCAGATGATTTTTCAGATGTTTTTATTGCAGATGATTAATGTTTCTGGAGACTGCTTTAGCACACAGTGAAGCACGATAAATCAGCTTCCTTCTTTTAGAGCTAATTTTGAAAGAGTTCAGAAAGCTATTCAAAGGAGGAGAATCAGAACTGTGGGAGTGGGTTCAATTCAAACCTAGGCCCTCAAAAATCAAGAGCACAAGCTGTAGGTGCCTGTGTTATTGCTTATGAATACCATTAAGTGTTGCTTTCCTTGTATAGAGTATATTTTATTCGTCCTTTTCCTTATGTCAAAGGTTCTAGGAATTGAACTAGTTCAATGTAATCTTTTTACTTGGGATAAGGTAGCAGTTTAATATGCAAGCACAGTGGTCTTTTGAACAAAGTTGGCAAGCAGTGAATTTGTAAACTTGAAACCACATGGCCCTGAGCCAGTGAAATAGTCTTCATACTCTTTATTGAACTTACAGTTTCTTGTTGCAGTTAACAGCCAAATATAATTACAGTATTTAGAGCTTCATTGGATTGTGACATGAAGTCAGGATGCAAAGCACCATACTAACTGCATGCAACAAACCCAGTTCCCAGTCTATGAAATTTCTTGTGACCTTTCCTTATAATTTCTCAAGTGTGAGAAAATATCACTAGCTGGGAATCTCTGACAAAGATAATTTAATTTACTGGTCAAGGACAGCTATCAAGGGAATTAAACTATTCTAAAACATTTTTGTGGTGCTCATAAAAGGAGAACTCATGGAATTGACTATAGCTTCATAATTGTTTAGGCGCTAGAAAAAAACCTCAATCTCTTTATATCTCCCTCTCTAAATAAACAGGCCTCGTTACTCAGATGAAACTGTTTTCCCTATTTGCACAGGAGCATCTGCAGATGCTTTGGACTAGTCCAAAAGATATGTTCAAACTCTACTGTGGACCTATTATAATATAAAAAGCCCTTTCAAATCAGTATTGGAAAAAGTTGAAAGTTAAACAAGAAAACACAGAAAGGTATGTTCGCTTTACACTCAGTCTCATGGAAACTAGTCTTCTCATATATTAAGAGCAGCACTGCCCCTGCTACCAGAACTCTGCTGCTGTCTATAATCCATATCCACCAGGAGAAACATATCTTTTCTGTGGTCCTGTTGCACTAAAACCATAGCAGTGAACGACAAGGGAAATTCAGACCTCTTCTGGAGGAGCATCTTCAGCTGCCTTCTCGTTTAGAAGAGGAGTTTGTGCCGGTAGAAAGGATGAAATTGTCATCAGGTGGGTATGCAATGTGATCTCCATGTCATTGATTCAATAGCACTTTGGTGCTTCACAGATTGCTGTCACAGTAAGAAAAAAAATTAAGTTGCACTCAGAGTTAATCTAGAGCTTTAGAAAATGTAGACATGTGGGTTGACAGGCTGAATACAATGAAGTAGTTACAATCTCCTAAGGATTCACGAGGTTTAGAAAAAGTCTCTAAACTGTTTGCAGAGGAAGAAAAATCTCAAAAGTATTTCAGCCTTTGCATGTATTTTCAAGAGGAAAGAACTGTGTGAGGCCCAGTTCTTGTTATTCTGACATTACTCAGGAAAGTGTCTTATGATTTTAGGGTCTGATGCTTATGTGTAGCATTCTATCACTTACTGCGTGTGTCAGTCTTCATGGAAGTGTCTCTAGTGTGCCCATTTTCTGTGAACTATGAGTATGGAATGAAAACAATTCTAATTGTTTTTAACTAAGAGTGTTGCAGTGAGCTGTGGGTTCTTGGTTAAAGGGGAAGTTTTAAGGGTCAGTTCTTACTTATCTATGTAGCTTTTTTTTTCTTGCTTATGTAATTTTTGGTTATCAAATTTATTTTATTTTTCACAGTTAAAAAAGGAAAAATTAAAAGGTTAAAAATGTTGCATGGTAAACAGCTGCCAGCTGGGCTAAAAATTGCTGCGAAGTGTCATTTTTCAAACATCTGCCTCACATCTTAATCTTGAGCTTTACAAGAGGACAGAACACACAGCTAGAAAAGATTGAAGTAGTAATGTTGCATCAGTTAATTAAGTGAGCTAATTGGGCACATTTGCAGACTATAGGTAAGGGAGTGGTCTTGTGAATATGTATTATTATTAGGGTTGTTTTTTAAAAGAACTTCATAAAAAGGTTTCTTTATGTGCAACTGTCTTTAAAGACAGACATCTTTTCTTTGGGTGAAATTCACAGCAGTCTGAAAAACTGCTTAGTTCATAAAGATTGAGAGAACTTCTCCCAGCCTTTATCTGATGAGCTATTACAAGACTTAATCCAAAATTCATTGATCTTAATGAAAAGTTCTTCAGTGGACTTCAATGCATGCTGGATTGACTTCATGGATCCTAATGATGTCATAAGAAAAAAATTAATCATTCACATGAATGATCGCTTTTAGTGATTCAAATCATGATATGTGGTAATGCAAAGCATAAACTTTGTGACACAAAAATTTGTTTCTATCATTATTATTTAGATATTTTATAGGCACATAGACAGTGATCATCATCTTGGAGATGCATGGAAATGGAATTCATCTCCCTCTTAGGAATGCTGATAAAAATTAGACGTAACAATCACAAACATACTGAAGCTACTAACTACGCATTCAGAACATTACAAGGGTTTGATTTGTGCATTTCCTTACTAGTTCAATAGCTTCTCCTAACATCTATTACAAGCTGATGTCTAGGAATATTGATCTGAACCTATTTTGTTGTTAGGAGAATCTGATGTACTTAAGAATCTGAAGATTTTGTTATTAGCACACTTTTATCCCAGCTATTTTCTCCTCTACTTTGGATCTGTGATAGCTTGCAATTCATTACTCTTTGTATTTAGTTTAATTTGGGATTTTGATCTAAGTTCTTTTTTCAGTTAGGTGATATTAAAGGGTCCAATCCAAATACTATTAAAGGTGATCTAACCTTTGTAGACTTCACCAAATGTTGGATTTGATTTGAAGTAGTCAGTTTCCCCTTCCATGGTTTCTTTTAATTCTAAAGCTAATTAGGGAGTTGTGGCTAAGCTGCAGTAACTTTGTCATCTGGCGTGTAAACAAGCTGCAACAAATAGGTGAAGAGTTAGCTCACAAATACAATTTCTTTAATGTATGTTCCTACAAGATGTTTATTCATCGTTTAAAGTATGATCATTTTGATGACATAACTGTTTTGAAAATAATACAATAAACATTTGGGGAATGGAATATATGCTGTATCTTATTGCATATCTGTGGTGACTATACAGCTTAGCTAAACATAAACACAGACCAGTGAGGTGTTTGGTGAGGAGCTCAGGAATTCTTGCTTTTGGAACCTGTGGAACAGAGAGATTTAGAGATTCCTGCACAGACTAGTGGCCTGCTTGATTAGCTCTGAGTCTGTACTTTGAAGAATCTTCAGTTAGTTTAAGAGCTAATGTATGGCAAATTCATTTTGACATCATCTGCTCTCTCCGTTCTTTATGAAAAGTGAAAGATGTGTGTTTCTTGGTGCTCTTCTACATTTTGTCTCTGGAAACTCCAGCTTTTAAACATAGGCACACAACAAATAAATCCCCTACATGTGCATAACCTAAATGGCTACAGTCAGATTGCATCAGTCCTAACTTTCAGTCAGTTCTAGTATGTGATTAGACTGACTTGCTCTCTGAAGTGACTCCATAAAACATTAATTTTGAAGACGAACTACTCAGACTCCTCATCACATCCCAAGAACAAATGAAATACTTTTTTTTTTGCTTCTTTCCTAGATGAAATATTTACTGAAACTTCCTGTGGTGTTTTTTCAAGTTAGTGATACAAATTTGTCTATTGATATATTCTTCTTTAAAGTGAAAAGAGACAATAATAATTTCAGAGTGATATTCTTTTCACTTACCTTAAGATTAATCCAAAGTCAGCTATCTAAGTTCATTGCCAAAGACTCTTACAGCTGAAGAAAAGAAATTGATGAGGCTGAGTTAGCTTTTCTGGACAGGCATTTAACCTGACTTTAAAATATTTTGTTAGGAATTGTCTTATGTAGTACCATGCATAATCCCCCCCCACTTTTGATTATTTTATAAATTCTTCTGTGTGGATTTAATTTTAAATGTATAGAGGATTAACAGCTATTGAGACACATGTCCTCAAGCTGAAATATTTGGATATGAACTAGTATCCCTTTCATTCTTTCCCAGCTAAATAAGACTGTCAAAATATAGTTTCCTAGTACTTATTATGAAGAAGGATGACAGTGTGATAATGAAATAAATTTAACAGTGCCAAATATATGCCAAAATTAACAGCATGAAATAGCTACATTTTTTGAGAGTGCCTTGAAAGGCTTGTTTGATTAGGGCTGAGAAATGCGGTATTTGTTTTCCCCCTGCTTTCTTCTTCCACCTCCCTTAAAAATATTCAAGGATTAGGACCTTGGCTTTTTTTGGAACAGAAGTTAAAGGAATCTGTGCTCTAGAACAGCCTATCTCTATGGTGAGAGGACATCTGGATTGTGATCTTCCCTATCTGGATCAAAGATTTTATTGAGAAACCATTTATCTTGTAGAATTGCTTTGGGGGTGATGCCTTCTACAAAGTCACAAGTCAATGTTCTCCAGCTGCCAAGAAAATCTGCACACAATAGTGGAAATCACTGTAAATTTCATATGAACTTGGATTACACCTTTTGAACATTGTGAAAACACATTTCAGACTAAGGCAGAATTTTCTGGTAGGTAGTTAAACAAAGTAGTGGTATGTTAAAGTAAGTGTAAACAGGAATAAAGACACAAAGCTAAAAATACTTATTCCTAAAATATCTCCTAGCTATTTTAGAAGTTTCCCATTGCAGTATTGTATGTACTTTTTAATGCGTAGTATTATGAAGAAAAAAAGCCCAGTGTTAGACCTAGCTTTGAATTTCCTCAGCATTTTTGTTTGTTTTCCTTGCTCTGTGTCTGTGCACTGGTATGTTCTAGACCTGCTCATCTTAAATGGCCTCTGACTGGTTTCTGTAAAATCTAAGTACTTCTTGGAGCACAACCACAGTCTGCCCATTAACAACTTCTCCTTCTGGCTATGCTTCCAACATACCTTATCCTTGGGATCTGGCATTGTTTTTTCTCTGTCCAGATGAACTAGCACCCCCTATGCATAATGTGGCCATTTCTCAGCAACTGGCTAAATATGTTTTTGATTTTGTTAGAGTCAATGTAAAGGGGTTCTGGATAGTCTCAGAACTGGGACTTTTATGGTATAATTTTGGAAACATTCAGTATCAGTGAATTTAACTTTCCTATTGCAAGTGACAATACAAGTGGCAGAATTATTGGCACCAGTTTTTCATCCTGTAACTGAAATAAATACCTTCTCATGGAGACTCATTTAAGTCTCAGAGGTAAATTTCAATTCCCCCAAAATAATTCAGACAGAAGTGGTGGTAAAATGTGCAAACTTGCTGCTAATAATATTGTAGGCCTTATATTACTTTGGCAAGTGAAACTGATGGTGGGAATCTGTCAAACTAAAATGTCAGACTAGTAGCTAGTGTAGTGCAATGTAATAACAGAAGTTTATTAGAAGTCAGAACATCTTGATCATAAAAGTTTCCATTTTTTCCTGAAATGAACAAAGCCATTATTGAGAGGCAATTTTATTTTAAGTATTACTTTGAAGTATTAAAGACTTTTTAAAGATTGCCTTTTTTCCACAGTACTAATATGATCCTTTGTTTTAATGCTATACCTCTATCTTTAGCAAATGAATGGCTGCACTCTAGGAAAGGCAAGGCTGTGGCTTTATTTAAGGAATCAGGGAGGACAACAGAAGAAATAGAATGAGTGCACCAATTTTGGTGTGACTTTTTTTTTTTTTTTTAGCAATTGACCAAAAGCATTGCTTCAGCCAATGATAGTGCATCAACCATAGCCTGATGTTTCTAATATGAATGCATAATCATTCCTATATAATACAATAAAACACCAGACAAAGAAGGGAATTCTCCTGTCAGGCCAAGATGTTTAGATTGTAAAAATAATGGTCTTTTGTAGCTAGTTCTTTGCATACATACATACATGGCAGCTCTGGAAATAACATCAGGAATTTATGTTCGGGTATCCATAACATTAGATTTCAGCTACATAGGTGAGCTGATTTTTTTCAAAACTTCTGAGCAGTTTGATAAGTGCATTGAAAATCAGGTCACTTTCTTCAGGGGCCTAATTAAGGATTCCTGTCTATTATGATCAGACACATAGGTGCTGGTGATGGATCAGAATATCAAGCTAGCTGTTAGCATTTTGTCAGCCTGACCTTGTTTATGCTGTGTCACATGCCAAGTGACAATGTTGACTAATTGTAATGACTGCTGCAAAGCCTTTCTTTTTTTTTTTTTTTAATCAAATGCTGAATATGAAAGCAATTATCAGAAGTGGATATAGTCGATTAGCACAAAAGGACAGAGGCGTTTGAGCTAAAAGTTGTTAGATGAACAAGCTTCATGACACATGCAATGTTTCTCACTCTATATGCACCAGCAAATGACTCTGATCCACATAACAGACTTGCATGATGATACAGCAGCTGTTATCTAAAACAGAATGCAAAAAAGGGATCCTTACACTAATATTTGTGTCTGCCGCTCCTTTTTGTTGTTTAAAAAGGGGACATATGTTCCTTTGGCTCTATTTCAAATGTGCTTACAAGGAAGTAGAGCACACAAGGATATCCCTATAAAGTGCTTTAACAGAAAATGTCCTATTAGAACCTATAGAATAATACAAATCCTTAATATCAAATTAAATAGCACATCTAGTGAACTTATAATGTAGATGTTTACTTCACCAGAAACAAAATCAATTTTAAATGTTAGGAAAAAGGTTTTTATTCACTCTTACAGAATTGTTCTTCACTGTTGTCATGAAGATCCCATGGTTGTCAAGGACAATTTGTCTGTGAGTGATTTCTCAACCAAGCACTAAAGAGAGAAATTAGAGGGAGGCCATTAATGTATGTTTCAGAGCACAATCTCAAGTGAAATCTATTGCAATTTAATTGTCTTTCTGTTTTTCTGTCTAATTTATTGCCTAATAATACAATCTGTTTCTTAAACTAGTGAGTTCTAAAGTAAAATGTGGGTTAATCCTGAGAAGTAAGTAGTGTTCATTTTTTAGACTAACACAGGTTACAGTCTGAAGAGCTCTATTGGTTTAAGTCATGCTATTGTGTATTAGTTTCATCAAATGCAGTATGTCCATTTCTTTCTCTTACTTATTCTGAGGTAAATCTTTTGCCATCATTAGTTTTATCCTTGATGGCTAGTAGTTTCCATCAAGAACTATACTGATATCCTGATAGATACTACCATGATACTTCAACATACATCATACTAGATTGCTAAGAACAATGGAAAAAGGCTGAATCTCTAATTAGCAAGTCAAGGGTTGAGATTTAAGGAGAAATTCATGATAAACTTGTCTAGGAAGATGCACCTAGCAACTGCTGGACTTGTATGATTTGAAACTTCTTAAAGGGATGTACTCTTGAAAGCTTCCTCGAATATGAACTCCTTCTGCAAATGATTTTTCTTAACTATTTATTGATTTATGATGAATTCTTGATAATTTATGTAATTTAGGATTACTAGTCAGATTTTAGTTCATGCTGTGTTGCGGTAAACAACTGATGTATGAAACTGTTCAAGAACATGAATCACAACACTTCTAAAGATTTACTGAGATAGCAAAACGTTACCATCTTTCTAGGCGAAAGATAGTGTTAAAATGAACATTTGAACTATTTATTGTAATATGCAACAGTTGCAGATTCAGTCTGGGTTATGGTGGAAGCAGTTGGACATGACTCAGCTGAGATGAATATTATCCAAAATAACCATCCCTTGGAACTCATGGGTTCTCCACCCAAGAGGCTGTTGCTTAATTCAATTAGCAATTTGTGGGTTCTAATCTGGGAAAAATCTTCTAAGCAAAATTAGCTTTCTGCATATCTGCGTATCTGTAAACAAAAAACATCTTGTTGAGATACTGGTTTTATGTTTAGATAGCTCTTCTCTACAATAGGTCAGCTGGATAGGCCGTCCTGTGTAGGACCAGGACAAATCGTAGATCAGGCTACTCAATTAGTTTTGACCGAAGTCTAGCAGGTAAGCTGCTTGAAAGCACTGTTCTATACGTATGCGGCCTTTATGCAGATGGAGGCAGGTCACAGCTATTTTCAGAGAAACTAGATTTCCCCCTCTCTGCCCCTATATCTCAGACATCTTGACGTGATCTCAGGTAACTTCTAGTCTAAAAGGTAACTTCCAGTCTACATCTCTGCTAAAGCTGCTCAAGTGGCAGAGTCCACCTTAACTCTTGCTATCAGCTTCATTATCTCTATCACATCTATTTTTTTTCTGACAGTCCCATGTATTTTTTTCTGGTTACTGAAGAAGTTGAATATCTAAGTCAGCTTTGAAATTAAAAGGGGAAAAAAAAATTGGTATAAAGTTTAGTAGAGCTTGGAACACCTGCCTGTCATCAAAACTATCATCGTCTTTATCTACAGGACTCTCCAAAAGACTTAGAGCTCTGCTCTTCACACTTACTTACTCATTATTGTTCTCATTATGCTTTAAAATGAAAGTAACTAGATCTCAATCTCTTTATCAAGACTAAAGAAGTTTTTAATGCAGGTCACTGGAAGACTGGATTGATTTGAAGTTGTAAGTTCTGTGAACCTTAACTTTTAAGGGTACTCCATGCAGAACAGCTGAAATAAAACTTTAAGTAGTATTTACGAAGAGGGAGTAAATTCAAGTCTCGGCACTGACATAATTAAGGCAATGAATAGGGTTTTTTTATAGGTCCCTTTGAAATCTGTAAATGAACTTGTCTGCTCTTAGAATCTTCCCCTTGGTTTAATATATGGCTCTTATTAAAATGAATTCTAATACATATACTTTTATTACCCATATGTCCACACGAAGAGATTGATAGGTGAAGCCATGTACCATCCCCATAAAATCCTTCTTGTATAAGGTTTGAACCATTAAGTGGAACATTTTTATTAAATCCTCAAATGTTAAGCATTTGTGAAGATCACCTAAGTAAGAACTTAATACAAGTATTAATACAAGGGTTGTTATATTAAAATAAACTGAGCGAACTAAAGAATTTATGCAATTTGTTCTGAATCCAGATAAATGGGCAAAGTTGCTAACATAAAAGTTGCAGTGGAAGAAAGGGCTGTTATCAAATGATGCCATTAAAACATCCTTTTTAGTCAATATAAAACATGTGACACTTTTTTTTTTTTTGGTTCTCCTTTTAGCCTCCTCAGAGCAATGCCCTAAAATTCAGAATATGCCCTTCAGAGCATCAGTTTTGCTATTTGCTCTATTTTTACCCTTGATTCAATCACTCCTCATAGTGCCACATGGTCTGAAATAGTCATGTTCACCACAGCTTAGTGATGAAACTTCTTTTTTTCTGAAGAGATGCAGAAGATAAGGAAGCACAGATGCAGGAGATGTTGTATTGTCAGTGCTGAGCATGAATTTCCACCGAGGTGGCACTGCTTCTCTGTCATCCTCTCCATACGCCTCATTGTGCCACACTGAGCCAGGTTTGAGGATAGAGGCACTCTGTCAGGCTGAGACCCTGACCTTGGGCAACCCCACTGATCATCTACGTGCTCCCAGTCTCTGCTATAGAAAGCATGACTTCTGTGATGTTCTGGCTGAAATAAACTTTTCAGTAATGTGATATCTGTACAGACACATCCCTAGCTTGACCCAATATAATTTGAATTTTTTAAATTGTATTAAATTTTGTCCGACAGAAAACCAACATTGAAAGATTCTTTGATAGGCCTAAACCAGGCTGAACAGGCATACAAGCAACTTACTTGTCTTCAAGGTCTTGGCCTTTCTGCCATGAAAGACCAAGAGCTCCAGCTGAGCATTTCTGGGTGTACAGTAGGATAACAAAATTTGTCTAAAGGTAGGGAGCCTTAAAGAGTTCCTTTGGGTAATTGAGAAATATATGTATGAAATCAGTCAGCCTTTTTACTTTATTTTTGTTAGCTGCTCTTAACTACAGGCAGCAAGGAACTCATCTAGAAGTGTGGTAATTCATGCTTGCAAGGTATTTCCAGCAATTAGACTTGTATGAATTGAGAAGGTTCAGTGAATCTACTACTTCTCAGGCATTAACCACACAAAATATATTTATCCTTCAGGAAAAAAAGGCCTGATGTCAAATATGCTATATGCTTAACGTTTCTTTTATTATTTTTTCCTCTTGCTCCTTTTTAGACTTTAGAACATTTTAGATTGATTAAAAATAACGGTTAAGAGCAAACTTTCTCCTATACCTCTAGAAATATCAAAAAGCAAATATCATGGATTTCTGACAACTCTGCCTTCTGTGGGTTGTTAGATTTGCATTTGTTACACTTGGCCCCCCCAAAATTTAAAACAGCCTTGCCTAGCTAATATAGATTTTAGCAGCCTGTTTGCAGCAGCTTTGGTGTAGTGGCACTACACAGCCTCTAAAGTCCTAAGTGCTGCGGTGGGGCCTGCTCTCCCGCAGCACGCCTGACCTGGGCCTCTCGTGCTGACTATGCCCCACTTAGAGCGTAGGTCTTGATGACAGCATCTTCCTCCTTGAGAGCTTTTTTGTCTCAAAGGGAATCCTTTGTGACCAGCTATAGAAACTGTGCAGCTTTGTTTTGCTACTGCATAAAAGGAGAGTAATAGGAATGGAAAAATCTTTCTTAATGACTGGCATTTCCAGCTTAGCATTGGTTGTAGAATGAGAAGCTAATGGACTTTCTCCTATCTAACTGCTAGTGCTTTCTGCTCTTTCCCTCCCTGCCCCGCACACCAACCACCTTTCCCTCCCGTAGCCCAGTGGCTGGCTTTTCTGGCCCATGGGTTCGGGATAGTTGTATTGCTTTCATGCCCAGTGGCTGTTTTGCCCCTGCTCTCTTTTGACTGATCTTGCAGGTTAGTTTGGCACCTGCTGCCAGCCTTCTGTCTCATCTTCCTTGTTCGCTCGGCTTGCCTCTGTGGCTTTGGACCTGCATCGCTGATGTCTCACAACAAGAAGCTTATGTTCCAGGCAAGGGTGTTATGGTAGAAACCCACCTTCCTTTGGCCACAGACCAGCTGTGAAGCTGTATGATAGTTTCAGTTATATACCTTTATCCCTTCCCTGCTGGTTTTCTTGGTGTCTTCCTTATGAAGACACCAGTCCAAGGCTTCTCCTTGGAAAATGAGGCTTCATACTATGGGTACATCCAGACACCTGAACTGAGAGGGTGAGACTCCAAACTAGAGCGCAGTAGCGTGGTTCTGCTGGGAAAAGTACAACTCAATTATCTGAATAACTAAAAATGTCAAAGCAAATGAATGCACTTTACTTCCAATGAAAAATCTGAGTATTTTTGAAATGAATTATACATATGTTGTGTGTATATATTTATATATATGTGTGTGTGTGTAATATATATAGATATAAAATATTTATTCAGTTTCATTATGACTCTTTTATCTGCTTGTGGCCCCTGTCTACTCTCAGAAATGAAGGATAAGGAAAGAACAATCTGAATAATAATGGTTCATTCAGTGCTAGTTTTGTCCCCCTTTCTTATGCCCCTTACCTGGTATTATGTGCAACAGTGTAGATACTGCACCACCTGGGCTAATTCAATTTTCAGGACATAGCAGAGGAACTGGCCCTATTTCTCTCCAAATGTATATTCATGACTGAAAGTTCAAGGTGAAAATATATTCTCTTGAAAAACAAGGCAAAACACCCTGAAACTTCATTGGCTTTAGAATGTTTTACTACAGCAATTTTTTTCCCAATATTGATTGACAGTAGATTCAAAACACTTCTGATCAGTTAGTAGTGGGTGAATAACACACAGTCAATTCTTCATGTGAGAATTTTTGTTTCTCATTCAGTGAACTGTTTGCATGTGAATAGGTTATCAACTTGAATAGAAAATCTTCGGTCCAAACCCTCCACTTAAAATAATTGCAGCTTTTCTGGTAAGGAAAGGAAAAGGAAGGACTTGTATAGCTACAGGAATTTAGAGTGATTTGGAGTCCTAATATTCAGTGAGAGGGTCAGGAAGAAGAGCTTTCTGACTGGGACTGAAGTACTGCACTGGAACTAGTACCTGATATATGGTATATTAATATGTAAGGCCTGTGCGGTGAAGGAGGTCAGACTTACAGTGCTATTACTGACACTCCGTTAGTTTAGCATTTATGCATCTCCAGTGAGATCAGACCCTTCCTTAACAGTCAAACAGTATCTGCAGCTGTGTCTTGAAGGAGCAAGAATGGTATTACATTGTTCTAAAATACAATAGTACTTTCTTAAGTAGCGATGAGAATAAATGTGAGTAACTGAGTTGTGGTTGCAAAACAAATGCTAATACTGATGGTAATTTTTTTTTAGAGTAGAGATGTTAATCCTTGGCCTTATTAGAAGTCTTGTAGCTAATATGGTTCCGTGTGGTGATATGCCAGGTCTCCTGGAGCACCTAGCAATGAATCAAATATGCCTTATTTTATTAGATCTGTCAGAAAAGGAAAAAAAGTTACAAATATCTATGCCCTGTAGTTGTATTTCAAGGTGAAATACAACTATCCTAATTTGGCCCTTGCAGTCAAAACAGGAGAAGGTTAGTGCTTTTGAATAGAAAGGCTACATGAGGGTGAGCTGAGCAAACCTTTGGGTTTTCTGGCACTCTCTGTGGCATACCTGGGAGAAGGGCTCCATTTTCTGCACTGCTCTTGTTACCTCTTTCAAGTTTTGGCAGACAGATGACAAGTCCCTTCACTCATGTTCCTCCTCAGTCATTATCATTTCTACTTTCTGGCTGAGGAGAATTGTCCCCTTACAGGATTAGTAATTCTTCTTCAAGTCTTACATATGTTCAAAGCACACTCCTCCTTTCTGGGCCTGTTCTTCTTTGAATTCCTGTCTTTAAAGCCCCTAGTCTACCCAGCTCTACAAGCATACCATGGCTGTGGCATGTGGCTGAAACACTTCTAGATGTATCTGCTCTTATTGAGTCCGTTCAGGTACCCATGATATGCCTGTGGCATGTTCTATACAAAGCTGTCATGAGCCCACAGCTTCTCTCCTATAAATCCTGGCTTAACCAGAGGTCTGGACCACCAGTCTCACTGTCACTGAGCTCAGTGCTTTGTTCCTAATGTTGTTCTGTGTTGGCTTTTTTGGCTGCAGGGCTTGGTGAATCTCTGCTTTTTTTTCCCCTAAGTTTTGCGTGCAGCCGTACTCAAACGTACTCACTATGCTGAGCATGTCTGGCCTTGGCTTCTGCTCTTTGTCAGCAGCTTATCTCTAATAGAAATATTACCTCTGCCCTAAATGCAGCCTGCAGCTTGCCCAGATCCAGCCTCCAGCTCCAGGCTTGGCTTATGTTACCGCAGCTTTCTCAGAGGCTCGTTTCTTGCAAACTGTGTTCCCATCCTCCTCCTGGTCAAAAGAGGAAAATCAGGCCTGCTTCTTTGCTCTGAGGGATTATGCTAAGCTGGGATCTTCTTCCCTGGTGGATTCTTCACCACTCCTTCCTTACATACTTTTAGTTTTATTCCTTTTCTGAAACAGGCTTACCGACACAGAACCACTCTGCACTCAATCCGTAAGAAGGACTTGGGCTGAGCACTGTAAAATCTTACTTGTAGACATGAACTGTGGCAGAAATCTTAATAAAGTCAAGCTGACTGACTATCTGTACAAACCATACGGAAAGTTAGGTATCTATGAACAAGCTGCCTGAAACCGGTGTGATGAAGAAACCTGTCTACAGCCATTAGGAAACCTTTTAGAAACAGGTCTTTCTCCTTTGGTGACCATTCCTTACACATTGGTGGGGAAAAATAGCTAGGTCCCTGCTGCGGACTTCAGTTACATGTATGGGCCAACTTCTAGATTTAACATCTTAATATGAGTGGCACTTAAATATATAGATACCAAAGCTAGGTTTTAACAAAGAATTGGAAGCAGTCAAGATACTGTGGTGTGCAGTTCAGTGTCATCCAATTTATGGTGCTTTTTAGGTGAAATCTATATCCTAGGTCTGTGGAACAATCCACCTGTAATCCTTTTTCACATATATATAATGACAGGTCTTCAGTATGGCAACTCATGTTGATCTTTGATGTAGCAGACTGATGCAATGCAAAAGAAAAGAGGTCTCATCAAGCAAAGCTTTTCATAGAAAATGGGACTGGAAAATAAAGATGACCTCACAAGGTCATCTAGTCAATGTTCTGGCCCCAATTATAGTTAAACCACTCCTGATACATGTTTGTTTAACTTTTATTTTTCTCATCCCAGAATGTCTTTATTCTCTGGCTGAACTTATTCTATTATGAATCAAGCACTATCAAGTCTCCATAAAAGATTAAAAGTTCTCTTTGAATAAGAGACTCTACAATGTAAGACAAATTATATACAGCCGACAAGGGAGAATTTCAGAAAAGAAAATCTGACCTAGAAACTGATATCATGGCTAAAAGGTCCTCTATAATTAATTCAAAATTTAATAGAAAAAGTATATATTACAACATATGCTGACATTTAAAAAGATCTTTAATAAAATAAGAGCATAATTTTAAAAATTGCAGATTATACCTTCAATGGTGTTAATAATGCATACCATATTCTATACAAATCTCACAGGAATAAATAGTTAATGCTTATTAAATGAGGCCCTTGGCTGAAAGGCACCACACAAATGAATGCAAATATACCTAGAAAGAATATATGCAGCATTTTTTTCAGATCATATATTTCAGAAAAAAAATAAATAAATATATAATACATATATATATATATATCTAATGTGTGTCTTGCTTTTGCCATCCTTACAGACTCTAGCTTTCTCACAAATCCCCAAATCCTTTTATTGGTGCTGATTGCAGCCTGGGAAACATTTAGGTTGCCACTCTACAATACAAAGTAATTCAACACTAGAGCTATGTAGGTTTGCTGGAATTATATATTTTTGGCACTATGTCTGTGACGTATTAAGGGTCAGTCAAAGAGTGCATTGCATTGAAAACCTTGAATAATTTCAAAACGTGCTGCAGGGGGCACTATTTACTAAGAAAATTTAAATGGGCATGCTCTTGGTGTTAGGGAGTGAGTAATGCTTAAAAAAATACACAGGGTATTTTGATTGATCTGTTTTCTCACTCATTTTAATCAGGTGTGAAGCAGGGATTCATTTCAAGTATTTTTTTTTCCCCAAATTCATAGATCTGGAAGTGTCTGCAATCTGAATTCTCTCAGGATAATGTATACACCATTATTATTTTCTTGCTGAAAAAAACCAATATTTACTAAGCCCCTATTATCTGACACAATGTTATGTCTGCAACAGGCAGTTTTTATACTTTTTAGTTTATTCTGGTCTGTAATAAATCACTGGAAAATGAAGTAAAGTCAAGATACAATCTCACAGAGAATAATGTTATACCACAGTTTTCCACAAAATAACTGGTAATAAAATGACCAAACAAGATAGGACAGTCAAGTTCACCATTTTAATGTGCTCAGAAAAGATGAGCATATCACTGTCTGTACACAAGATATTACGTATGCTAATTCAAATGCAGCCATCCTACTGGTAATAATCTACATATTGTAAATTCCCTGATGGATGTTAGACAATAAACAAGTCCAGAATTTTCATGGGAGTTGAAAGCGAGGTGAGAAGATATCAGTTAAGAGAATGAAAATGTGTTGTAGGATGTGGAGCTCTCAATATCGGTATATCACAATATTCTAGTCAGTCTGACTGCATATTTTATCACAGCAGGTAGCTGTAAAAATTATTTATGAGACTTGCAAAACACTTAGTGTACCAAAGAAAGGACAAATTGCTCCTGCTCAGTATATGCTTGCGCTAAATTCTCACTGGCCTGTGACATGTGTAAGAGAGCTTCCACTTTTGTCTCTGAAGAAAGCAACACAAATGTGAGGGTAACAAGAGTCAAACTTGTTAGCACACAGGCACTTTTGTAGGGCTGGGAAATAATTCGCTTCTCCAGTTTTGTGGCTGTATAGTGGCAACACAAGTTACCCCCTTTTGTCAGCAGGAGTTGCAGGAATGCTTTCCAGCAGTCTCATGTAAGGCTGTTACTTGATTGAATTAAAAATGGGAAAATGGGCAATTTTAGGAAAGTTAGTTTTAAAGGGACTTTTATAACCAAATCAAGTTACAGCAGTCTGGATCTCTAGCTGTTGTGAATCAACTCTGAGAACTCAATTTGAGCTTAGACTGGAGACTTCAGTTATATCAATCAGGAAAGTCTGAATGCTGAGCTGGTCGCAAGACACAAGCTCCACAACCTGTTTTCACGCTTGCTGCAAGTGCCAGCCACTGCTGCAAGTGCCAGTGCTTGCTCCTGGTCAGCTGGAGAGCGGGAGGACTTACTTCTCCAAGCTATGCGGGGAGAAGTGGCAGCTATGTAACTCATATAATTTATATTATACTGCTAACAGTAGCAGTTCTGCAGTTGAGGAAAAGAAGCCAGCAAAAAGTCACATCAGTGTATTATTGGAGGAGAATATAAATTTCCTGTCTGTCCTAAAAATTTGCTACTACTTGTCTGTTATATTTATACTCTTGACCATAGGGATCTACTTGCATACAGTCACCAATTTCTTCCTTGCTATGTGTCATATGAAGATAAGTGTTACATGTTGCTGTTCATATGAAGATTTCTGGTGATTTTAGTGGCATAAATAGAAAGGTTGTCAAACTGGCTGAGAAGTGTGTTGGTTGTTATAATGTAAATAAGGTGATTTCGCTTTGACACAGAAGGGGTTTGTGTTTTGAATTTTGCAAAAGGCAGTACAAGCTTTTGATGTTCTGACTTGTTGGATTCAAACATGTCTACATTTGAGAATGCTTTCATAAGATAATTATAAGATCACTTTGACACTAACAATAATATGAATATGGAAATGATAAAACAGTAAGCTAACTGATTTTTAAGCAGTAGAATAAAAAATCCTAAACATATAGTGAGGTAGCTGTAAGTAAGCTGACACACATTTGAAAAAAAATTTTTTTTTTTTTTTGAAGAGGTATAAGAGGAATGGTTGTTTTGCAGCTTCCTCTAAGACAAAACCTTTCATGTAGTTTTGTCATCTTGTTTTGCCAGAATCAAGAACATTGCAAGAATGAAAGGAGAATGCTTGTAAGACTTTGCTTTGTAAGAACGCTTCTCTAGCTTTCGTAAAAGGGTGTTTCCTCTTATTTCTGCTTTAAATTGTGACTTTCTGTAATAATTTTCACTGTAAGACCTCAGAAATGAGCATAGCAAAAGTAAGTTTTCATTGGCTCCTGTAAAACCACAGTCTAACCTGATAGTTAACAATATCTACAGTATCTTTTTGAGCCCCCCTCTTGTACTGTAAGTAGCTGAAGTTCTTTGGTCACGAATCTATAACTTAAGCTATGAATGTATTATTTCTTCATGAGGAAATGAAACAGCATTTAAGCTGCAGGACGTGTTTGAACTGCAGGACATTGTCAAAGCTCAGGGAAGGCAAATGAAAGAGGCCTTCAGAAGTCACCGAGTCACTGCCACCGAAACAAGATTAACTAGAGCGAACTGTAAATACATTGGTTGCACCAGCAACTTGGAGAAGTTGCTCCACAGTTGTTGATAACGAACACAGCAGGTCTGCTAGGTACAGCCCAGTAACCAATAAAGACTAGTTGTGTTCAGCATCATCTTAAGGCAGTTGGGGAAATCTTTGCAGAGATCAAACAGTTTTATTTGTTGAATGTGACTTGGCCATGTATTTCCCGTTTTTTGTTTTTGTTTTTGTTTTTTTTTGTAATCTTTGAAAAGAAGGGCTTATGATGAGATAAGTATTCTAATTTTGATAATCTTTAAATGAAGCAGCAAGATGAATGGTATAATCAGAGTAAGAAATAACATAATATTTCCTTTTCTTTTGCTAAACTGTTAAAGAACAAACTTGCACAGCTTTAGTTTTGCTGTGAAAACCCCAGAGGTCCCTGGCTATGTGAAAACAGGCATGTGGGCCATTTTACTGTCCCATTCCCATAGGGCAGTTGGACACGCTACCAGCATTTAGCGCAGACTACTATTTGCCTCGAGGAGAAATTTTATTGATAAATTTATATACAACAGCAATAAATCAAGTTTGACAGTGATACCTTTGAATCATTCTGACATCTGAATTACATGCCGTACGCTCACTCTTTTACCAGCGTTTCTCCCTTCACTCTTAAACAGTGCGTTTGCTGATAGCTGCCCTAGTATTGACACCCTCCACTAACCACTGTTGCTCATGAGACAGATCTCCTCATCTTCTAATCTAATATCATGATGAAAAACAGCGAATGTTCACGGATGTTGCATAGCATGCTCTCTTCAATGTGCTGTGCACTTTTCATGCAATGCGTGCTTGCTATGGGCTTTAGGTAGGCTCTCGGGGGAGACCAAGCCAGTGCTGTACGGAAAATGGAACTCCGGGGCAATGTGTGTACGTCAAAAAAGACAGAGAGCAAAACTCAGTCATTTAATGAACTGCGCATAGCAAGACAGTACCTTAAAAAAGGTTCGGAAGGAAATGTTATCTGTTAGTACAGCTTGGCAGGGAGCCCAGGATATGAGTTTCTTTAAAAGCACAATACTTTCAGCAAGATACTAAGATTGTTTTCCATTATTTTATTTAAGTAAACCTAACTACAGTAGCAGGCTCAAGGGAGATGAGACAAAATCTAGCCATAAATAACTGCTTGTAACCATTTGTCTTAGCTCCCTTAGGTCTGCTGTTGTAGCCAGGTTTGTTATCACAAAATGTTAAAACATAATCCTTTGTTGCCTATATACGAGCAGTATCAACACACTCATTTAGTCCTGATTTGATTTCCCCCATGGAGATAAGAGAATTCATTTTGCTCGTTTTGGTGAGCGATGGAACATGATCTTACAGAGGAATCGGTGCAATTCTCATGCTCCTCAGTGAACTGTATCAACAAAGATATTTTTCCTCAACAATTTTTAGTGTCTTGAATCAATAAATAGAGTTTCTTTGTGGAATTTTTTGAGTTTCTTTATGGAACTTTTTGAGTCACTTGTCCACTTCTGGTGTCTCTGTTTTCAGAGTTTGTAAAGAACATCCTAGCAATTATCTTTCAACTTTGTCTTATCCACACTGCACTTCAAGTGTTGAACCATGCTCCTTTAGCTGTTCAGCATGGTATTGGCAAGTGCAACTGATGGTGCATTGCGATTGTTCCCATGTCTTGTGCCATATATTAAAATAGAATAAAAAAAAAATTCCTGTTCTACTACACCCAACACTGTTTTAAATCATATCTGGTGTTATAATCAGTTATTTCTAAAGCAATTTCTTTATCTGCATCTGAGTAAAATAATCTTCTTGACAGATCTTAACAGGAGACGTGACTGATGGCCTTGATGGAATAAGTGTTTCCCATACTTTTTGGTCCCATACTAGATCTATATTGTATTCCTGAAACAATGTGGAGAATATGTTCAATCAGTCATGTTTATATCCTGAATATTCTTTGATACATTTTGCTACAGAAAGCTTTATTTATCACTTTCTTAGAGAATAATTTGTGGCCTTATTTAAAACTCTTCCATGTGAGATCTTCAGAATGACTTTGAATGCAGAGAGCTTTGTTATGGGGTAATCTGAGATGTGTGAACATTTGAATGTAGGTTTTCTGTGTCCCAGAGGATTTAACACACCCAGCTAACCAAAGAGACATGATGTGGCTTTTCTTCCTCCTGGAAGCTATATTCTACTCAGCTCTGGGTGGGTACTGAATGGACACTTTGGTAGGTAATTTACAAACTGTGACAATTTAAGCATCAAGACTGATGGTGACTTTTCCTGCCAAGATTTAAGTAGTTCTGTGCACACCTGATAGCAAAATTTGGTAAGTTTTTACTGGCAAAAAATGTAGATAACAAGGAATGAGGCATCTCCACCCCTAGACAAGGGTTTTAAAATACCAATTCTATTTGTAGCTGTAGCCCTGAGACGTTAAATGACTTGAGAAGGTCATGAAAGAAACTTAGTGACCCACACCCACACCCACACCCACCCACCCACACACCCACACACCCCAAAACCCAACCTCATGCTGTTTTAACCTCAGTGCCTTTTTTCTTTATTTATACTTTGTGATTCCTCCCCACCTCATCTTGGACCAGATAGATGCAGACTGCAGTTTATAAAATGGACTTGCAATTGTAAGTAGTGCTTTGTAAGTGCAATTGTAAGTGCTTTGAAGTAGTTCCAAATATTCCATTTCCGGTCTTTCCTCAAATCACTCTGCATCTATGTTCCTCAGCATATTCGAGCTACACTTAAGGCTAAAGGTAATAGAGGGAATAATGTCAGAGAACAGTAATGATTTTTTCTAAATAATCAGCGAAAACATGATAAGTGCTTATGAAAGAGAAGTGTTTATGGATTATGTGACTATATTGATGTATCAACCACATATCCCATTAGGTAAGTGCTTACTGCGTTCTTATTTCACATGCATAAATACTGCTAGAAGATATAACATCAGACATTACCAACATTATCACTGTAGCAGCAGAAACAAAAAATGCCTCAATAGCCTTGCTTCCTGAGGAAACCATTTTAACTAGAAATCAGTTATGAATGCTTTATCTGTATACTAACAAGTGTATTTCTCAAACTTGCATATTTTTGACCTCAAAAAAAATTGAAGAACACCATTGGAAACCCAGAAGTAGAATTGTCCCTCAGAATAATAGTAGATGTCTTCTTGCAATGTTGTACAAGGATTCTTCCTGGTGGTGCTGGAGTTGTGTTTATAGATAAAACTGCCTGGTTCCAAGTATGCTGGATAATGACAAGATGAGTTTAATCTGCAAGCATACAGCTTTCATTTTCTAGGATGATGGCCTGTCTGGAATCCCATTATTGTGTTGTCAGGAGAAGAGACAATGTAAAATGAAAGGGGAATATCCCTTATAAGAATTGTATGGTGACGTAGCAGTGAATGTCTGCGTGGCTCGTTCTTTGAGAGATGTGACTCTATATAGGTGTGGCGCCATGCATACCATCTCTATCAATAATTCTGATGTACCAACACTGAGAGCCGTATATTAGAGAAATGTTGATATTACATATTTTTAAGCCCTTTTAATGCATGACATCCCAAACCAAAGCTGCTTATACAACTATACTCCTTGTGTTTATAGACTTAGAAGTAGAGATCCTGACCTACAGAAAGGAAGTGAGGATAAAGTTGGCTTTAAGTCATCTATAATTTCCAATATCTTACCACTTCTTCTTGTTATAAACTAGTACAGCCATGGATGTCTCATAAACTACAGATAAAATGATGTGTGTTCCTGTCATCATCATCATCTACTCTATACATGGGGACAAAGAGTAAAGAACAGTGCTGTTCTCACAGCTTGGCAGTGTTGGTTAAATCCCTTCCAGAAGCCTTGTAAGGTTTGTTTCTTCAGACTTTGAAGCTCCTTGATGTGATTTGGCTATCACGTTTCCAAAACTTAGATGACTATGTAGTCTTGATTTTAGGACATGAACTTTAGGTAGACACTTTTTTTTTTTTAAACAACAGCCAAAGATTTCCAACTTGTTTTTTCCTCTGAAGAAGACTGTAGGTTAGTAAATAGGATATTCATACACTGGGGCTTTTTCTGAGGTTCATTATGGGCCCTATACTGTCTTTGGTAGCTCACTTTAATTCCTAACACTAAGAATTAAGAAAGCTACAGGGAATAGAAAAGCTCAGAAAATCCCAGCTGCCAGGCCTTTACATCTTTTAGATTATAGGAACACACGAAGAGAAATAATTGTTTAGGAATTGGTCTGGATTGGTCTAAAGTAAGTTAGAGGGACTGGAGAAACATTGGCTTGATGGCTTGAATGACCTCTGAGGGTTTCTGGTTATTTTGGAGGGTCCTAGTGTAAGACTCCACTGGCTTGCGCTGGCTGTAGACTCGAGGCTATAGAGACTGTTTATGAAGTGTGTTCCCACCAGATGTGAGTTCCTGCAGCCCCCCTTTCTGAGCAGACTGGCACATGCAGGAGCACATTAGGAGGCTCCTGAGCGGACCTCACTGACCTGCCACCCAGCTCTTTACTACTGCTGAACTGGGGTGCCTGGCCAGGCCCAGGACTGTCTGTGTGTGCCAGTACCATAGCTCACTACAGACAGGTCAAACATCAGGCGAGTGAACTTCTGATACACTGCAGAAGTGCCAGGTCGTAATAGACCTATATTCTCTGAGAACTGGGCGTTTAAAGAATGGGTTATAAATGCCCTTTGGAATGGATCCTGAAGCATACCCAAACCTAGTGAAAAATCCAGAGCTAGGCAGATAAATCTCCAGTGTTGGTAGCTGTCCCTGAAACATAAAGATATAGACCCCCCAAAAATAGAAACAGCTGAAGATTTATTTTGTTTATCTGTAGAACTGTGCAGTGAAGTGCTACTTATTTTTAGGAACGGAAAGAATAGGTGGCATGTGTTTGGGGTTTTTTTGTTCTCATTCAAAATTCACTTTCTGGATAAGTCTAAGCATGGACAGTTTTATTTCAAATGTCAATGCCTGAGAACTTTGAGTGACTGAAAACAGGGCTTATAATGTAAACTGCTAAGAGATCTTAGCTGTAGTGCTTTGAAATCAGCATCAGACTGTTTGTTCCACTGACAATATAGAGAATCTCCCTGCTCACAATTTCTAATCGCTCTTGAAAACCCAGCTCATTTAACTTTTTGCCATCAATGCAGTGTAGATAAGTGTTATTGCCACAGTGTGGAGTAAAATGAACCCTCAAAAAGCCAAAGAAAAGGGACCCGAATTTCCTTTAATGATTTTGTAGATCTGAGCCTAGTAAACTTGCCTGCATTTTTTTGGAATGTCTGTAGAACAACAATTTCCTAGCTCTGTTTTATATCCACAGGTCTACCTCATGTACCTATTACAGATACATAATTTAGTCTGTAAAGAGCACATGCTGTTAAGGAAAAGCATTAACAAATTCAGACAAAGAAAAGCAACAAGTCTTAGTTTACACAGAAATATCCATAGGAAGTTAGGAACTGGTTAAGCTTGTAGTAATGACCTTTCGTATGTTGACATCTGGGCATCATTTTCTTATGTGCGTTTTGAGGTCCTGTTTTAGTAGATTGTCCTTATGAGAACATGTGCATTGTAGCTTTAAATTACCTTGTGGGCTGTATTCTACTGAAAGAAAATAGAAAATGAAAGAAAAAATGCTTTTTTTGCCAGGTGCTTGCAAACTAATATGTTTCCCTGCAGGGTAGAAATAAAAAGCATCTTGTTAAATCACATCATAAATGACCCATGTAGCACAGCTTATTTTACATTACCTAGGTAAGGAGGCACTGAGCCAAATAAATCAAAGTGAACAAGGCAATAATTGTTCCTCCTTTTATATCTCCTAAAATATGGAAGTAATGAAGGAAACATGATTTAAAGTAAGAATACTTTATTAGTAATAGGCTTTTCTTTCTGTGTTTTTTAGAGAAATATGTTCACTGTGGATATAGAAACCCTTTTCCCTGTATTTTCAAGCTGGCATTTCATATATTTGAAAGGGATAATATTGTAGATGTATGGTTGTAAAGCCAGAATATGTATGTGGGGTTTTTGTTTTTTTTAAGTACAGATGAATTTTATGAGTTGGATTTGTTTTGAAATTTTTCTCATGACTCCTGATTGTGAAAAATCCTATCTTCAGGAACAGGTCAAAATCTCTCTTCAGTGCTTGTTCAAAAAATTGTATGATTTTGTAAAAATTAAGATCACCATAGATTTTTTCTCATTCATGTGCTGACTAGTTTTATTGAAATAAATGGAATTACTTAATGGAGGTTATGTGAATCAGTTCCTTAACTGAACTATGTAGTATACCCATTAGTCTTCAGTAGGACTAAGATTTCACAGAGTAGCAAATTAGATTTAATCATTACAGTTTAAGTAAATGAAATAGCAATATGGCCCAAAGTATAAAAATGGCCTTAATTCTGAGTAAAAATATAAAGCAAAGAGAAATATTTCTTCCTGATCAAGATTAATCATGCACTTGCCAGGTTTGAAACAAGATTAGAGTTTTAAAGGTGTATCTAAAAGGACTGGTTGTTTAATATTCAAACCTGCTTGCATAAGAATGTCCTTACAGGCTCAGATTAAAGGTCCTCTTAATTCAACATCCTGTCTTTGAGGTTAGCTAGCAGCAGGTATACAAGTATGTAAGAAAAAAGGCCTTTCTCAGGATATTTGTTTTCTGGTCAAGAGTTCACCTTGCGCTGGGGCTATCGCATTTATTTTGTACTGATGGGCCTACCCTCTCTGCATTTGTCTAATCTTTTTTCTAACTCTTTCACACTTCTTATTTGTCTGGAATAATGTGTTCTACAATGGAATTATGCAGTCTGCAAAAATAGATGTCCTTCTGTTTGTTTAGGGCCCTAATCATTATGGGGTTAGGGAATTTTGAGTATTTACTTTCCGTTCAGCAGAAACTTGCCTGGCACTACTGAAACTGAATGTTTCAGTTAACTATTGAAGTTGGATTTTGTGCTTTCAAGTAGTCCAGGCATTGAGGGGGGGACAGAAGGCCACACCACATAAATGCGGGACAGCTTGCCTTTCTTCCTAACTACAGCACTGTGGCATGCAAACAGTCAGTACATGGGAACTAAAAAGACCATGAAGCAGGCCTTCAAATCACAATTAATTTTTTTTTTTGATTTTTCCTGAACGACTATATTTACCATGAGATTAAGACTACATTCTCTTTGTGTGTTAATTCTAACTGGTGTGTGTATATAGCTCTTCCAGTTCTCTAATGGTCTGGCAAAAGCTATCTGCCTTGCTAACTGAAATCTCATAGTCACTGAGTCCTGCCTTATTTCTACGTCTCATCATTACTTCGATCACTAGTCTTGACCCAAGTCGTACATTCTGCCTCAACTCATCCAGACCCGCTCCCACCCACTGTTTTTTCCCTGCGTCCTTAGTTCAATGCCTTTAGCAGAGTTTCCACTTCTTCCAGAAT
Organism: Apteryx mantelli; assembly: GCF_036417845.1. NCBI lineage: Eukaryota > Metazoa > Chordata > Aves > Apterygiformes > Apterygidae > Apteryx > Apteryx mantelli. Next base: position 55,252,903 of record NC_090020.1, read on the forward strand.
CATTTCTAATCCTCTTATAGTACCATGTCTCATTCTGATGTGTGACTGAGGCAAGGAAGGAGTGACACTCCCACGCTGTGTAAATCACTAAACGTTATTTATACCAGCTGAGAACATGGTCCTTTATGGTACACAGTCCCAGGTGCACACTCTGTTTGCCAACCCTTCATCCTGTTGCTGAGTGGTACTGCAGCTTGAGAAAGTAAAGATAGGTGCTGCTGTTCTGCAAATGCAGTTGTATTGCAATTATATGGATTTGGGGGAAACACTGCAAAATATTTTAGGATGGTGTATACGAAGGATGCTAAACAGAACAAATGCACATATGAGCTAATCATGTGAATGGGCAATTTAAACATTGTGTGCCATCAGCTCATAATGACGCCATGTTCTGCCTTGGACATTACTTTTGCTTGCATATCAGTACCAATAGCGTATTTGCAGTAGGAAAGGCCAGCTTAAACCCTAAAACAGGTGGAACAGCCAAAAAAAGAATGTGGTAATAACTTGGTGCAAGTGCTGTCTATTCGCTTAGCTGAACACCAGTAGAAATCCAGCTTCATTTCCCCAAGGGAGTCCTTAGGAATGAACTGGATATACAAATCTGCTTGTTCTCCCTCAGGAGAGCAGTGATCAATCTTGGCACAGAGCACTGCAATCTGTATTTCCCATTGCTGGCAGGTGTAAAACAAGCTGACAGTTAATGGAGTATTTTGTAATCCTTTTGGGTTGAGAAAGCTTTCTGTAAGTAGTACAGGCATACTGCATTTTAGTGCGCTTCACTTTATTGCGCTTCGCAGATATTGCGTTTTTTACAAATTGAAGATTTGTGACAACCCTGCATTGAACAAGTCTATCAGCGCCATTTTTCCAATAGCATGTGCTCACTTTGTGTCTCTGTGTCACATTTTGGTAATTCTTGCAATATTTCAAACTTTTTCATTATTATTATATCTGTCATGGTGATCAGTGATCAGTGATCTTTGATGTTAGTATTGTAATTGTTTTGGGGCACCACGAACTGCACCCATATAAGATGGTGAACTTAATCGAAAAACGTTTTGTGTGTTCTGACTGCTCCACCGACCGGCCGCTCCCCCGTCTCTCTCCCTCTCCTCGGGCCTCCCTATTCCCTGAGACGCAACAATATTGAAATTCGGGCAATTAATAACCCTACAATGTTCTCTTCAAGCGAAAGGAAGAGTCGCACATGTCTCACTTTAAACCAAAAACTAGAAATGATGAAGCTTAGTGAGGAAGGCATGTCGAGAGCCGAGACAGGCCGAAAGCTCGGCCTCTGGCACCAAACAGGCAGCCAGGTTGTGAATGCAAAGGAAAAGGTCTTGAAGGAAATTCAAAGTGCTAAGCCAGTGAACACACGAATGATAAGAAAGCGAAACAGCCTTCTGGCTGATATGGAGAAAGTTTTAGTGGTCTGGACGGAAGATCCAACCAGCCACAACATTCCCTTAAGCCAAAGCCGAATCCAGAGCAAGGCCCGAACTCTCTTCAATTTTATGAAGGCTGAGAGAGGTGAGGATGCTGCAGAAGAAAAGGTTGAAGTCAGCAGAGGTTGGTTCATGAGGTTTAAGGAAAGAAGCCGTCTCCATATCATCAAAGTGCAAGGTGAAGCAGCAAGTGCTGATGTAGAAGCTGCAGCAAGTTATCCAGAAGATCTAGCTAAGATAACTGATGAAGGTGGCTACACTAAACAGCAGATTTTCAATGTAGATGAAACAGCCTTCTATAGGAAGAAGATGCTGTCTAGGACTTTCATAGCTAGAGAGGAGAAGTCAGTGCCTGGCTTCAAAGCTTCAAAGGACAGGCTCACCCTCTTGTTAGGGCTAATGCAGCTGGTGACTTGAAGTTGAAGTCAATGCTCATTTACCGTTCCAAAAATCCTAGGGCCCTTAAGAATTACGCAAAATCTACTCTGCCTGTGCTCTATAAATGGAACAACAAAGCCTGGATGACAGCACATCTGTTTACAACATGGTTTACTGAATATTTTAAGTCCACTGTTGAGACCTACTGTTCAGAAAAACAGATTCCTTTCAAAATATTACTGCTCATTGACAATGCGCCTGGTCACCCAAGAGCTATGATGGAGATGTACAATGAGATTAATGTTGTTTTCATGCCTGCTAACACAACATCCACTCTGCATGGATCCATGGATCAAGGAGTAATTTCAACTTTCAAGTCTTATTATTTAAGAAATGCATTTTGTAAGGCTGTAGCTGCCATAGGTAGTGATGGATCTGATGGATCTGGGCAAAGTAAATTGAAAGCCTTCTGGAAAGGATTCACCATTCTAGATGCCATTAAGAACATTAATGATTCTTGAGAGGAGGTCAAAATATCAACATTAACAGGAGTTTGGAAGAAGTTGATTCCAACCCTCATGGATGACTTTGGGGAGTTCAAGACTTCAGTGGAGGAAGTAATTGCAGATGTGGTGGAAATAACAAGAGAACTAGAATTAGAAGTGAAACAACTTCATTGCTGTCTTATTTTAAGAAATTGCCACAGCCACCCCAGTCTTCAGCAACCACTACCCTGACTGGTCAGCAGCCATCAACATCAAGGCAAGACCCTCCATCAGCAAAAAGATTATGACTCGCTGAAGGCTCAGATGATGGTTAACATTTTTAGCAATAAAGTATTTTTTAAATTAAGGTATGTATATTGTTTTTTTAGACATAATGCTATTGCACGCTTAACAGACTACAGTATAGTGTAAACATAACTCTTATATGCACTGGGAAACAAAAAAATTCGTGTGACTCGCTTTATTGCAATATTCGCTTTATTGTGGTGGTCTGGAACCAAGCCTGCAATATCTCCGAGGTATACCTGTATTACCCTCCCTGGGGCTTGTGACTCTCTGGCATGTCAGAAACAAATGGCAAGGAAGAGTACTCCGTCCCCTTTTTCCCCACAAGATTTGTATAAGCTCTTACATAATTTAGACATCTAAACCACCTCAAAATCAGCTTTACCCAAAGCACATACCTTCTTAGAATATTGCCATATTGACCCAAACCACCCCCATATATTATAAAAGGATTTCTGAAGCCAGTTCCCAGATTTGGCTCTGGAGTCAGATACTTGGGAGAAGAAAAGAGGAACGAGAGCTGGGCCAGCTCCCACCAGCTGGCCAGAGACTTGATCAAGCGATTCATGCATCTGCTAACTCTAACCTGCCAACCACTCTGTGACATATGTTGATCATTTTGATCTCTCATATAACAGTATCTTCTAGGATTAGCTCCCTTAGTTCAAGCAGGAACAGAACCAACTCATCAGTACCTCCTGGTATTGTATTAACACTTTGTCAGGGATTTTATGGTCAAATGAGTCCCAAAGCATTACATTCTTGCATTAGGCTATAATAGTCATCAAACAAAAAATTAACTGTATTACCAAGGAGCTGTAGCCCATACTTGAGCACCATCTGGTGAAGCAGGCATGACCCTCTCTTTCATACCGTGTCTGTATTCATCCCTAAATGTAGCTCTGTTATTGAAATTAGCATTTACTTTGGATATAGGATAAGGAGAGTAATGAAGGATATTGGAAATGGTTTTAAAAGATCAGATTGCAGTTAAATAGTTCTGTGCAAAGGAAGATATTCATGGGCTGCCCTAACAGCCTTTTGGGGTAGGTCAGTAGGAATAACAAGTGGCATTTGCCATGAGCCATTTCTGACAGGACTCGGAGCTGGATCAAGGAGCCTGACACATCAAGCCAAAACATAACCAAAAGGGTGTTTAGCCCTTGTGCGCTTGGCTGATGAGCAATACCTGCTAGTAGCTGATAGCTTGAAGCCACACTTGAACTGTGTATGAATTTTGTTTATTGCCACTGAAGATGGGGGAAAAGTAAATGCTGCCTCTGTATGTTGTTTGTTGTCTTAAATTGACAGCTTTCAAGGCAATAGTTGTTGCTCTGTGCTTATTTTAGTGGGATGTCACTGGGGGACATGAGCATTACTTAGGTAAAAATGATTTTATTTTAAAGTCAGTCATAACTGAAAGAGAGTATAAGAAAACACATTATATTTAGAACAGTATGTTTAATTCTTCTTTTGGATAATCAAATATATCACTTGAAGGGGAACAAAATATGGCCATAACTTTATTGTTGCAACATGGACATTTACTAGGAGCTAGTAAACTATGCACCACTTGTTAAAATCTGAGCGACCTTTCCAGGGATGAGTGGAGTGCTAAGTATATTAAATGAGTCATATTTCCTCATCTGGCATGACAGATGTTTGATTTTGTTGACATTTGCAGGAATGCACAAGCAATTACGACTTCAATTGTTTATTCATCAGGGAATGTGAAGGTACCTGACAGTGCATATACACTGTTTTTCTTGTACCATAAATCTTGTTATTCTTGTTCTTTTCCACATAAGTTTATCAACATTTAGAAAGACATAAGCAGTGACGGTATTCTTCATGGAAAGGTCATTTCTTTTTGACAGGTGATGTTTTAGTGCTAACAGCATCTCACAGAAGTCTGACATTTGACAAATTATTTTCTAGACATTACAGAGATATCGAGTAACTGCACATAACTACACAAAAAGGCATCTAATTTAGGTACTCTTGGATTATCTGAGCCTCACCAAATGGAGTATTCTGCTCTTTTGGCTCTTTGAATGCATGAGTAGTATCTGTTGGATGGTTTACTGGGAATTCTTTTTCTTTTCTTTGGCAGCTGTCCAGAAAATCTAATTTTTTGGCAAATATTTGAGCATGTATTTCAATTTTCTTCCACTTCTAATTCTTATTATAGCAACACAGCAATGTAAAAATACCGGCTGTTGTGAAAATGAAGTATGAGAATAATTGCAGTCGTTTGGACTTTTATACAAGACCACTTGAACTGAGCAAAGAAATGAAGTAAGAATTGGACAATATTTATTCAGATACTGCAGTGCTATGTAAGTAATCACTCTGTACAAAAAAAGAATTTAGAGGAAAGTTAAATTTTATGGTTAAGCACTACAGAATAAGGAAATGTCAATAGGGAAGTTTTACACATGGTTTTAATTGTTTTACTCTGTGCATATTCACCCATGTGAAAACATACTATTTGTCAGTATGACAGAATGCACTTCTATGCACTTCAGATACTTCTGTAAATTCTTTTCATCCTTATGCCACAATACACATCTTATAGAAAAAAAAAATAAAAGAAAAAAAATAACTAGGAAAAGATGCATCAGAGATATGTAAAATGGCACAAAAAGCTGACATGATTTTTCACATGACTGTTTTTTTTTTCTCTTCTATGCAAGAAGTGCTCTTTACTGTTGAATTCCACAAGAAGACTGGAAAGCTTTAAAATATCAGCAGTTGAATGGGGTCATCAAATAGAGACCTAACAGCACCAAACTAGATGAGTGCTGAAGTTTCACAGAATAGTTATTGTTAGAAATGGAGAAACTGTAGTTTTCAGGTACTATCAAAATGGCTAGTGAGATGAAACACCTTTCTGTAAATGGAAAATGCTTGGGGTTGAGGGTGAACGCCAATATAGCTTTTTAAATACACAAGCCATAATTTTTCTAAATGACTTTTAGTTTCATGACTTCTAACTTTTGGAAGTATAATTTCATATACTCTACATAGGTCTGGTGTTCACAAAGCAGGTTTGCAGATTTTTTTCTGAAAAATGGGTAGTAGCTGGACAAGTGAGAACATCCTTCCATCGGCACTTTTCCTTGCACATGATTTGTTGCAGATGTGGGCCATTTTAACCTTAACTTAGTATCTTTTATTCTGCAGTGCCCTTCAATCTTTCATTTTTAGTGAGGTGTTGAAACTTTTGTTTTCTTTCTTTGGTCAATAAACTTACCTTGAGTCATCTGCTGTTTCTGTTTCGTCACTAATTTTTCAAAGGTCATTGATTTCTAAGGCAGACCAAAGGTTTCCTTTAGTAATCTCATCTGAAAATTGCTGGTGTTACTGAAGAAATGAATGTTTTAAGTCATTGATGACAGATTGTATTTTCCTTCTCCTGTATTCTAGAAGGATTTTTGAAATTATATCTTTTACAGTAATGCCATTTTTGAAATTGGAAAATGTAGTTATTTTCTCTCCTACGTGACCTGATTTAGTAGGTGTTAGCGTGGTTACTGGAGGGAGACCTGTGTTTAGATGGAGAAAGAAGCAGTATGGGGTCATTGACTATCCAGGGGAGCCTTTACACAGAATATGAGACTCAGGTTCAGTTTGAAGCTCTCTCTCTCAGCTTCCTGAGAGAGTGCTTTAACCAACAGAATATAAAGTATACCGATGAGGGTGTTCTCCCAGTACCACCTGCTGGGGCTATTCTATGTTTCAAAGGTTATTTAAATGTCTATTTCATGAGAGGGACGGTTAGGGCATTTTACTAGGAGAGAGGAGACCTGAGCTTATGTTCTAATAAATGTAAAATATTATTTTTATACAACTGTATTTAAGCATTCACTGGAACAGCACTGAAATGCAGGTTGTCTCTCTTTTACATAACACCATGACCATTAAGCTATGGGCTATCTAACTCCATGAAAATTTAACCACTAAAAGTAAAGTGGAGAGAGCATCTACGTACTTGAAAACCTGCTGGACATAGTGTTAAATGGGAGCATGAATAGAGCACGTTTAGATCAGAGGCAAAGAAAGGAACTGAACCTAAGCCCCTTTTATCTGTGGTTGTCTTCTAATTGCTATGGCAATGTCTGAAAATGGAAGATATACTATCTCCCCCCCCCCCCCATGTTATAGAGAAAGAATTAATGTATATACCTGTGCCCAGAAAAGACAATTAGGATTATGAAAAGTAATTGGTATTATGAATCCCTCTGGACATGGCCCCTACCTTGAAACCAAAAGTAAGCCACTTAGGCCTCAGAGAAATGGTAGGATCTGAGTCCTACCTTTGGGCTTGGTACTCTCCTGACGGTGGTGCCCTACTCAGCTTTCTGGGTTTTGCACATCCCATTCTTAAGGTTGCCTACACAGCAAACCTCAGGAAAATTAACTTGAAATAACTTAAAAAAAAATGAACTAGTTAATGTACTAATTAGTTAAGTTCTTGTTGACACACTTAGGAGAATTAGAGTAACTGGTAACTTGGTTTACAGTAATTGACTTTGGAGGTGAATTTAAGTTGAACTGATACAGGGCTACTTTAATTTGAAGGCAAAGTGTGAACACAGGACTTGCATAAAGTTTAAGTAATTTTGAAGTCACATCTTCAGTTAGTTAAGATTAGGTCTCTTCCAAGTAAGCTGTCAGGTGCCTATGCTCATCCTTTGCATTACTGAATGAGCAGAAGTGCTTAAACTGCACGTAACATCTTGATTCCCTACCAGGGCAGCTGCAAATTAAATGCCGCAGTGTCTAAAACCTTTGCAGAATGCCTCCTCCTTGGTGCTACCAACCACTTCCAAATTGGAAAGGGAAGATACAATTTATGGGTTGCCAGCCTTCTCCCCCAGCCCACACACCCTGCTTTGGAAAGCTGGCATTGAAATGCTCCCAGCTGGGCTCTGGAGAGGCACTCAGAGCTCTCGGCAGCACATTGAGATAATAGCGAGTTAATGCTGTCGCTGTTTGGCTGGAAACAATTTTCTGCAATATTGGATTCAGAGGACAGCAGCATGTCTGGAAAAACAACAGGAAAGAAAAGTGACAGCAGTGGGGGGAGACGCACAGTCTGTGTGGCTTTGGAGCACAGCGATGTGTATGTTTTCAGAAAAGTTTCCAATTAGCCGTCCCTAAAGCTGAAGTGGCGGTGCTTCAGGCTGACAGAAAAACTCCATAGCGCGGGATCCTGAAGGCATAGATCCTCTTTAGAGAGACAGATCTTTAGCTTTCGCTTTCAGTCATGTGGGTGGCTCATGAACACATGCAAAAAGAATTCTTCATTCATATTAATGATTGTGTGTGTGTGTGTGTGCGTGTGTGTGTGTATATTTTTCCCCATCCTAATATAGTTTCAGGCAAATGTGATAGTTTTGGTTAACTGCAAAGCCCTGTTTTGTCAAATATCAGGGCTGACTGCTGCAGCAGGTCAGTGGCTACCTGGTTTTCCCTTCCCGAAGGATGAGACCTTTCCTTTTTGCCTTTACAAAAGTACATTTACTGCGGAGTTATGAAGCACTCTTTCTGCTCCATGTAGGCTAAAGAACCCTCGAGCAATTCCAGATTCTAATGGTGCAGTCAAAAATTGTAGGAAAAGAACCCCTGTAAACCTCAACCATAATCTTTCCCCTCAACCTCTCCCTCCCTGTTGGGGCCCTTGTGGTGCTTCAGAACAACAATCTGTATGAGATATAGAGCATGGAACTAACACTGTTTAGGATTAATTGCTTAGCACAACTTGCTTAGCATTAGTAGCTAAATTTGCTGAAGCCTTAGGCCTCAGGCTGTAGCCGCTGCTATGTGCTTTGAAGTAGTTTTACCAAGGACACTGGTGCAGCTGGGAATGATACATCCTGAGAAAGTACAGATAAACTAGCAGAAGCCAGTGGGAACCAAGGTTAAGGGCTAGACAGCTTTGCTAAATAAGCAGCAAGGTACAGGACATGACCGCTGCGTGCGTGATCGGTGCTATGACTGGCTACCTGTGACATAATCTGTATGAACCACCAATCAAGGGCCAAAGCGCCGAATACCTGTACCTACAAAATAGGCAAATTGCTGAATAAAGATGGAATTGAACCTGCATTCTGTGAATGCGTATGATTCTTTCCCGTCACTCCCGCGGACCGCGACACCTCCCCTCCCCTATCTCAGTTTTTACATCACCACTTCTACCAGCAAGGTACACTTCCACATTTTGTTGCTGGCTTAGAAGTTTAGTTAGGTTCTCAGCAACACTATTTCTACACTGGCATTTTTCAAAGAGCTGCATGCTCCATGTAGCTAATGAAAAAGGTGGCATAACCATAGAAAAGAGCATAATATTATTCATTGAATGTTGAAACAGAAAATGGAACAGTGCAGCACAGTAATTTCTCTAAATACTATTGTTTTAAACTCATTTAAATGCAAGTCAGACTTACTGAGCATATCATCCTGGATAGCAACTAGTATTTATCTTCTTGCTATAATGAAAGCAAACAAAAGTCAGTTAGGAAATTGGTCAGAGGCTGGCACTCGCAGTTTGCAGGAACAGGCCATTAGCACAACTGCCCCTGACAAAGCCTCCTGATGTGTTACTGTGTTTCTCTGACACCCATTACAATTTCAACTTAATGTGGAGAATTAATCTGTATCCCCCAAATCGAAATGTTTTGACATGTCAAAACAATAATTACACGTGTGCCTTATGGCTATTTGACATACCTTGCTGAGAGGGGAACAGGCAGGTACATTTTTGTAACACGGGACAGCTGATTCTATCCCAGCTCCGCTATGACTCAGGGGGTGAATCATTTCACCCTTCTATAACTTTATTTTCTTGTCCAAGAAACTGAAAACAAACTTTTTTTTTTTAATAGACGGAGGAAGCTAAGTTAGTAATCTCTTTCTTTCATTTTTTCTTAACAATTCTATTTAATGTTTTTAAATAATAACCACTGATATCGCTATACTAATACTGAGATTCTGGAAATCAGCCAAGCAAATGAAATACAATGTATACATGACCTTTGTCTTTAAAGAACAAAAATAATTTTCCTGTGTTAGTCTGTGGCCCAAGCTCTCACCACGCTGCTTATGTTCACCAAGAACTGCTCCTAATTAGGTTGTCATGACAACCACATCGCCACTGCCATATTTTCTTCCTCAAGCCCAATTTGTTTATAAACCTCTAGATTGTTTCATGTTCCTATGTTAGCCTGAAATAGAAATAAATATTTCTGGCTGCCAACTCCCTCCCTCCCTTCCCCTCCCCCCCCCCCAAAGGAACATAGTAGCTGGTAACTTATGTTAGAAAGGATTTTGAATTTCTACTGTACTATTTAATTACTGACAAAAAGATTATAGTTTAATTTTTGTAAATAACTCATACTCTAATTACTGTATAAGGCAACATATCACTTCAAATAGCTGTCATTAGCTTAGAAAGCTAAATTTCAAAGCAAGAAAATGTGGCCGGTCTTAGCCCATGTTTTTCTTGCACTAATATTATGTATATCTAATATGTAAGGGTTTCTCACAGTGGTTCAGAAGTGCAGTGTATCAAATCCAGTGTCCTATCCCCAACATGGGTTAATACCAGATGCTTCAAAGCATAACTGAGCAAAACTTGAAGTTTCTATACTTTAAGGAAAAAAAAATTTTCTTTGAAAATGGGATTTGAAGAGGACATGTTGTAAAATTTATTGCTGAACAGAAATTGCAGAAAGTTTTGATTTGGAAAACAAATATATTTAACACTTTTCACTAAATCAAAGTATTTACCCCATTTAATATAATTGAGCACAAATTCTTTTTTTTTTTTTTTTTTTACCCCTCACAGTTCAATATTAAAGTTCATTCCTGTAGGGTAGTATATGGCTTACTGAAATAGCAGTTGAAAGTTGGTGCTCCACTTTTTTTTTTTAAACAACCCCCCAAACCTCTTTAGTTGACTAATCCAGTGCAGAAGTCACAGCTTGGAGATGGGAGCAGTGAATTCTTCATATTGGGACTAGTAATATTTTTTCACATGAGAGGTCTTTCTGTTTTTTTTATTTTCTTATTCCTTTCTAATAGTTTACTTTTCCTTCATGCTGAAACCTTCCCATATCTGAAATTACTACATTTTTTTCTTCATGTCCTTCAGTATTCTTTCCAGGTAGAATGAGAAAATCCCACGTGGTGGTATGGTATTTGCAATTATGTTTTTCAACCCTTTCTTTAGAAGTGGTTAACATCTTTCCTGCCTTTTTGATCACCTACCACTGTACACTGAGCAGATGTTTTCATTCATCTGTCCACAATGACATCTGCCTGAGTGATCATGATTAGTTCTGAATGCATCACTTCATAGGAGAAATTTAAATTGCTGCATTATTACCTTGCAGTTGTCTCTACTGAATTTCATCTGCTATCATTTTGCTTAAGAGTTAGTGACCTCTGTGTACACCTCTGAGATATGTAATACAGTATATTTGGAGAGTGGCTTTGCCATCCTATTTGAAGCTTCCTCATTTGTTATTTTACAAATTTCTAATCTGCGATACGCTCTCTCTTCTTCTCCCCATCCAAATACTTAATTTGATAGCTCCAGAGCACTTTATGAAGTCTTTTTGACTATTCAGCTGTGTTTATGGAAATGAGACGATGTAATGTTCTACAGCAAGCCAAAGAAATCCCCAAACTGGAACCATTCCAAGTATCAAAACACAAGGACATCTTCTAAATTACATCTTCTTAGATTTAAATGTAAAATTGCTTGAAGGCTACTTGAATCTAACATCATTAAAATGCTGAAGTGTGAACCTCTCTGGAAACAAAGTGAAACTATTTTAAGCCAAAATAGAATTTGTGAGGGGGGTGGTGGTGAAATTATAACAAGAAAATGGGGGTGAGGGGGAATACATATCAGGCACCATAAGGGATTTTTCCTTAAAACTAGCAAAGAAAATATCATTCACATAGATCTAACATATTTCCCAGATGTCCTTTAACTATTGTCTTGTTTCCCTTGAACAATTCTAATGATAGAGAAGCACTACTTACATAGTGCTTTTTGTCTGTAACGTCAAGCCTGTAAGTGTTTTATTTTTCTACCTCTTGCTTTTTGAATTGATTTACTTGATTTACTTTCTACCAAGTCAAGGTGCCCTAAAAGAATCCCAAAAGCCTATTTTAAAAATGAATGTTTTATGGGTTATACTGTATAGCTGTGTGGTGGTACTCTTATGTTTTCAGCAACTTATCTCTAGAACTCCCAATTTTTAATGAATCTAATCTGATCCTACTTATTTCTATTATACACCTGTAAAAACAAACTGATATTTATCAGCATTGCCATCCCTGAAAACACTCAGGGCTATTTCCATGTTACTATCTGTGGTAAAAGCTTGTTTAGAGAAGTCATTCCTCAGTGAGATTCTGGCTCCATGAAGGTCAATGAAAGCTTGGTATTTAACAGTCTCACAAATTCACATGAGGAATCTCGTAACTTCTCGGGGAGGAAGGCAGGGTGGGGGGAGTTAGGCTATAGAGCTCGGTTAGTTCCATCCACTTGAAGAAAACTAAGAGGTGCCAAGCAGCCAAGTGTTATCATTTCAAATTTTAACATTTTTGAAAAGGTTTGTTTTTCTTTATGTTCCTTATTTGCTTTCTGAGCCCAGCACAGGGTTTTCCACCAGAGATCACTTACTCTGCTCTATTTTGCTGCCACAGATAGACTTTCAACACTGTGGGGCTAGGAATAGAAGAAAACAGTGAAAGATGCTGTGAACAGTGATTAGTGGTAGATATGTCACAGAACTACCTCGAGTTTCTCTGGCTGACTTATTCAGCAGTTTATAAGAAAACAGAAGAGTAGGAGATCTTAAATAGGAAGCAAAAAAATGGGTAAAACTGAACAGATTTAGGCCAATATAATTTTAGGAGTAGCAGAAAAAAGTTTCTCTATGTGGTGTCATATGCTCCTAAAATCAAGCTTAGATATTAGCAATGACCTTTTCTTAACAGCAAAAGAACACAAATAGAACATGGAATTGTAGCTTTGTGAAATTAAATTCTGTCAAATATCTGATATTAATGATAGGTGCCACATATGTCTGGATGAAACCTGCTATTTCTACCTAAGCAACCAAAGCAACTACTTTAGACTTTGTTTTGTTGAACAGTGATGAGATTATAGATAATCTGGTAGTAAAAAGTGTCTTTAGGTAAAATGATCAGAATATCTCAGTTTGCATTAATAGAAAGATAAATCAAAACAGATCTGGTAACCTGTTTCTATTGGAGCTGAAAGTTTTGAAAAACTAAGGGAACAAATTAGTGAGATCAGACAGAATTTATGGACTTGATAATTGATGGCACTTGAAAGTTATGGAAAACTGATCAAGCAAGGCCTATAGAGAAACAGTCCAAATCTAAATGAATTAGTTACAGCTTTGAAAGCACATAAACAGAATTTACAATGAATGGAGAATAATGCTACTCATTTTGAAACTTAAAATGTGTAGGTGATTCATTAAAAATACACACTAACAATTGGAGAACTGTATGGATCAAATACAGCAAGTGTTCTTAATCTGTATTTAGGAAAGCAGGAAAAAATTAAGCGAGCAGATGAGATCAAAAAGGCTACAGCAAAGATCTACTAAACTTTCCTTTTAGAGGAAGGAATAATAGATATAGGAATTAGAAATGGGACACCATAAACATGGGTTTATCAAACGTTAGTTCATGGATAACACAATACATTTAGTCAGCTAACTTGCTCAAAGCAGGGATGATGTGGATTAATTTTTTGTATTATTCTTACTGGCAAACACAAAGAGGAGTGTACAGTAGACACAAGCTGGAAAACAACTCTCAGTGCAGCAGAGTTTCAGACCATACCCCACAGTATGCCCTATAGTTGCAGTAATAAAAATCAAGTAAAACAGCATGAGATGCAAGGTTATGGGTACAGCGATACTCATGAGTAATTTTTATAAGTTGGTGGTGGTGGGGGGAAACAGGGTCATAATTTGAAAACTCCTTATAAACTAGTAGCCCCTGGGACCTCTTTGTTCCCAAATGACTATAATTCATCATTGTAATGACACTATGAAAGAGATAATTAGAGTTTTAGAACACACCATGAGAGGAGGAAGGCTCTAAAAATTAATCTAAAATAACTGTTAAAATTTAGCCATCCATGCTCAAAAACGTATTTAAAATAGAAGTACAGAGAAGGGAACAATATTCAGAAAGATCTTAACAGGAGATTAAAGGAACTGGTTTGCCCAGCAGACCAGGATAAACATTCACATATGATGATCACTCTTAACAAATACATCAAGGACTTAGGAGTAAGGGTCAGGGGGAGAAACTATGAAAGTGTTATTTAACATGTGAACAAACACTAGCAAGTTAGCTACAAATTAAATACACAGTGGAAGTTGCATTTCTCATACACAGAGATGCAATTCTGTAACGGGCTTCCATTATTTGCTCTGCACAACAGAGATGGACTTGCTCCTCTACGACAGGAAGCAACTGAGACTTTGTCATCCAGAAGCTCCCACAAAGGTACTTCAATTTGATTTTTCCCAAGTCAGCCTCTTCAAACACTATTCATCATTTTAAAGGCACCACTAGGAAGAGAGATGTGGCACCCAATTACAATTCTGTTATGGCATCTTATTGCTCTTATATACACTTCTGTTGATTGTATTTGGCAACAAACTGGTATTAGCCTAGACTTGAACTATACTAGTAGAACCTGAACTCCTGTGAAAGGGACCTTTCAGTTCATGGACCAACAGATGTTGCAAGCCATATTACACTGTTATAGAACAACAGCTTGTTTTAGGAAAAAAAGCAAACCAAAGAACCTCGCTCAAAGAAAGCAACTCAAAATACTGGTAACAGCATTATTTGAAAGGGGAGAGTAACCAATACTGGGTTATGCTAGTGCATTTAAGATATGCATTTAGCCAGTGAGGTAGTCACAATAGAGAGCTGCTGAAAAGTAGCAGATATACCACTGTATTATGACAGCAGCATAGATGGACATGAAAATGACTTTGTACCCATGCCCTCAACAGGGCTATTAATTTAAATATCTGATCATCATATTCAAGTTGGTAGAAGTATCCTGACAGCATTAACAGTTTGGAGATTGCCTTTCATTATTCAGATTTGTTAGGCACAACTGCATGCTAAGACGAGAACTACAAACTTAAGGAAGCTATCAATTCTTTCCATGCAGCAACTAATTTGAAGTAATAACTAGAAAGTTCTGATAAGCTATAGGATCCCTATTATCAAACAAGTTTTTTGGCATGGGTTGTAGTTATTGCTGCTATACTTGTTTCCAGCTACTTTACTGCTTAGAGCCTAATGAAATCAGCTATAGCTCTCCATAGGGCAACCCATGTGTTCACAGCAGCAATAATAGAGCACACTAAAGAGATTTTTAACAGAAGAGCTCTAACAGAAGCTCATTAGAAGCTCTTAAGCATGGAAGCAAAGCCAAATAAGTGTTCTCAATTAATCAACCTGAAATACTGAAGACGCAGATTTTGTGGCACAGATTACGCTGACAGTATACTCACTGTCAGGCTTATTGGCTAATCTATCCAGGTCATTACTCCATGAGTAATCCAAAGACTATTTGAGATGTCCACATAGCATAGTGAAGCTACTTAAATATCCAGTTCATCCTAAAACTTCATTAAGGCTAACTTCAGCTTTAGAGGGATGGAGAAAAGAAAAGGGAGGAGAATAAATAGAAATCTCAGTTTAAGATCTAGAGACAAACATTGGTGTTTAACCTAATGTCAATGCATTGCAATTTGAAGGGCTATAAAACAGTTTCATAAGCACCTCAGGAGTTTCACAAAATAGACAGAGACAGTTAGATTTAAGATTTATTCACAGACACATCCAGCACAGTACACAATTGCAACCATCCTTTTCCCATTGAAAGCTGCTGTGTAGAAGGCTTCAACTCTGCAAGAAAAAGTAGAATTAACAAATTTAAGAACTCTACATTAGCTTTGAATCTAGAAAAGCTATGAAAACATGCTTTAATTATAATTTTTACCTGCTTTGCTTCACCCACTAAAAGTTTTGTAGCAAAGGCCTGTACTTCTGTGAATGCACACAGCTAAGTGCTCAACACCAGTACAGGTCTCCTACTTTATTTCTTTCACATAACAGAAATAAAAGCTAAGTGTCCAAAAGTATCAGATTGGCAAAGAATTATACAGATAGTTTTTTCTGGTTATGAGATACCAGTAGGCATTCTGTTTCCTTCCAAGAACTACTTGGGCCATCCCAGCTTCCCAGAAAGATTTGCTACTTCTCAGATTATTGAATTAACAATACCAGTTATTTCCAAAATGGAATCAGTTAAATTGAGATAAACTGAAGAATATCTATCTTTTAACTGGAAATGGCATGCTTCCAGAGTCCAAACAGTTTTTGAAGCTTGCTTTGTCTGTAAAGGTCATCAGCATCTAAGCATCAGTTAACATAGCATCAGTTGTGATAAAATAACCTTAAAAATCTTGCTTTAGGAAGTGCATTTTATTCAGTAAACAAATGAGTACCTTATGTAGGCATCATGATTGTTTCAACATGATAGAACTGAAGTTCAGAAAAATCTTGTTTTCCACAGTTTTAACTGGCACATCAGAAAGCCTTTACAGTTTCAGTTTCTCATACTGTTTTGTTCACATCACACATGCTAGATATTCCTACAGATTTTACTAGGTATAGCTTTATGTTTCTTTAAAGAAGGTGAATCTGTTTTTTGTTAGAGTAATTATCCAAATCAATACCATTCTACTGCCTGTTTGCCCAGCTGTAGAACAATAAGAAGTTGCAGAGAAGTGTGGCCTTTGGGCAGTCAAAGTTCACAAATCAATGACAGCTCAGCAGCCATGTGAAACAAGTTTAAACCTATTCTCTCCAAGGTTTAGGCAGTAACTTCATACCACAAATTCTAAGCAACTGGTCTGGGAAGGCCTGTAAATTGTAGTGATGCTTGTAGGTGACTCCTTAAATCTCAGTTTTGATCACTGATTCCACAATGCTGGAGTATCTAAAAAAGTCAGTTACCCAGTTAGCGGGATTACAGCCCGTCCTCTTCATTTCTTAAGGAGCTGGTGTCTGACTATAATAAAAGGGGAGACAAATCCACTTCCGAAAAATACACACATTACTGCCAATAGTCTCCATTTGTTTTCAATGGAAAATGGAATGTTCTAGAAAAGAAAATAAGTTTTAGCTTTGCAATCAACATAGAATATTTTAATTACTTTCTCACCCACTTGATAATAGTGAGATGCCCAGAGCACTAACAGGTTGATTCAAACTGACATACCAAACATTCTTTCTCAAAACAAATTTCCTCCCTTCTAAGAGAGGCCCAGTAATTAGAATTACAGAATCACTTAGGCTGGATGTGATCTCTGGAGGTCAGCTCATTCACCACCTCCCCCACAAAATTCAAAGTAGGGCCAAATGAGACCAGTTTGCTCAGGACCTTGTCCAGTTAAGTTAAAGTGTCTGAGCACAAAGAAACCAGTTTCTCTAGGCAATCTGTTCCAACATTTACTTACCATCATTCTGGTAAGGTTGCTCCTAACATGAGCAAATCTGATCAAATGTTAACTGGGTGTGTAAAATTAGTTTTTAGTAGCATTTCAAGACAACATGTGAAGCACATGGTACATCAGAAAGCGTTTACAGTATCATTGTTTCCCCTCATACTGCAATGCTCATCATCTGTACCACTGAAGCGGACAGTAGCAGGGAAAGAAAGTAAAGCCATTTTGCACCACCATTTGCTTGGCTATGGCCATAATAGTGGTACCCAGAAAATCCAAAGCCCATCCAATGCCAGCCAGAGAACTGGCCAAAGGACAGCCATTACCCTGCTCCTCACAACAGCATCCAGCTCACTGCAATCGTAAGACTCGATTACAGACAAACCACCTCCCAGGAGCCTATCGAGTGATGAGCTCACCTTGAGCAAAGCCCGCAGCAGGGCAGGCCTGTGTCTCAGGCCCCCCAGGCGAGCCAGGGTAGGCCTGTATCGTATTTAAGCGGCATCCTTACGACCTCTGTGACAACGGCAAGATTTTTTTCCCCCTCTCCCTTGCCCAGGAGCTGCTGCTGGGCTCACCCCCGAGCCAGGCCTGCAGCAGGGGTGTCTGCGAGCGCAGCAGGACGTGACCGCCGCAGCGTCCTTCAGGAGCGCCTTTCCTGCCGCCCCGTCCTCGAAGAGCCGTTACCCGCCCCTCCCCCACCCGCAGGCCCCTTCCTTCCCGCGACCTTCAGGCCGCGCCGCGGCGGGCCGGGGCCTCCTCCCCGCCTTACCTTTCCGGGCCCGTCCTCATAGTGGCCCCTGCGGATAGCAGACGTGGCAAATCTGCGCACACCCACAGCCAGCATAATGGCGACAGCAAGCCCGGCACACTAACCCTCTCCCCTTAGCGACCTTCCCGAGGAAGCGCCGGCGCCTTATGGGATGCGGCGGACACGGGGCTGGCGCGGAACGGCTGCTGCCGCGCGGCACGATGGGAACTGTAGTCCCGGGCCGGGCCGGGCCGCGGGTCACGAGGTCTCGAGCGGCGGCCTTCCGTTGGGCGAGGTCGGTGCCCTGCCGGCCCCGCCCGCCGCCCGCCATTTTCTCGCTCGTCTGTGCGCTCTGGGGTGGGGGGCAGGTGTCTCAGGAGGGGACGGTGTCTAACCTGGCCGGCGCGGTCTCAGCGTTTACCCAACCAGGCCCTGTTGTTTTAGCGAAGCCTCAGTTCTCGGATGTGTGATTAAGTAGGGCTGTGTTGCTCGCTAGAAATACGAAAAAAAAAAATCCTCTGGTGTCTCATCCTTATGGAGAGAAAAATGAAAACATGCTGCAAAAAGTTCAGAAGTGAGAAAAAAATTACAACAGCAGTAAAAAGCAAATAACCTGTGTGTTACTTCAAACTAATCTTGCAAATAGTAGGGCTCAACATTTAAAACAGAGATGCTGAGTGCTACCTGTTCATGGGATGGCAAAACAGTAGAGAAGTAAGAGTCAAAATCTGTGCTTAATTTATATCTGTATGATACCACAGAAACAGATATCACAGGTTGGATTTAACTGATGGCCTTAGGTCTGGAAACTGGTAAGAGGCTGCTGAATATGGGTGAGACAATTGATAAAGATATATGCCATATTGCCAGTTTTCATGAGCTTATTCCGGGGTATTTTTATTTAAAAGTTACAGTTCGAAGAAGTAAGTTGTGACTATATGAGAAAAAAAAACACCTTTTGTGTTTGGAAAGGGAATAACAAAAACCTGGACAGGATAATTTCCATCCATTTCCATGTATGCATCTGGTTTTTTTACATGCACTATTTTAAAGCCAAACTATGCATTTTTTTTTCAACAAAAAAAAAATTTGATGCTGCCATTGCTGTGTTAAGAGGATGGAATATTTTTTTCATAGCCTTTCTACATAGGTATATACTATTTAGGGAAGGCTAGAAAAACTGTATTTATGTGCTCACCAACATATCAATTTTGTGAATGTGGGTTAGCTACTATGAATTTGAGCAGTGAGACATAATTACATTAGTTGCTACTTAGAACATTACTTTGGAAAATAGGGAAGGAGAGTAATTAAGAAGCAGTAAGAGGGGATTATTGATTGTATTGTATATGGTTGTATTGAGAGGCAAAAATTGTATTCAAGAAGAAGAGGTAAAGCAACATGAAACAACAAAGAGGTTTTAAAATATTTAAAGGGTATCAAATGAAAGTATTCACATAATACAAATTAAAGAGGAATTAGGTGCAAAGATTTAGTTTTTATGAAGGATTTCATTTATGAATTACAAAACAAAAAGCAGTATCAGTGAATTTGCAAGATATCTAGGTGCATTTTTAAACACTTCAAAAAAATACTTCAGTTAGTAAGCAGTAGATTTATGCTGAGATGCTTTCCTACACCTGGGTTTTAATGTGAGTTAATTAAACTGCCAGGATAATGCATCAATAACTTATTATACTTCTTCTGAGTCCAGAGCTTCCCAAAGTTGGAGTGTAAACTGAGTTAGTTCAAATGTAGTTTTGGGGGGTGTTCTCTGTCCTTGAGCTTCCTGGGATAATCTAACTCTGTCCTACCTTTGTTGAATTGTGGTAGGTTTATAATAAAATTCAACTCTATAATTCTAATTGCACATTTTGTAAAAATAGGAGTTTTCACTAGTTCTTTTGGCCCAAAATTCTTTTCTCTTTCCTGTTTTGTTGCCTGTATAGGGATTCTGTGGAAAGCTGTTTGGAAATCAAATTTTGAGCCAGATCATCCTCATCCACATACTCATTGATGTCTTCACAGAATGTCAGGAGGTTTGTAATATAGGGCTTCTGATTATAGAAGCAGTATTGGCCCCCCCCTCCCCCCCCCTCGCTCCATAGATCGTATTTATTCAGCTGTCTGCTTGTTCTATCCTTATTATAATCTGTACTAAATTGTCCTTTACAGATTTCAGTCTCACAAACCTGTAGTTCCCCTTGGAAACTTCTGTAATAAATGGATATCATGTTTGCCACCCACCAGTCCATACCAAGGAAATTTTAAGTAGGCGCTTAGCCCGACTATTAATAATTCAGCTATTCATCATTGATTTCTCTTAGAAACTCATTTGTATGTGAATATCATTTGGTTGTGGTGATTTGTTAGTGCTTATTTTGTCCATAAATACACCATAACCTCCTCTATAATTACTTAAATTTTCATACAGATCCCATGCTGCATCCCTTGCAAAAAAAATGTGGCATGCAAACCTACATCCTACGTTCTTCCACAGCGAATGTCAATGTAAAGAATCCACTCAGCATAGCCTTGTCCTTTCTGAGTGCTTCTCTTATTCCTTGACTGTCAATAGGTAATACAGAACTCTAGCAGACCTTTTGCTCCTGTTTGAAAAAAGATTTAGTTGTGATTCCTTTAGCTAGTTGTTTTTGAGATTTTTTTTGTCTAGATATATTTTTCATTTGATATGTCAGATTCTACAATCTTTTCTTCATTTTGATAATTTTTAGGTGTTTTGGAGGATGCTATCCTGTTTCTACTAACTTCTCTTGCTTTTTAGCCAGGCTATTAGTTACTAGGGTAGATACTAAGTTCCCTCTAGTAGGTAATATTACTCCACCACTGTCATAGTTTACTTGCTGTTTTTCCTGTGTATTTTGAATCCTGGTACTACAGTATTTTGTTGTTTGACTTCTTTCTGAGAAGTTTGGGATAGGCTGAGATGTCACTGTTTTCTTTTAGGGCTATCCTGAGTATTTCTACGCATAACAATGTTAGCAGGGCCAAAGGCAGTAGATTCAGTATCTTGATTTCCCAATAATCCAGAAATCCTCTAGACTGGTTGCTACAGTGACATAGTCTTGGACTTTCATTAGCAATACTAGTTTAATCCATGAACTGGTGGTTTGCAGTTCTTTTCTATATATAGAGATCTGTAGGTAGATATGATAGACATTTTCAGGAGAAGGAATAAAAGTGGAGGGAGGCAGCTCATTTTATGAAATGGAAAGTATTACTGCTCTTTTTCTGACTGATGCCCAAAGGCACATTTGCTTAATTCTATTGAACTTAGTTAACAATACCCTAAAAAATACATCCTTGGTAATCAGCTAACGGATCCTTCATCCACCTACCATCTTTCAAGACCTTATATTTGTTTAATAACTGATGAAGAAATTTGTACTGACACTCACATCTACTTACCTTCAAAATATAAACTTGGAAATGAAATACCTTTATCCTATTAACAGGCTCCAGCAATGCTGTCCAAGCTGAAGCAGGTGTTTGAGAAAAACATGCAGGTAGAGTTTAGAGCAGACTAATTTGCCTTAAATTGAAATTTTAGCAAAGAAATGAAAGATAATACCTTTCATATTATTAGAAGTATGATGTACATTGATTACAATGATGATAATCAGGTAGCTGGGCAGATTATTATAGAACATAGTAAATGCTCCATTGGGTGCATTTGTAAAAAGATCATCTAACTCATACACAAACTGTGGGGCTTGCAGAAGGAATGACTGGGTGAAATTCCCTGGCCTGTATTATGCAGGGGATCAGAACAGATTATTATAATGGTACCTTCTGACGTTTAAAACTATGAATTGTTGAATCTAGGCTTTTAATTCACATCCAGTTTCTTATATCCGCAATTCTTTCTTACTTTAAAAAATCCATTACTATAATTGGTTAGATTTGCCAGGTTATCTTCTTCATCTTTAGCATATATATATATATATATATATATATTTTTTTTTTTTGCTTTTGGATATGACTTGGAAATAAATTCTTTCCATTACTGCTTTCCTATTGCTACTCAATTTTCTTCACAAAGAACATTCCTCTTCTTGAACTGTGAGGCAAAAATATAAGTAAGGAAAAAGCCAGATAATTAAAGTAGATAATTTTTAATGTCTAATTTTTGTGATCTTGATGAAATAAAGCCTAATGGACATATTAGCAAAAATACACTGGGCCACCAAATGATGTCCATTTCCAAGCTGATCATGCCAATTACTGAAATAATAACAGAACAAAGATACAGGTCATATTGACTTTTTCAATCCTGTTTTATCAGAAACAGGTGTTTTTCACTGTTAAAATGGTATGTGGTTGAATTCAGATCTATGTACTTAATGAAAATATTTTTATTAGCATAAACTCCTTAAATTTTTTTTAGTAGTGTCATAAAGTGGGGTCTGAGGAGACAAAACAACTATCATGTAAGACACCTTAGGAAAATACTAGTTTCTTCAGAAACTGTCCATTTTGGGGGGGCAAGATAAAATATTTTGCAGAACAGTTACAATTAGGAGTTATCTTCCTCCAGTCATGAGGTTGGGATGAATTACTGATAATTGAGATATTAACCACAAGCTTGAGCAATTGTAAAATGCCAATTAATGAAGGAGAAAGGCTGAAAATAAGCTGTAGGAGGCATTATATAATGGATATTAATTGTGTATTTCTAGCAAAACTATAGATTAATAGCAGTATCTAAATATGGTAATTTACCAGAGTCTCATGTTCCACTCTAATTTTGCAATTGTAAAACCATTTCTTTTCATAACAGTAGCTTTAGTATTTAGCTTCCCTTATGTATGACAGGTCTGTTTTTTAACAAAGTGAATATTCTGAAATTAAAAAATGTATTGCATATATAAATTAGAGAACAGTATTAAAAATAACATGGGAAACATCAGCCAAAAAGGAAGCCATAATATGTGAAGTATCTGTATTTAATATGATGAAAGGTAGAAAGCCTAGAAATGAAAGAAGACAGAGAACGTTAGTTTAAAAAAAATTCTTAGTTTAGAAAGTTATTTCCTTTGCTTCCAAAGAGCCCAGATAATGTGCTGGAAAGTAAAACAGCTGTAAAAGGAATTGTCCTATGGAGACAGTTATAGTGCTGTTGTAGACATGGATACTATAAGGCTGTTTGTGAGACAAGGTTGTTAGGTGAAGTGGTATCTTTTATTATTTTGTTATGGATAGTTTGTAAAAATAGCCAAGCCTTCACATGTGCAAGCCTTACCTCAGGTTTGAAATTGATACAGTAAGTTTGAAAGATAAATACAACCCAAATATAATTGGTGTGAGGCATAGTTCAAGGGACACATTTTTTTTTGCCAGGAATTTTTGAGTGGATCAGTTCACAGATCCAGTTCACTATGTTGCTGCACAAAGATCTGTGCTGGCCTATGGAAAGGTGTGAAACAATTGTAGCAATAAAAAAGTGGAAATATAGGGATAAAATTAGTACTTTTCTTGGCAGCAGCATCAGTTTATACCAGCAAAAAGAATTTGTCTACATACAGCTTTAGTGCTGAATACAGATAATTGTCACCTAAGGAAAATTGAGGGATTATTTGGTATTACAGCATGAGAAAATTATTACATGAGATAAACCAAAGTGTTTGCTGAGTCCGTGATTTTTAATATCTAGCACAGTTATGAATTTTAGTTTCCAGGATCATCCTTGATGATATTTAGGACAAAATATTATCGTGGTATATGTCACAATTTTTTAGTGATTTTATATGCAAATTTCGATTTAGCATGGTATGTTATAAACAAGAGGATACAATGTGGGGATTTCATTTGCACTGTAATATTTTTACATGCAGAACTCTTCCTGACAGTCCACTGTAAGTTTTATGTCTTTTTGTCACTTACTGTTTCACAAGCACAACTCACCTTTTCTTTAGAGTTGTGTAATTAATTAACATATGCAGTTATACTTACTATTCTCAACCTGAATTGAAATATTATGTTTTTTGCTTCTGTTTCAAACCTGAAAGAGGGTTTGTGTGCCCAGATTTGGCAGGTTTGTTCAAGCTTTACAGGTTGGTTTACTGTTAGTGTTGTAGAGAGAGATAGTACAGTATCACTGTAATTCATATCCTTAAATTGTCATTACAAAAGCACCATAGAACTCCCATGGGTCATTTCTGTATTTTAGGCTGGGTAATCACTTATAAAGACTGCAGTTTCAAATCTTTGTGAAAAACACAAACAAAACTGGAAGTTGAACATGCATTTATAGAATGAATATTGCTGATGAAAGCAAGTTGAACATAGCTCTAACTGAATGTATTTAGTGACAAAAAAAAATCCAATTTTGGAAATATATCTAGATGAATTTATTTTCACCTAGTGTGAAATATTTCAAAAGTTGCTGCTTTATATGAATGATTCCTAATGGATGTGAAGATTCATTTGTATGTACAGTAACATGTTTCACAGGCGGAAATGTGTGTCTGACAATAATATTTTACCTTGACAGAACATTTTTTTGTTCATTAATCTCAGCATTTTGCAACATTAATTAAGTCTAACAAAAGTCGTATAAAATAGGCATTGGAAGGATTATTATACAGAATCTATTTTAGAGGTTTCACAAGAGTCTGGCATTTGCATAGTGAGTAAGAGCTACTTTATATTATTTATTTTGTCTTGAAGTCTTCCTCTAAAATGGAGTATGTAAAGCTCCTTATTTGTTATCACAGACACCAAGACACATTTGGTTTCTAATTACAGTGAGCGCCATTATAATTACTTGCATTTTAAACTATCTCAGTGTAGCAGTCATTGCTTGGTTGCTAAAACTTGTGTTTGAAGGAGCTTTTCTGGGTATAGGAATATTTAGGAGCCTTGGAACCATCAAATTTACCCTAAACATATTTGTAGATACAGTGCTTAATTTGCATAGTTAATGCTAACTAACTTAATTTTTCTTCCTCATTTGTGCTCATTTTTTATATAGTTTAACAAAGGATTATTGGATAACTTTCCTTTTCTCTTATTATCAGTGGGATTTGACGTCTTCACATTGGTTTCTGCAGTGTGTTGGCAGGGTATCAGGGCAGTATGTGATTGAAAATATGCAACATGCAAAAAAACCCTCCCCAAAAGACAGTAGTTCTAGAATACCCGTCAGGTATAAGATTTGCATTCTTGTTAGATCATTTTCTGCCAGTCTGCTCCTTTACATATCATTAGTTATGCACAAGCATATTTAATAAATTTGAATTTTTGTATTTTTTTAAATTTGGTTAGATAAATTGATCTATTATGTTCACCTTTCCCACTGCAGAGGGAACTCCGTTGTTTACATATATTGCACAAATGGGAGGTTAGTTGTCTTCCTGATTCATTTTTTTCATATTTGTAAAGTTTTCCATCAATGCTTCCTTTCTACCTATGTGAATAGAATAACGTACATTGATTGTCACACTGACTGAGGAAAGCATTGTTTTTAAAAAATAAATTTGAGCATGTGTTTATGGTCCCTTAATCTGCGAGAGAAACACCCAGGTGTAGAACTCATTTTAAAAGATCAACAGTGAATTTGTAATTGCTTTCAAAACCGTGATACATATTATAAACATTCCTAGGGGGAAATATTCTTTATAGTGGGCTAAAATTTGTGATATATTGGGCTTAAATGAAAGGCTATTGAAGTCTATAAAAGCTAGCAGTATTTGAAGCAGGTTCTTAATCTATTTGGAAATTTTTTTTTTTTATGTATTTAAAAGATCAAATTGCATTAAAAATACCAAATCAAGAGACTGAGGTACAATGAGTTTGAAAAGGCTTGTTTGTGTACAAAAGCCACCCTACTCTATACTTGGTTAAATGGTATCACAGAGATTGCATGAGCGCAACTGTTACTGACAGAAAAGTGCCTTGCGTCAATATAGGCATTCTTGCATAGGATATTGAATTACCTCAACTGTCCGTTTCACTTCTGAGCTTGTGTACTTGTGTGCAGATTACAGCTTGTATGTGTATTTTAATAAAAATATGCACTTTAGTGATACCCATTTAGATCCTGTGCCTAAGATAAACATTGACAAATCTGAGTAAGAGACCTCAAAGAAATACAGTTTAAATTCCAAACGTTTGAAGGCACTAGCTTAAAAGTAGCTCAATACTTGGCGAAGTGTTGCACCAGGAGGCTACCCTCCGAAATTTTACGCAGCTTCTGGTTCTGCTATTTTTTTTTCTTCTTTGCCCTGTGTGATCAGAGGGTTTTCTTTTGGTGGGGTAGCCTTTTGCTTTGGGTGATTGTCTGGGGAGCTGGGTAAGGGAAGCTGCCCTTGAAGGGTGGCCTTGAGGGACAGAGGAGGGGAGTGCCAGTGGGGCTCCGCAGCGCGGCGCCTTTGAGCCCGGCAGGGGGCGGAACTCGCCCAGCCCTACGGGAATGTAAAAGCAGTAGCTGAAAGCAGCAGGGAGGTTTGCAGGGAGAGTTGACGTTGCTAGAGGCATGAAGAGTATCAGGTTAGTATGGACTTTTTTTCTTATGCTCTTTAGTAATTTTCTTCTATTTTTAATTGGCCCAATAAGGATAGAAGAGGGAAAGAGAAGGAGAGGTAGAACTGTTAATAAGCTTCTGAGAATGAGTACAATTTTGTTGTTGTTCCTCAAAATATAGTCTTGCTGGTTGCTCAGTTTATTCCACAGTGTGTGATGTGAATTATCACCTGTCTAGGGAAGAGGCATTTTTTTGTGTATGTGATGCAAGGAGCTTCTAAGAGAACATAGTTGTTCACCTGAAGTCAAAGTAATTGGATTTAAAACAATGTGAGGAAATGGAGAGGCTCATGGTTGAGGTTGTCAAGGATGTTGTAGTATCAACTTTCACTGTGAAAACTGCTATACTGCAAGGAGGATGTAAGCCTCATAGAAAGAGGATGTCCTGCTGAGAAGTAATGTTATGTACCAACCAGCTAATATCAGCATGCTCTTGTACTGAGGATGCTTCTGCATCGGGGCTACTCAAGGACGGAGGGTGCAGGTGGTGGTAATTGAAAACTCTATTAGGCACCCAGATAGTTGGACTGAGAACTTGGTGGCTTGCCTGCTACAAAGGCAGCAGGTTTAATGAAATGTCTGGATTGCTTAGGTGTGGTGGGGGAAGCTGGCAGTCATACACCATGCTGGTACTAGTGATACAAGGATGATAAGAGGGAAACTAAACTCGGGCTGCTGGTGGTGTCTGACTGCTTAAGAGCTCCATGGTAGTGTTCTTTGAAATACTGCTTGTGCTGTGACTTGAGTCCTGGGAGGCAGGTAGAGGTCTGCCTTTGTAAAGCATAGATAAGATAATGGTGCAGAGAGGAGGCATTGAGGTAGCTGGATCTCATATGGTGACTGAGATAACCAAGAGGTTGGCTATCTAGGCAATGATGTGGCAACTGAGTGGTGGGATATCTAGGGAATGACATGGCAACCAAAGTACCATTTGCTTAAATCTTGATTTGCCTCTAAATTTGGACCAATGTTACTGCATAATGCTTCAGGAAATAAGGGAAAAGAGAGTCCTAATTAATCTGAATAAGAAGCCTGAAAACCTGTTACTTGCAAATCCATCATCCCTTGGTATTTATATCAATTAGCTAGTTAGTATTTCTACAACGCCTAATTTCAAAAGAAGTACCACAATTAAATAGAAACGAAGGTGAAAAGAGGAAGAATTTTTGTACTCTTCATGAAAAAATTATCCTTAACTATAAAAGATCAAACTAAACTTATCTATAGCCTATTTGACCAATGCAATTACACCTCCATTTACTATTATTTTAAGTACTTTCAGGATAAACTGTGCGGACTGACATGTTCAGAAATTTGCAGTTAGTCATAAGCAATAGCTGTCTGTATTATTAATTTTCTCTTTGTAATAGCAGTGGATTATTCAGCTGTTTAAGCAAGTATTGTTCTCATTTTTCTTGTTTATATGTTGTCAGACTATAAAGTCAGTGTTGACAGACCATGCACAGCAGCTTCTAACTGTGATCGACTCCATAATGCTTTAAAACAAGGATGCATATTTTACTGGCCTCACTGGAGTTACTTCTGCCTTACCTTCATAAAAGAATAGTAAAAGAATAGTGTTTCTAAAACCCATCCTGAGATATCTCAAGCAGACACTTCAGTGTTGGCAGGAGCTGAAACTATCTAACTCTAATTTTGACATCACTGAGGACTTAAGAAGAATATAGCGTTTTAGTTCTTATGACTCAAAGCTGGGGGTTCCACTAGACCCTTTTTCTAGTAATAGATGTTCTCTTGAGCTGCAGCATTTTTTTGAGGAAGACACTTGATCCATCTGCTGTCAGTCTCGGGGAGAAGTAATGAACTAACCTGCTCTGCCTATGCACAAGTGAAACCCTTCTAATGCCTTGTTGGAATATGCTTTGATATTGTGGTAGTGAGGATACCAATTGGGCCACGAGCTTGTTAATGTTATCCTCTGCATTGAGGGACCTTAAGAGGACAAGGCTAATGTGGCTCTGTTACCTGATGATGGACTTACATTTTTAAAAAAGCCACCTTTACAATTCTGCTGCTATTAAATGCTGCTGCATTTAATATAAATGAAGGTCTGGAGTGTTCTTTTTTTTCCTCCTGTAAATGTATCATGTTTAACTATGTGCATTCCCTATCATATTTTGATTCAGTTAATAATATTGCAGTTCAGTCAAGCTATCTTATTTACCAGTCAGCCTTTCAGTCCCTCCACTGTCCTGATTGCTTTTGGTCTCTTCTCTAAACTTACTTTTTCAAGAACGTTTTTGTAGGATGCTCGTTAAATTGAATATGCCATCTCCTTATAACCATTATTATGAAATATTAATTGTTCAAAGTGTTGAATGTGAAATATGCTGTTGGCCTCTAGTTTATGCTCTTTGTGCATCAACATTATTAGGTCACTTTAAACCCTCGTTTATGAGGCCAACCATGAGGCAAAATCTGCCTAAGCACAGATGAAATCACTCTCACGTTTTTCTTTTTTCTTTTTCTTCTTCTTTATAACTGGCCATTTTTTTGGTCAGCATTCAGGCATGTTAAAGGGACTGTGAGTTAAATCTTGGACTTACGAATTTGCCACATAATTCAGGCCAGTAGTAAGTCTGTAGAACCTGAACTCCAAAGTCCTAATTCAGAGCTTTACTCAAACACTTTCTTTATCTTCTTTATCAGCTTAATATTTATTCCTAAGTTTTTTGGTTTTTTTTAAATTCTCTTAAATGTTTGAAATAGTACACTCCAGAATTAATCTTAGGTGGGCTTACCGTCACTTTTAATTCTGTATAGCTCTAAATTTTATCAAATACCTGATGTAGTTATTGAATATCATGAACAATTTCTATCGTTCAAAAGGTATCTTTTTCATATGTTTCATCTTCATCTTATTCTGTATCTTGAAGAAGTTTATGTAAAGCTTCTCTAAAGAATTTGATGGATTCAGCAGCTTGTCACTGGGGCCTAGCTTTCATTTAAAATAGCTCATTTTGTAAGTGGTAATTCAATATACTTTTTATAAGAAAATCATTGTGGATTAAAATTGGAGATAGCAGTGTGTGTGGTTCTCTCCCCCCCTCCCCCCCCCCCCCCCCCCGGCATGCTCAACTGCTTCACAGAATTTCATTTCAGTTGGAAACTTGACTCCTGACTAGAATTGTATGATACTTCCAATTTTTTTTCAGTCTCAGTTTTGCCATGGTAAGGTGTTTCTCCACAGCTGTCTGGAATGGTTAGAGGTGTGGGAATGTTATGAGATTGCTTACAATATGAGAAGACGGGGACTGCAAAATAATGCAACTTTTTTGATCTTGTCTGATGTATAATTTTTAAAACAATTTTTAAGATTACTCATGTGACATGAAAATACTCAAGATGAAGAACCATTCATTTCTAAACCTCTGTGGAATAACAATCCACAATATCTGTGGTTTCTTAAATGAGACTATTTGAGTGAACATAGAGGATGTTGTTTCTGACAGTTTGAAAGGTGAAAGATTTAAATGCTTTGGTAGGACATTTTCCCCCTCTTGTTATTTCTGTAAGGAAGAAACTAAAAATGAATGTTACATGATAGGAAATTGGTTTTGTTTGGTTTAGTTTCCCTTGAATTCAAAGTGACTTATTTTAAGCTTGGGTAAAACATACTTAGGCCTGTGTTTTTAAAAAAAGAAAAAAGAGAGAGTCTCTGCCTTATAACCATATCAACAAGAAGGGGTGGGGGGAAGACTTACACCAGGACCTGTAATGCCTACAAAGATGCATGTAAAAGGTCCTGGAGGTTATGGGCTTGGAACTACACAGCTAGAACAGGAGCAGCCTATGGCAGAAACTTCTGACAGATGTGCTTCCTGTGTCATAGCCTTAAGTGTCTTACAGTCCCTTCCCCCTCCCCCTTAGAAAAAACCCAAACAAACCAAAAACAAAACAAATGCCAAAACTTTAAGGGTGATGCAAATAAAGTTTGAAGATGAACATCTTGTACAGTGGGCTGGAGCTGAGAGACTTAAATGTAAGCCTGGAAGGATAAAAGTAAATATCTGTGAAATTGCAGTTCTGAGGCTAAACCATACATACATTATTTATTCTGCTTAAATAATAGAATGCTGTCCACTTCTTTGGAGGCATAAGAATGCCTTGGTAGCAGGAGGTTTGGTTTTTTTTCCTAGTTGCTAACTTTTAAAGGTAAGAATGTGCATTTTCCTCCTGTTCCTGTGGATGTTAGATAAAAGTGAGGGAAACCTAATCTAGCAGAGATGTAGATTAATGCTGGAAAATTATTTACTCTGGGGCCTCAATTCAGTAAGGAAATTGTTTGCATAAAGATTTAAAAATATTATTTTTCCTCCTGTTAATACAGAATAGGAGGAAAAATAATGTAAAAACTTTGTATGACAATTCCTAGAATATTTGATAGAAAACAGAGATAATCTGCAGCTTGTAAGATGAGAAACTTGTCTGCTGCTTTGTATCTTTGACACTTTTATCCAGGGAAAGTAGATATAAAATACTGACCTGAATTCATTATATGTACGTATAAATGACTAATAAATGAGAGAGGCACTGCATATTTATTTGAAAGTTCCTATATGAATGAATTAATCTTAAGATGGAAGAAAAATCTGGAAAGAATTTTCAGAACTTTTGGATATTTCTATCTGCCATCCTAAATTTTGACTTGGAGTTAGGGCAATCAGGAAGAACTACAGAGCATATGCTGTCTCTTAATTGGGGGGGAGGGGGGAAATCCATCCCCCCATGCAATGGGTGACCTAGTGATTGTTCCTCTCTGCAGAGTGCTTGCTGGCTTTGCTTTGTGCTGAAGAATGACAGGAGTTCATTTGAACTCTATTTCTGAGGAGCTGAATTTGAAACTCTACCTGTTCTAAAAATGAGTGGTTGCTGCTTGTCTTTAGTCAGCACTAAAGACCTCCTGAGCGGAGGGGTTTATAACAGCTGCCCCAGCGCACTCCTGATGTGCAGAGCTGCTCAGGTTCGGGTGTTCCAGGTGTTAACCAAGCCCGAGATCCTGGTGCAGCAGCATGGTGCTGAGCCAGGGCTGATGCTGCAGTACACGCAGAAAGCCCTGAATTTTGTGACAGTCAGCTGGAGCAGGGAATACAAATGAGTTTTAAGAAGGGCTGGGGTGGAGGGAAGGGGAAATGAGTGAGGTGAATGTTAAAAATTTAAATAATAGGTGTCTGCTAACTCAGTTGGACTGGAACATGTTAGGAGGCACTGACATGCACAGGTCACTAGAGAGTAGGTGATCATAATGAGAAAGTGGGGGAGGGAATCTCTTCAGCTGTTACAGCAGTAGCTAGAAGAAAACATGCTCAAGGACCTCTGAAGGTCACTAATCCATCAGGAGCTAACTGGCTTGTAAGTGGTACTAACATTTCTATTGTATGTGCAAATGTTGAAAATGTCAATTACGGCAGTGAATAGTGTATTTTACTTGTGCAAACTGATGAAACACAAGAGGGAATATCCAGTTAATCATTCAGCCATCTAACAAAAAGAAATTTTTCTGCTCAAGATTAGGAGTTGGATTAGATGTTTTCTTATATAGTACTCTTAGTATTATTTTGTCTCTATTAAAAAAACAAAAAGCCTTTCTTAAGTGAAACGTAATTTGAATTGTAGTAGTTGTAGGTTTCCTTTAAATACTTTACTACCAAGTAAATATTCTAACAACAATGTAGATGAATTTTAACAGAGTGTCTTGCTGGCACTACTCATGCTAATTTACAAGATTTACAGCAATTACTATTCTTGAAAGCTAAAAAATAGTGAGTTATTTCATGAACACATAAAACAAGGCCTTTAGAAAGATTTAACAAGACTCTTAAAATGAAATATTTGGCTCGGACATAATTTGAGCTGGATACAAAATTAAAGTGCACTGTCATTCCTGACATTCATAAAAATAAGTTATTGTATATTGTTTCCTTATCTTTATTTCTGAATACAGATCAGTTTGAAAGAAAGTAGATGCTTTTTTTTTCTTGTTTCTGAGGGTGCTGGAAGGCTTGCTCCAAGTACAAGTAAGAGTACATCGAGATAACTGGTTAACTGTAGAAGCAAAGATGCTTATCTCATAAGCTTATAATGTATAATAGAATAAATAGAAACTTTGCAGTCTTAAGTAACTGGAATTTTGTGAAAAAGGCATTTATAATTTTTTTTTTTAATGTTGTTTCCTTATGTTCCTTTGAATATCTAATCTGTAGCCATTTTGGAAGGTATCGTATTTATGTAGGATTTTTTTTTTCCCTCCAAAAAAGAGGAAGCGTAGAGGTAGAACATGAGAGGCAGTTCACTGTACTTCAGAGGTTAAAACTTTGTTGTATTGAAATCAGTGGCAAAAAAAATCCTGTTAATTACTGGGACAGGATTTATTAATTGCTGACAGTTGGATAGAAGTTCACTTCTTTAGGATTTAAAGGGAAGAATGTGTGTTTGTTAGTTCCTCTGAATGCCGTTTCTTCTCTTGTTAAACTTTATCATTTGTTCTTGACCATGGAAAATGGAGAAGGCATAAAATATGCCTCTTTCTGGAAGGTTTCCTCCTGCCACATGAAATGTAACAGCCTCAGTGTAACCCAACTTTACTTTTTTTTTTTTTTTTTAACCTCTGTTAACAGTCATGTGTTCATTCTTGGCAAGTCTTGCATCAAATTCAGTTATCATCTTTCCTCCATGTATATTAAATGATCTAGAAAATTGTTGGGGGGGGTAAAAGGGACTTTCCAAATGTTTGAACTATGCAGTACTTGGTAAGTAATTACTTTGGTTTTAATCTCATTTAGGGATCCAGCACTAACCACTGAACTACCTGAATTCATAATTATTTTTATAATCAGCAGTAATAAAAGCACTGTAAGGCTTTTGCCTTGTTTTGTAATTTTGTATCAAGTCTCTGATAAATATTCTGTACTAGAATAAAAGCTGGACTCTGGAAAAAAAAAAGTGTTTTACCTGTATGTAAACTTAACTGATAAAAGGTCAGTGGTGAAAGGAACTTTCTTGATAGTGGTCTTTAATCTTGTCAGTTTATAATTAAATGAATCTATCTTCAGAGATACAGAAGAGATGTGCAAAGTGCTCTCAGTGTAAACCTATGCAAATTATATTCTCTCTCACTGCCGTAACCTTTGCAGAACATGGGTAATTTTAAAAAAAACAACACATCACGGGATTTTTTTTCCTACCATGTCCAAAATTCTCTTAGTCTAGATTCTGACTCAAGATTCTCAACTTTCATGGATATTCTTCAGAATTATGCTTTCACAACTAGGTGGAAGTATAAGTTCACTGACATGTAATTGATAATATGGTCGGAATTGGATTCCCCTCCCCCCCCGATTTCCTTTGAAAATTGGATTACTTTTTCTAACAAAAAATGGAAGTCTGGAGACTATTTCCATTTGTATCCTCAGACTGCTCTCTTATATTTAAGCTGTTTTGAATTTTGGCTCATTGTCATGTACTACTACAGTAAAACTCCCAAATTTATGCTGTGTGCGCCACACTGGGATTTTGAGGTGGCTTTTGTGCGGTTTCATTAGGCTGCTCCTCTTCATCTTCATGTAGGTACACACCAGTGTTGTATCTACACCTTTTCTTGCAGGGATTAGAGTCCTGAAATATGTTGGCATGTGCTTGTATATTGTGGGGTGAAAGGGGAAATACTACCTTTTTCCAAGCTGTAGAGAGACAGGCAACTGAATAGCAGGTCGTGTAAGCCGTGTTCACTTACTGCTTCTGGGTCTAAACATGCATATCTTCAGCTCATGCTTGAGCATAATTGAACTGACCTATGCAATTGTTCGGTTTCTGAGCCATAACAGCAGCTTAGCCAGCCCGACTACACTGGTTCCTTGGTGCTTGCTCAAGCTTGTACAAAAAGCCTCTCTTCTGAAACTGTCATGAGTAAACCTGAGACTAGAAGCTCATTTCTGCTGTGTTTCACTGAAAGAGCGGACAGCTCGGTGGCCAGAAGCAGTGTTCTTGCTGTTCTGTGGTGAAGACAGAGCAATGTGCTGCTTTACAGACTGTTTACCTAGAATTCCAGGTGTACAGCTGGGAGGGAGGGCTCTGACATAGTTAAATACCGGAGATATGATAGAAAGCTTCATTTGTGAAAGCTTTCTGGAAAGATTCACCCAAGTGTTGCTTATGCTCCTATTTTATTTACTGTAAGTTCTTTTTAAGTTTTTTTTTTTCTTGCCATGGCTGCTCAGTCTTGATTTCTTCCTTTTTGCCATATAAAAGGATGTATACAAAGTATAATACATTATATTGCAATATATAACCTTGCACATCACTGAGTTTTGCTGATGCAATACTCAATCAGCTGCAGTACTTAAGGTCATATTCAGTCAGAATTAGTAAGCCTGAATAAATCTCTGTCAGGTGTAGCTGTCAAAATGAGGATGACCATCGTGAGGGTCTGCCTACTTGTGGAAGTTGATTCTCTCTCAAAACTAGCAATAAAACTCTTAATGCTCGGAAGCTCAACATATGTGTGAATGCTGTCTTATGTACGAAGCGCAATGTGCCTTGGGGTGCATGAGATGCATCTTGATACCTGGATGGAGATCGGTTGTCATTTTCTTTAATCACTCTGAACTTAAGAAACCAGCCTTGTAACTAAAGCTGGGTTGTATTTCATAATTTAGTATAGGTGTATTTGCACTGTGTGTGAATTATACAGAATAACTTAATCAAAATGGTTTCTTCCTTGACTACTAAATATCTTTAAGTTTTGAAGTAAACCTGATAAGTCATTCATAAGGTTAGAAGTATTTATGAAAATGGGTGTTGTAAGAATTTGTCACTTTGTGCAAAATATTGAGAGGAAATAAAAATGTGCTTTTAAAATCAGCTTGAACTAATGTGAGATTCACCAATACTAAAATGATTTGGAGTACATAAATTATGTAAATTTACCCAGTTGAAAGTGTTTTGTAGGGTTACTACAAAATGATGACTGAATGTTGCTTAGGTACCTTAACTATTTATTCCTATGTTTTTACATGCTTGCCCCTCAATTTAATTTGAGGCCAAAATATCGTGGGTTTGCTGCTGTAGTGTTTTTGAACTTGAAGTAACAGGTGCTTTCAGTGTTAGTTCTTTGGGAATTAATAAAGATTTAAAAACAAGTATGAATTTCTGTAAGATAAGGGAAAGGATCAGACTGACTAGGTGAAGCATGTACAGAAATGGATCTGCCTGGGAAAGAAATCTCCACAGCTCTTGAATGTTGCCCAGCCAGGTACAAAACTGCGGAAATGTGTATGAAGAAATTATTTCTCAGTTATTTTAACCTACTGTAATTAAGCCATGGATCTCAGCCCTTGTATGGGGGGCAAAGAACTGTTGTTGTTGAAGTAGGAAAGCTGCTGCTACAGATAAAACTGTTACAAGAGGGAAGAAGTGAATGTTAAAGGTAACAAAGAAGATATTAACATTGTTCTTAAATGCCCAAATCCTTCTGTGTAGCTTGATTGTTTTGTTTTGCTTTGCATTTGCATTTCAAAGTTCTCAACAAAACTATGTGGGACTGAATTGATACTTCCAACATGTTTACCTTAGCCAGAGGAAATTCAATTAACAGCAAGGATAGAGGAAAAAGAGCTAAAAAAATTATTGTCCTTTTTACCTTTTTTTCATGCGGGTTTGGCTTCAGCAAAACGAGATTTCAAAGAAAGATGTTGGACACTTAAGCAGCTTGTCAATAACATTTCTCCAGCAGGTTTTATTGACTTTGTTAAAGAAATTGTGCTCTTTAATTTTATAACTGTAAAGGGTCCTTTTTGCCAGTTTATTGGAATGATGCTCCATTTTTGCTTTACATGTTTTTAAAGCTGTTATTTATGGTTTAATTTTTTTTTTCAACATCACGGTTGCTTTCAAGTCTTTACTTTTTATAGACTAGCTCTGGTGTCTTAGTTTAACATCAATAATATGCATTCATTCCACTGGCTTTTTGCTTCTGGGAATGAAGTTTGAATGACTTAAATAAACAAAAGAATATAAAATGAGATTGGGCACAGCAGGAAAAAGAAGGAAACTTTTCCTGAAGAAGGCAAGATGAAAAAAGATGAGAAAATAACAAAAGCTAGATTCTTTGCGCTAAATCAAAGACAGCAGAGCTATTTGTACAAAAGTTAAATTGCCCCATTACACAAAAGTCCATTTTTAAGGATGTGAAAAAAGTTGCCGGTATGAAGCGGTATTCCTGTGTTTCGTCTGGATCTTTTTGAGTGTGTACACTACTGGCAGTAGTAGACATTCATAGTTTTAAGTATGAGAAGACCCAATGACTTAATCATAAACACCCTAAAATTACATTTGCACTTAAACTGGAAAAAGTCATGGAAAATCTATGTGACCATTAAGGATTTCACTGTTTTATTTACAGAAGTAAAGTCTAACAACATCTTTGTCAGGATGCAAACTGCAAATGGCATGTCTGCTGTTCTGATTACAATGGCTGGGGTGAGAGTCTTAAATGCTATAGACTAGTGCAATGGCAATCGAGAGCAATCTGCTTTACGCTGGCTGAGAAACTTGCTTACAGTCTTTTTGTGCTGTCTGTGCTCTCTTCCCCCCTAAAAAAGGCTACAAAGCAGGAATAAGCAAAGTATTTGCTGTGATTAATAAGTGAGTCTGTATTCTTGTACATGCTATAGGATGAGGAAGGGAATAAATACCACCTGTACCAGGAAGGACTAAAGAGAGCTCCCCAAGGTTGCAGTAAAATTCTGGTCCCACTGAAAATGGCGAGTTTTGATAGCTGTAGTTACTAATGCTCTTTGAAGCTTGCTCACGTGCACAAGCTGTGTCCTGATTCCATGTTGGGAGGAGACCGGTGTATACATATCTTTATTCTTTCTCCCTTTCCCCCATACCCTGCTTTCCATACGAAGAAAATTTGAGTGTGTGGGCTGGAAGAGAGATCTGGTATAGTCTTGAGTCCAAGTGAGTATCCAAGCTTCTTGGAAAGAATCTGCCCCACAGCTTAGACAAAGGTTTCATGAAGTGCAGAGAGAAATCCTGTCAAGGTATCTGCAAAATGTCCATAGGCATTCAGGAGTCTATGCTGGTAACTCATCCATGATACTTGGGGCAAAATTCTGGGGATTCTTTACTTAAGGAATCTGAACCTCAGAAAGAATTTACAAAGATCAAAGGAGTTTTGTCTGATTAAGGGATGAAAAAGGATTGCAGTTTATATCCAGATAACTTTAACAAGTGGTGGAGGAGAAAAACAGACTGAAAAAAGAAAAAAATACAAGTCCTAGATCTTTCTGATATTATCAGAGTTTAGCTGATAGGGGTAAGATTTTACCCCAAATATTCAATTTCTGAGAATTGCCAGCTAATAAAAAATTTGAATCGCCTAAATTTTGTTTGCAAAATTGTGATAGTTTACTTAAAAGAGAGAGATTTTGATGGTGGACACTATATAGGAAGATTATACATCCATTTCTTTTTCTTTCAAAGAACAATATAATCTAGAATTTACTGCTACTTTTAATGTTGCATAGGACCTTTTTCTACAGATACTTCTGTGAAATCCCAAAATTAATTGCAGATTGTTCGAATGGTATATATTTGGTCTTTATTTGAATAAGAAAGTTTTAGTGGGTGAGAATAATGAGATGGTATTGGTATATTCCTAGTGACTAAAGAAAATACAATAGTAATCTAACCTTAAAAAATAATCACATTTATTAAAGAGGATATATCTTTGACATGAAATCCTTTTCCTACTCTTAGTGGGACAGTCAGTGAGTCAGTAGGGTTCACAATGTTTATAAAAGTCTGTTTATGATGCATGCTTGTTTACCTAGAAGCCCGAGGAAGTATTTAATAGTGATATTAAATAGCCTTAGTATTGAACAGCTTAGGCAGTATCTTGGAAATGTTTCTTCAATTTGGCTGGCAATATCTGCATTATATTTTAGGTAAGATTAGCTGTGTGCATGACATCTTTGTTATATTTTGTTTCATGA